>NC_087116.1:1200000-1565000 GCF_963855985.1 Ostrinia nubilalis | reverse complement strand
GAGAGGGTCGTGCTCCTGCAGTGGAGACTAAATGACCTGATGATGGTGAACTTACCTTGTACCCCTTGCTTCTCATGGCATTCACAGCGGTAGTCAGCGGCGAGTTCGGAGGGAAATCTGCCTCCTCAACCTCTGTACGGGCGTGTTGCTCCTTGTATGGACCTGTTCATATAATAAGTCAGTACAATAAAAACAATAATACATTTTGAGGTAAAAAGAGCTAGAGTAAAAACGTGTTTTAAAATTAGACGGCCGTCCGCATAGCCTAGCCGTACAGCCGGAAGACGTTGTGTGGGGCAGGCCCTACACTAGGTGGACCGACGATCTAGTGAAGGTCGCGGGAGGTGCCTAGATAGATATGAGCGGCGCAGGACCGGACGTTGTGGAAATACTTGAGGGAGACCTTTGTCCAGCAGTGGACGACATTTGGCTGAAACGATAGCCCAGTGGGTCGCGTACCGGACTAATTAAGCTAAAGGTCGCGGGTTCGACACCCGAATAATTCTGACATTAGAAAGAAAGAAAGATACATTTATTACAATGGACATCACACAAATACAGGCAATTGCATAGACATGAAAGTGGCACATAATAATAAAAGAAGAAAAAATAAAAACAAGAGTAAACTGAGCAGTGGCACCCATCCACCAACAAGATGCCCACTGCAACGGGACCCCACTCAGCATATGCCGTGGCATTAGTGTCATCATCATCATCATTTCAGCCACAGGACGTCCACTGCTGAACTTAGGCCTCCCCCAATGATTTCCATAATGACCGGTTGAAAGCGACCTGCATCCAGCGCCTTGCTACTACCTTTATGAGGTCACCTGTCATCCGCTTTGCAATGGGGGGAAGTCGAACCTTAATTTTGAACTCCTCCTATGTTCTTCTGATTATTTCGTTGCGGGTCCAATGACAGTTTAACTTTTCCCCGGAACAAACTTGACCTTCACTGGTTGGGTTATTGGCGGTCAAGCTGTAGATCCTGGCTGGCAAGAGTAGCAGTAGTAGGAACGAAAGGTGGGAATAGTCCCGTACCTTTATGAGGTCGTCGGCCCCCCTTGTGGGATAACGTTTCTTGCATTTTCCATACTTAATCATCGACGGTACATACATACATCTAGGGTACATACTCATCTCTATGGAGGTTCTCCACAAAGGTAATAAATGGATGTTCCATACTCACCAAGGAGGCAATAATTGTCCCCCATCTCTTCAGTGGACACATAGGCCTTCGATCTGATCACCGTGTAGATACCCCCAACTGGAACAAGACAATAACTTTACTCACTTGTGGGTAATGGACATCATCACCAGGTCATTTAGTCTACACTGCAGGAGCACGACACCTTCTAAGTATGCCCGGTTTTCACCAAAGCGTAGAGGATATTTATTTGAATAACTAGAAAATAATAGAGAATTATAGAAGTCATGTGTCTAGAATGCATAGTTTCATCAATTGAAAAATGGGACCTTCAAACTTGATAATATTCAATCCTAATCAGTCCAAACAAAGTTACGAAGTCAAAAAAAGTTTTCTAAGCATTTCCCTCCATACCTTTTCGTTAATTGGCATACAAATAGACTACTAGCACCTACCAGCCTGAAATGTCTGTCACAGATAAACTTTGTAGCGCGGGTCCCTGTTTCCAAAACCGGTATAAAAACTATCCTATGTCCTTTCACAGGGCTCAAACTATCTCTATACCATAGTTCATAGTTACTGTTTAGGCCAAGTTAAATATTTAGGTTATCATTTAGTCTACGTTTTGTTACAAATGTTTGTGTTGATATTAATTTATTAACCGACTTCAAAAAAGGAGGAAGTTATTAACACGCTTTTATTAGGTCGTCGTGTATGTAACTATGTAATGGAATCTAAGAATCTCAATTACACGCATTCTTGTATGATCATGAAACTTGGCAATAATATGTCGATTAGATAACAATACAATATTATGGTACCATCGAGCTGGTCTGATGATGGGAGTGGAAGGTGGCCATAGGAACTCCTAAACGAAACGGCGGAATCGCGTCGAGTTTGGGTTCGTTGGATTTGTCTTTTCGAGCACTTTGGTGCTAGATGATGTCCAGGGTCCTGATGATGCAGTCGGGAGATGGCCATAGGAACTCTTAACTAAGAGCGTGTTTTTAGTTTTTTAAACTATTAATTTATCAGACCGGAGCATCAAGGATTTTTCTTACAAAATCGGAAAAAATATTCAACTATTTTCAAGCGAACGAAGTGGCTAAATATCGGTTACTTACATAGAATCTTAAAGCCTTAGGCGCCTACGCATGGCTACATTCTAGTCTAGACAAGTAACCCGATCCCTACGGTCAGTGCCTCCCCACAATGGGCCCGGTTTTAACAATAAGACAAGTGCACAGCAGTCTTAGACGTTTATTGGGTTATGCGAAAGATTATAAGACAGTACGCAGTAATTGTTTACTACATTTTGCCGCGGTTTCGCCCGCATGAAATTTAGCTTGTTACAGACCTTTATAATAGCGATATTTAGGTTATTCTGGTATACCATAATCTTACTAATCTAACTAATATTATAAATGCAAAAGTTTTTTTTGATGTCTGGATGTTTGTTACTCTTTCACGAAAAAACTACTAAACGGATTTTGATGAAACTTTACAGTATTATTGTTTACTAGCGGCCGCCCGCGACTTCGTACGCGTGGATCCCGTTTTACCTCCTTCATCTATCTTACGCGGTTTAGACTTTTTCATACAAATGTTTTTTCCCGCTAACTCCCGTTCCCGTGGGAATTTTGCAATATCCTGTTGTAACTAAGCTTTAAGTTTACTAAGGTACCTGCATGCCAAATTTCAAGCGTCTTTTTTTTCATACAAAAGGATTTTCCCGCTAATTCCTGTTCCCGTGGGAATTCCTAAGTATACTATAACCTGCCCAGGAGTATGAAGAATAATTGTACCAAGTTTCGTTAAAATCCGTCGAGTAGTTTTTGTTTCTATAAGGAACATACAGACGGACAGACAGACAGACAGACAGACAGACAGACAAAAATTTTACTGATTGCATTTTTGGCATCAGTATCGATCACTAATCACCCCCTGATAGTTATTTTGAAAATATATTTCATGTACAGAATTGACCTCTCTACAGATTTATTATAAGTATAGATAACCCAGAATAACATAAGTATAGGCTATTTATGACGTTCTGTGACAAACTAAATTTCACGCGGGTGAAGCCACGGGCAAAAGCTAGAAAGTTATAAAATAGCGATATGTTATTCTGATGTACCATAAACAATAATTCTGATTTTAAATACTGGGATAAAACTGCAGGATATTCTTTACCATGGGTCTCAAATTATCTCTATTAAAATCGATCCAGCAGTTCCGGAGCCTATTCCCTCCGAACAAACAATCAAATTTCCTCTTTAAAATATTATATTATTATGTGCGATTGTGGTCAAATACCTTCCTTGTTATGCATAAAGGTTCAGTCAAACCAACGCGATCACACGCGATCAACCGGCGTGCAGCGATGCATTGATCGCCATCGCTGCACTCCGGCTGATCGCGATCGCGTTGGTTTGGCTGAACCTTAAAAACTCATAAAACTCATTTAATTCTGTAAATAGGCTAAAAAAAGCACTTTTACATGTCCCAGTATTAACCCTACCACTGCTTCAGGACAATAAATGGGTCAGTGCTGAGAAGAAGCAGCGCAAGAAACTCAGTCACTAAATTGTCAGCCTCTTTTTTAAAGGTTTACAGGCTTTAAAAATACATAGTTATAAAAATATTTATGCGAGCTAGACAGTTACGCATCCAAACATTTTTATCTTTTAATAATCATCGTCTTTATAGTAGCCCTTTTTCATTAAGGTACTTTTAATATGTGCTTTGAATTTATGAATGGGTAGTTCTACAACAGTTTGTGGTAATAATTTAATACATTTCCCCATAAAAAATTGTAATAGAAAAAAAAACTGATTGTTCGCCTCACCTTTGTTAGCAGCCTCCCAAGCCGTCTCGAAGGTCCATCTGTTCTCATCGCTGGCCGCCTGCCCTCGGTCCATGAAGGAGAGCAGATCATGAGTTGAATCTGAGCGGTAGAACCGCCTGGAGGTACGGTCACGCGACATTGTGCTCTGTGGAAGAAAGAACAGGGTTTAATTTGCTGTGCAGATGACCATCTAGCTATTGACTAAAGTCTGGTCGCGGAGCACGTAGAATTTAGTCCAATGACCCCAAGCTACCTATCCTTATCGCTCGCGCGTAATTATTATATTTGTGTCGCGACTGTGCGATGGGTGGCAGCAGAGTGTGCGAGCGCAACAGCAATATAATTACGCGCGAACGATAAGGATGGGTAGCTTGGAGTCATTGGACAAAATTCTACGTGCTCAGGGACCGGACTATAGCAGAACGATACTTATTGGCATCGAATGACTAAAGAAGAGGAGTGAAGTCGATCCTTAACTTCGAACTCCTCCTATGTTATTCTGATAAACGTTGCCGGTCCAATAACAGTTTAACTTTCCCCCTGGACAAACTTGACCATCACTGGTTGGGTTTTTGGCGGTCAAGTTGTAGATCCCGGCTACACAGGAATTGCAGCGGTGGGAACGAGAGGTGGTAATACTCCCGTTTATAAGGAAGAGGAAATGCGATCTTAAGTTTGGATAATTTCAACCAAACCCATGCCTACTCCCGAGGCATTGTTTCGTCATCATCAGCATCACCAGAACATTTAGTCTCCACTGCAGGAGCACGACCCTCTCTAATTTACCAGAGGCAAATGGAGGATTTGGCCTACACTCCCCACGCTGCACGCTGGCCAGACGGGTTCGGGAGGCCGAAACCACACGGATGTATCGTATTTGTAGAGTCGACATCACATCAGAAGACTACAATTTTGTCCTGTATTACAACGAGATAAGACGTCACTTTGTTTAGCTTGGTGTGTTGTCGTTCTTCATCATCATCATCATCATCGTTTCAGCCACAGGACGTCCACTGCTGAACATAGGCCTTCCCCAATGATTTTCACATCGCTCGGTTGGTAGCGGCCTGCATCCAGCGCCTTCCTGCTATCTTTATGAGGTACGCGGCCTCCACTCCAGAACCTTGCTGCCCCATCGGCCGTCAGTTCTGCGTACAATGTGACCTGCCCATTGCCACTTCAGCTTGCTAATCTGTCAGGCTATGTCAGTGACTTTAGTTCGTTTACGGATCTCTTCATTTCTGAATATTATGTAGTCTGATTTGCTTATTTACATCATAACAACAGATATATTTCAAGCCAAAATGCATGACAAGTTCTTAAATACCATGCAAGAGTATGAATGAGTTTGGATGAGATCCAATTACGTGTGATTGCGTTCGCTGACGTCATTGTAGGTGTGACTGTGGAGGTACTTATGTAGTAATTAGCTATGCTCATTTGTTTTTACGTTTTTAACCGAGTCTATGAACTATAATGCTTGTATGTAAATGTATTCAAATATAAATGAATTGCTAAAAGCAAAAGTTGTGAACGGCTAGACGAATTCGACATTTTTCGAAGTCATGGAACCATTTTAAACACACTTTGAACTCCTTAGAAGATAGTTAAAGGTTAATGTTAGTTATCAGGGCAATAAACCCTATTTAATTGGACTACCTACAACGTCCACCCACAAGGTGACGACCTCATAAAGGTAGCAGGAAGGCGCTGGATGCAAGCCGCCACCAACCGGCCATTGTGGAAGTCATTGGGGGAGGCCTATGTTCAGCAGTGGACGTCCTATGGCTGAAATGATGATGATGACTGAGTTTTTTGCGCTGCTTCTTCTCAGCACTGGTCCATATTACTGTCCCGAAGCAGTGGTAGGGTTGGGACGTGTAAAAGTGCTCTTAGGGAGCCTACTTGCATAAATAAATAATTTGATTTTGATTTGATTTGAGACGTATATTAGTAAATTTCAGCTAGTTAAGAAGGCACTGAATGCTATACCTACTCGTAAGTCTATAAGATAGTACTCGAACAAAACATGTGTAGGCAAACATTTGATAAAAGCAAGATAAACAACCAAATATTTGGAATAAATGAGATATTAAAACTACCACTTGGGACTTGGTTGTTTTGATAAGCCTACACAAACGATATTGACATAGTAACATCAAAAAAGATACAGTAACTTTACCGCGCCTCTGTAATAGACTAAGAGCTAGTGAACGCCAGACCTACGTTATTTTATAAAGGCTGAAAGTTTGGCAGCGCATGCTCCCAACATAGCTAAGAACCATGGCCAAACATGAAGTTTGGGTCATGGTGGCTTTGGCAGACAGACGGTACTAAAGGTGTGTAAAATACCAACTTAATTACGTCAAAGTATAAAGGCTGATTTTTTGATATTTCCTTCAAAATGTTATTAGAAATGACGTCATCAATTGACAGACACCTACCATGGTGGCAGCCCTTAGCCAGACACCTTAAAGTTCATGAAAATTTAGTCCTACTTACGTCATACTATAAAAGCTGATATTTACATAAAATATTTGAACTATCATTTGATGAAGTTTCCTCATCAGCCAGACACTTCTGATGGTTCCTTCGCCTTGCCAGACAGCTTTTAGGGTGGCTGAAAGTGCGAAAGCGAGGCACTATAATTATTGTTTTTTGCACTTTTTCTTATGTTACTCAAGTATTTGAGTCTGTAAATCATCATCTCATGTTGATGAGCTGATGATGGAAGGTAAGTACAACTCCGTCAGGCTTAGGTAATCCCTAATTTTAAAGTGACCACCTCTGAAAGTTGCCTAGATTAAAGTTCTTAGCAACATTATCATTACCTATGTTAATGCTAATGTTGCTAAGAACTTTACTCTAGGCGTTTAGCAACTATTTTGAAGATAAAATTTGTGGCACCACATTTTACGCGTATATAAATTCTAGTGAGGATTTGGGGGTCCTAATTCAATATAGAATTGTTATAGTATTATTTGATACCTACTATAAATTTGATTATACTATGCATAGTAATAGATATATCGTGATGGTTTCGCTGGAAGGATACTCTGCAGCGCAACCACTTTCAATAACAAAATACGGCGAAACCTGTGACATATTTTTTTTTTAAATAGGACTAGAATTTTATAGACATTTCAAAGATTTATTTTAGAAACACACTAGACTAGTTAAATCAAAAGTAGTTTCGCCGGGGAACATGACGTGAATTATCCTACAACCCCTAAGCGTTAAGGAGTTGTACCTTCCATCAACATGGGATGATGACTAGCTGATGCAAACACCCAAATAACTTTAGAAACTATACTTATATATACTGGTTAAGGAATTGTCCTCCAACTCCTAAGCCTTAAGGAGTTGTACTTACCTTTCATCATCATCTCATGTTGATGAGCTGACAGACTCAAATACTTGAATAACTTAAGAAAAAGTACAAAAAACAATATTTATAGTGCCTCGCGTTCGC
Source organism: Ostrinia nubilalis (assembly GCF_963855985.1). Lineage (NCBI taxonomy): Eukaryota > Metazoa > Arthropoda > Insecta > Lepidoptera > Crambidae > Ostrinia > Ostrinia nubilalis. The sequence goes on along the minus strand of NC_087116.1, from coordinate 1,557,533 downwards.
ACTTTCAGCCACCCTAAAAGCTGTCTGGCAAGGCGAAGGAACCATCAGAAGTGTCTGGCTGATGAGGAAACTTCATCAAATGATAGTTCAAATATTTTATGTAAATATCAGCTTTTATAGTAAGACGTAAGTAGGACTACATTTTCATGAACTTTAAGGTGTCTGGCTAAGGACTGCCACCATGGTAGGTGTCTGTCAATTAATGACGTCATTTTTAATAACATTTTGAAGGAAATATCAAAAAATCAGCCTTTATACTTTGACGTAATTAAGTTGGTATTTTACACACCTTTAGTACCGTCTGTCTGCCAAAGCCACCATGACCCAAACTTCATGTTTGGCCATGGTTCTTAGCTATGTTGGGAGCATGCGCTGACAAACTTTCAGCCTTTATAAAATAACGTAGGTCTGGCGTTCAGTAGCTCTTAGTCTATAAATGAAGCGAATCTATTGGTTCTTTACAAACACATCCCTCGCTACGCATCCTCGCACATCTCTGGTGGAAACGCAGTAGAGTAGGAATGGTTCAATTCCCAGTGTGGACAGATTTTACTGATCGGTTTGGTTGACTAAGCCCGATTTCACCATCAATCCCAAATTTTATGTGGCCCCTATGAAAACAAAATTCCTATTATTTGTTACCATAAGTGTCACTTAAAAATTAGGGATTGATGGTGAAAACGGGCATAAGGCATGTTTTATAACCGCCTGGCTAGCCACCATTTACGTCTGTCGTCAGTTGGAGGTAGGATAGCCAGTTCCTCCGTGGTTGAGCATTCCGGGTGAAGCTCGCTTCCACCTTCGGCCTGATCGTCACTTACCATCAGGTGAGATGCTGGCCAAGAGCTTCCTTGTTGTGGATAACAAAAAACATTCGTCCAAAGCTTGCTAATACTTATCCTACTGAGCCTAACTGTACTATGTAAAAGAGGTATAAAAATTGATCAATGAATAATTTATTTCCATAACTGATAGCATTATCAATATGTTGTTATTCTGTTTTGTCTTATAAGTTGCAAAAATATTAAAAGAATCTTTCAATGCCTATTTCAGTTACAACGGTCTCAATTGACTTGATCATTCTGATTTAGAGTAGGCACTTGTCCCATCGACGAAAAAACTACTAACTATAAGAAACGTACAATAGATGAAGATGTCGTGTCAATAAGAGATGCATTAGGTATATCAACGACCTTTAAAGGGGGGCGCGGGCCATCTGTAAGGGCTATATTTCACCGGGACACCATGGCGGCGCAACCAGTCGCCGGCTACCAACAAAACGTATAAAGCTCTATAGAGAGTTACTCACCTGGTGTCCGTTTGGTTGCTCAAAGCTGTACCTATACATTTGTTGGTAGCGGCGCCATGGTGTCCCGGTGAAATATAGCCCTAAGAAACCTGCGACCGCTGAGAGAATGCATTCCAGACTGCTCGATACGACCAATAAATGATCTTGAGTGGAGGAGGGGGGGCGCGGAATTTTTTGTATGGTCGAAAGGGGGCGCGTCTCAAATAAGTTTGGGAACCAATGTTCTAGACGATAGCCGAACGGTGAAGGTGTCGGACTGGCCGACTCGTGATCCGAGGAACGCGGGTTCTATTCGCGCCGCTCGACTATTGTGGTGAGCCCACTCGTAACACGCATATTTAGCTTACTACGAGGGGTTAATGGTACTATTAGTAGTTTTTATTGCAATCAAGGTTGCGGGAAAAACGTGGACGCAGGGCTTTTTTTTTTTTCAGGAAAAAAAAATGCATGAAATTGAATACTTATCCTGTGGGTATAGAATAGGTTATATGAAGCTCACCAGGTCAGAAGGACATGGCAAGGCCCCTGACCTGACCAACTATCAAATCTGGAAATTGTTACGGGAGGCCTATGTTCAGTAGTGGACGTCCTGTGAACTCCTGTGTGTGGCTGAAGTGATGATGCTTGCTTTGCATACTCAAAATTACTAATAGATCATCCAGCTATCATCCATAATCTTATTAAATGTTATTAACTTTATTCAAAGTTAATTTCCACATGTTACAGGAAAACAATACGAAGTAGTATAAAGTTTATTAGATCATAGTAGTATTGTGATATAAATTATCTTATCAAAACGTTGCGTAACGTAAGAGTTCAAGATTACTGTGCCGTGGAAAAATGGCCTAATATTAAGGGGGTTAAGGTCGACTATCGTATTTAGAAGACCGTATTATCGATAGATAGTTAGTGAGGTACATAATTATTATGTACATAAACAATAACTAATTCGTACTGATTTTTTGAACCACAACAGTCAGTCGGTTTTAACCCTACAGTGCACGATTTTTCCAAAAGGAACAAAAAAAAAAATATTACTTTTAAATGTTATCTATGTTTCGGGAAAAATAATAAAAAAAATCTATTTTCAATATTTTCGGAAATATTTTGAGTTTTTCAGTATGTACCAGATGTGTCCCAAAATGCATTAAGGGTGCCTAAAGTTTTATGTATGGTCTGACAAACTGTAAGTGACAATGAAATAAAACAGCAAGATTTATTTTGATATATTTCAATTAAAAATTTAATTGATGTTATAACAAAATGTTTTATGTATAATATAGTAAGTAACGACACCATAATATAATAGAAAATAGGAGTTTAATGAGATCAGTAACCATGACGAGGTCTTTTTCCTCTTAAATGAAATTTTACGGTTAAATCACTATTTATTTATAAAATTTACATTATGAAATGACATAAGACAATTTTTACTTTTATTTAGGCATAGTGTCACCTTACATTTTTCATAAACTATGAAACATTTCAGCCAAATGACGTCCAATACTAGACAAAAGCCTCCTCCAAGAATTTCCTTAACGACTGATCCCGCGCTGCCCGTATCTAGGTACTTCCCGTGACCTTCACCAGATCATCGGTCCACCTAGTGAGGGTCCTGCCCACACTACGTCTTCCAGACCATGGACTGAAACGATGAGACTTCCCCTGGAAACGTACAACGTGTTCTCGTAGTTAACCATAACGGGGAGTTGTCGATGCCATCAGTCCTGCTGGCGTCTTTGGGTGGCACGATAGCTTTTGGCTTTCTTTTCATTCTTTACTCCAGCATATCAGAAACGAATGACAATCATCATCATCATTTCAGCCACAGGAAGTCCACTATTGAACATAAGCGTCACCCAATGATATCCACATCGCCAGGTTGGTAGCGGCCTGCATCCAGCGCTCTCTTCCTGCTACCTTTATGAGGTCGTCGGTCTACCTTGTGGGTAGACGTTCCACGTTACGTTTACATGGCTTCCACTCCAGAACCTTGCTGACCCATCGGCTGTCAGTTCTGCGTACTATGTGCCCTGCCCATTGCCACTTCAGCTCGCTAATCCGTCGGGCTATGTCAGCAGCTTTAGTCCATTTAATGATCTCTTCATTTCTGATTCGAAATATGCTCAATTTCAGTTTCTGTAACTCTTTTTACGGGTCATCATCTGAAATCAATCAAGTAATATAATTACCCTTATTGCACAGTGACCCACATCAGGCACATACAAATAACATCCAAAATATGCGTTGATAGTAACTGATATCAAAAAATACTTATTTATCAATAAAGTAGAAACAATAACTTACCCCTTTTATATTTTTTCGAAAGAAAACATTGTAATTTTTACTCTTTTTCCCAAGAGTAAAACTTTACTAATAAACTTTTTCACAAACTGACCGACTTTTTCGCCTGCAAGACAGTTTACTGAGTGCAGCGCTTCCGTGGCAACAAATGTGAACTATTTTGTTATGTGCTATAGTGTGTAGTTACGGTACTTTCTAATAGATGGCATTAAATAGCATCGTGTTACGAAATATAGGCAATAATTTGGTATGTACCATATGTGTCCCACTATGCGCTGTAGGGTTAAGTCTAGCTGCCTAGACTGGGACAAACTTGACCTTCACTGGTTGGGTTTTTATTGGCCTAGACCAGGAATACCAGGATCTTAGTCTAGGCAAAAACGGGACTATTACCACCTCTCGTTCCCACCGCTGCAACTCCTGTGTAGCCAGGATCTACAGCTTGATCGCCAATAAGAACCCAACCAGTGAAGGTCATGTTTGTCCCAGGGTCAAATTGTAGATAGATCCTGGGTACTCATCAGTTGCGTTGATACAAGAATATATCTAACTGAGTTTCTTCCGTCACTTCTTCTCAGCACCAGCCTATATGTTGTCCCGAAGTGGTGGTAGGGCTATTTGGGACGTATGTTAGCACCCTGGAAAGGGCTTAGTACTGAATAAAGGATTTTTATTTGTGATAAAAAACCGTTGACAACCGATTGAATAACGTTCCTTGACTCCACTGATAAGCGTTATCAGTCGCATGTTATGGACGTATTGTCACGCAATCGCAACACGCACGCGTAGTGACGTGATCATCACCGTTCTTCATCACGCCATCATGGAACTGTCGAGTCTTGACATGTTCCCTACGTGACAAATCATCATCGGATTAGCAAGCCGAAATTCCGATCGACCAGCAGATCAAGCGCCGCAAGTGGAACTGGATTGGCCACACTTTCCGAAGGGATCCCTAATTCCCTATCACATCCCCAAGCAGGCTCTGGATTGGAACCCCCAAGGAAAACGCAAACATGGTCGCCCCAAGCAAACTTGGCGGCGCACTGTGGCAGACGAGGCGAAGAAGATCGGCAAGACTTGGAGCGAGATCATCGTAGCTCAAGACCGAACGCGATGGAGGACTGTTGTGGACGCCCTCTGCCCCGTCTAGGGGACATAGGACCATAAGTCAAGTCAAGGATTAGCGAGCTGAAGTGGCAATGGGCAGGGCACATAGTACGCAGAATTGACGGCCGATGGGGCAGCAAGTTTCTGGAGTGGAGGCCACGTACCGGAAAACGCAGCGTACGACGTCCACCCACAAGGTGGATCGAAGACCTCATAAAGGTAGCGGGAAGGCGCTGTATGCAGGCCGCTACCAACCGGGCATTGTGGAAATCATTGGAGGAGGCCTTTGTCCAGCAGTGGACGTCTTTCGAATAAGAAAAGGAGGGCATATTGAATCTTATAGATTATCAGGTTGATTCAAGTCAAGAATTGTCCGTATTTTATCAATTAATTTGCGATTCACTTTCACAAACACTTCTTTGATAAGAATAACTGTTATTTAATAATGCTTATCGTTTCATTAATAAATTAAGATGACGTCTGAGTATATCTTATGGTTTGGATATAAGTTACATATTTCTAGGCAATAGGTATTGTTATGTATTAAAACCAAGGGTATGAGAATTATTAATTTTATAAACAACTATGTAGGTAGTTTGGTATTTCTATTAATAAATTAGTTTTGCTTCAAACCTCAATGTGGTTGTTTACTTTATTGGCGACTTGGAAAATTAATTGTAATTGTGTGGACAATGGCATCTAATATTGCAAATATTGTGTTTCCTGGACAGTTTAATCCTAAAAGTGACAAGTGGCGTGATTATAAAGAACAGTTATTGTGTGCTTTGGACGCGGCAGGTTATGACGAAAAGAACTGTGACAAAGCTCGTTCTTTGTTCCTTTCTCAGTGTGGAAAAGACACTTATGCATTAATTGCGTCATTGTTAGTGCCCAATAGACCAACTAGTGTGACTTTTACGGAAATTTTACGTGTTTTGGACCAATTTTATGAACCGGAAATTAACGAAATTTTGCAAGCGGGAAAATTCCACAAACGTGTACAATTACAAAGTGAAAGCGTGCAGGACTATGTAGCAGCGATAAGCCTACTTGCCGCCAGCTGTAATTTTGTTGACTTAAAACGTCAATTGAGGGACAGATTAGTGCTCGGTATACGTGATGATCGCCTGAGAAGAGATTTACTTAAGACGAAGCAAATTACGTATGAGATTGCCTTACAGACGTGTCTTAATTACCAGGCGACATTTCCTGATTTATACCCGGAGAACAGTACTGAAATGAAGCAAACTCCGTCCAATGTTTCCGAACCTATGGAGATTGGTAGAATAAAGTCCAACGAGTGTGTGCATTGTGCCCGTATACACAAGGCTGGAGAACGATGCCCCTTCACTAAAGCGAAATGTTTTTATTGCAAGCGCTTTGGACACATATCGCCTGCTTGTGATAAGAAAGCAAGGAAGGTGCATCAAGTTAAGGAGGAAGGTGTAAGCGTTAAGACTTGGGAACCGTCAGAGAATATGAATGGTGTCTACAATTGCACAGAAAATTATCAGCCACAAATAACAGCTGAGCTGACCATCAATGGGGCGCATCTGAAAATGGAGATTGACTCTGGCGCCTCTAGGACGATTATATCAGAAGATACCTATAAGACACTGTGGTCTACACCTCCACCGCTGCATTCTACCAATGTGAAGTTGGTTACTTGGACTCGGGAACCCCTGAATGTTATTGGGGTAGCAAACGTACGGGCGACATTAGGCAACAAGGAAGCCCAATGCGAATTGATGGTGGTTTCTGGACGAGGCCCCAGCTTGCTAGGGAGAAATTGGTTCGAGCCCCTGGGTGTGTACGTTGCGGGATTATGTTGGTCCAATGAACAGATAGAACCTTTTAAACAAGAGTTTCCAGAATTATTTAAGGAGGGCTTAGGACGATACAATGGCCCTGAAGTTTCATTGAAACTGCGTTCTGATGCTGTACCAAAATTTTTGAGAGCCCGGCCAGTCCCATTTCCACTTAAACAGCAAGTTACGGACGAGTTGAATAAGATGGTCAAAGATGAAATTATAACACCGGTCAAGTACTCAAAATGGGCCACTCCATTAAGGATTGTAAAAAAGGAGGATGGCTCACTTCGCATCTGTGGTGACTACCGGTCTACAGTGAATGCTGCCATAGATAGCGACAGCTATCCGTTACCAACCTCATCAGAAGCTTTTGTCAAACTCAGTGGTGGAAAACTGTTCAGCAAGTTGGACCTGAAACAAGCCTATACGCAATTAAAGGTTGATGATCAGACAGCAGAGCTACTAACACTAAATACACCTATTGGACTTATGAAAATGAATCGCCTGGCGTTCGGTGTCAGCGCGGCACCTGGAATATTTCAGCGGGTGATGTCTTCGGCGCTCGCAGGCATGGATGGCGTTGCTTGTCTGTTGGACGACGTGGCTGTCACAGGAACCACAGCGGATCAGCACAATAAAAGACTTCGTGATGTGCTAAGCGTATTAAATAGGATGGGTTTTCGTCTGAATCTGCAAAAATGTGTGTTTGCGGCTGACAGTATTAGTTTCCTGGGACATAAAATTGATGCCGAAGGTTTACATCCGTGCCCTGAAAAAGTAAAGGAAATTAAAGATAAACCGGCTCCGACAAATAAGGAGTCACTTCGTGCGTTTTTGGGATTATACAATTTTTATGATAAATTTTTACCAGATAAAGCCACCATCTTAGAGCCATTATACCGGCTACTGGAGACCAAGACTCCGTGGTCATGGGGACAAGCAGAAGAGACTGCCTTTAAGAAGGCGAAAGATCTTATTGCCTCGGATTTAACATTGGTCGGATATGAATTAACTCGTGAATTGATTCTTATTTGTGATTCATCAGAATATGGATTAGGAGCTATCATTGCTCATATAATGGACGATGGAACAGAGCGACCAGTGATGATGGCATCTCGAACTTTGCAGCCACATGAGAGACGATATGGCCAAATCGACAAGGAGGCGTTGGCTATTATGTTTGGTCTGTCTAAGTTCCATGAATATTTAGCTGGGCGAAAATTTTGTATCGTAACCGACCATAAACCCTTAGTGGGGTTATTCAACCCAACAAAACAAATTCCTGACCAAATTTCACCGAGGATGTTGAGATGGTCATTGAAACTCGGGTGTTATGACTATACCATTAAGTACAGACCTGGCAAAGCTATAGGAAATGCTGATGCTCTTAGTCGTTGGAATGCTCCAAACACATCTGCTATAAAGGAAGATTGCATAAGAGATGTCTTGTTATTAGAAGAGCGTCCAATCGGCTGGGATTTGGATGCAAGGAAAATTTCCAAAGAGACTGCGAAGGACTCGTTGCTGCAAAAAGTAGTATTTTTTGTCCTCCATGGTTGGCCCCGCGCTAATGTAGATCCCAATTTACAACCGTTTTGGAATCGCAGAGAGGCCCTTTCACTCAGTAAAGATTGTTTACTGTGGAGTAATAGGGTCATTATACCGAAGACACTCCAACGAGAGGTCTTGGAATTATTGCATACTCCTCATGCGGGTATCGTGCAAACGAAAGCATTTGCTAGAGGGTATGTGTGGTGGGTTGACATGGACCGAGAGATAGAAAGAATAGTGGCAGAGTGTGAGCAATGTCAGGCCGTAAGAAACAATCCTCCTAGAGATCCACAGGTATGGATCCCTACAGAAAAGCCCTGGAGCAGAGTACACGTGGATTTTGCAGGTCCGTTTCAAGGAAAAACTTTTTTGGTCCTAATAGATAGCCACAGCAAATGGTTGGAGGCTGAAATTGTTTCATCTATGAGCAGTGGAACGGTTATTGCAATTTTGAGAAAAATCTTTGCATCACAAGGATTACCGGATGTGTTGGTGTCTGATAATGGACGGGCTTTTAGTTCAGAGGAGTTTAATATATTTCTTAAGAAAAACTCAATAAAACATCTGTATTCGCCCCCATACCACCCGGCGACTAATGGTCAAATCGAAAGAGCTATCCAAACCTTTAAGAACAAGCTGAGGAAAATGGTGAGGTCGATATGCCGTGGTCAGAAAAACTACCAAAAGCGTTGTATTACTTGCGTACGACACCTAACTGTAGTACAAATAAAACTCCAGCAGAGATTTTAAATGGACGTAGATATAAAACGGCTGTTTCTGTTCTTCACCCCGATAATACTCAAACCATGGCTGATTTACAACTGGAAAATGCAGCACAAACACCACCTAAAAGGATTTTTACTGTGAACCAACCGGTTTTGATAAGAGCTTACGGTCCTGGAGAAAAATGGCTTAAAGGCATTATAGATGTGGTTGAAGGTCCTTGTTCCTATAAGATAAGGACGGAGGATGGTCAATTACACAGAAGACATGCTGACCAGATTTTAGCAAGAACAACGGCACAAGAACAACCTAATGATCAGCCTAGGCCATCATGGGACCGACCAGACATTGAATCAAATTCTGGGCAAATTTCCCCAGAGCCAATAGTTATACCTAGTTCTGATTTATGGCCAGATATAATTGGAGTACCTAGTAATTAAGAGTTTAATTTGATTTAAGTTCATACTAATTATTATGATTCAGTTTTGTGTTGATTATGTAATAATACTTAATTTTCGTTTATAAAGGGAAGGTATGTTATGTATTAAAACCAAGGGTATGAGAATTATTAATTTTATAAACAACTATGTAGGTAGTTTGGTATTTCTATTAATAAATTAGTTTTGCTTCAAACCTCAATGTGGTTGTTTACTTTAGGTATCAAATCAAATAGTTTATTCAGTACATAGGCCCTTTCCAGGGCGCTTATACACGTCCCAAATATAGCTTGCCCTACCACCACTTCGGGACAACATATGGGCTGGTGCTGAGAAGAAGTGACGGAAGAAACTCAGTCACCTTTGTCAGCCATCATAATATAGCACATAATAATAGATAGACTTATTTAATTAATAATTTAAATAACTATTGCCATGAGCAGTCAATAGCACATCAACCTATACAATTTTATTGCAAATTTTTAGCTTGTTACAACTGCTTAAAGTTCCACAATGTTTAGCTTATTTTGCCCATCATTCTAGTTGATAAAAATTATATTGAACTGCTCAAATTACCTATCGTTCGTTCGTTTCAGCCAAATGACGTCCACTGCTGGACAAAGGCCTCCCCCAAGGTTTTCCACGTAGCGTGGGCAGGCCTCCTACTAGGTGGACCGACGATCTGGTAAAGGTCGCGGGAAGAGCCTGGATGCGGGCAGCGCAGGACCGTTCATTGTGGAAATTACCTATACTTATTGATAATTTAAATGGGATTGACATCATGTGGAATTTGTAGGTACTTACTTCATAAAATTATGTTTGTTGTATTTATTGCACAGAACTTAATATTCATCTATTTATTTTAAACTACTAACTAATACAGTGTGTGTACACTGTACGGTCTTTATTAATATTATATTATTGTATAATTAAATAAGTGGCAAATGTTCTTATAAAAGATTCAAAACAATGTCATATTCATATGAATTTAAGGTATAACTGTAAATAATTTCATTTCATTTCACATTCCAAAAGAGAAAGTAGAATTTTATTGTACAAATCAAGTTTTGGTCAGAGTTTCAGAATGAAGCATGCAATAAAAATGTTTACACTTTAAACCAATTTCAAACTAAAGTAAATCCTCCATTGGTTCCTCATATTGATAAAATATTTTAGCTTGATCTTTTAGTTTTACCTTTTTATAAATCTTTTGCATTTATCCATTGAAACACTATCTAAAGTCCGATTTTTAATTCGACGGAATTCTGACAGCTGTCATTTTTTGACAATTCAGATGTAATAAGCCTTTTTTGCTTTGAATTATTAATAAATAATATGAAATGAAATTTCATCAACTACAACTTACAAGAATGAACTATTGTTTGTTTCGTGAATTCAATGTACACTAATTATTATGTACATTTTAGAGATTAAATAGAAAAAAACGTGTTTTTAACACAGTAAAACAACATATTAACATAAACGAAAATATGTATTGATCATCAATCATCATTATCGTCATCATAATCAACTTGGATTATAAAATTGGCATCTTGTTAAATTGATTATTTTATGAAGCTAAGATTTTATTGACAAAAGGATTTTCATAAAAAAGGTTTGTAACCCATGGATTATTGGCCAGGGAGTCCAGTAATAGAAAAATAATTTCCCAATTTTTTTTGTAACTTCTAAAATATGATAATAAAAATTCAAATAACCATTTTGAAATGATCAGTACATTTTTAAGCCTTAGTTTTTTAAGTGAAACCTTAAATTCAACAAAGGATTATTTTTTAATTTGTGAAAATGCTCTCCATCCTTAGTGGGAATGTTTCAATGTTGGAAACACTTCTGAAATGTCAAAATTCCGTCGAATTAAAAATCAGAGTTTAATAAAAAATGTTACAATGTTCCATGAAAGCCAAGTAAAAAGTAGTAAGTAGGAACAGTTTAATTTATAATTTTAAGTTACAAAGATTATAAATTCATTAAATTAATAGTAAACTTTATTCAAATAATTTTTTTCCTTCCTTTTTACAAAATTGAGTATTTAAACAGGAAGGATGTTTTAGAATATTTTAGAAAATCTATTTACTAAGTTTTATTCTTGTTTTTAAATTAACTTACAAGTTTTGAATATGTCCTAAGAAGGCATATGTATTAAAAACGTCGTAATTTAAGTCCCAATTTAAAATTCAAATTAGTAAATACGCGACATTCCAACAGTTGTAGGAACAGGAAAATAGTAAAACAGGGCTGGGTTACGGCGAAACTGTATCGAAAATATAGTACATTCGCACTACGAAGATAATGCGAATTTACGACAACAAACATTAGGTAATGCGAGCTATATTTATCCACGACGCCGGATGAATGGTGCGACACGTCGTGAGCTATTGAAAAGTAATGAAAAATAACTTACCAATAAATTAAAAAAGAAACTTTCGCACTGGAACGGGCGGTTCGAAACCACTGAATTATCACTGAAATGTCCACAGTACACGTGTTAAATCGATGTTTTATTCACGATTGTGAGGTTTGACGAGTTATTTACGTGCATTCGACGCAAAATACATGTCTGCGCGGGTAGGAAATTCAAACAGAAATAGGTTTGGAGGTTAGAAGACGTCAAACACGACCGATTTTGAAGGTCACCTTGAGTTGACAGCTCGCTCAGCTGGTTTGAAAGATGTTTACGGAAATAGTAAAACTTTTTAAATTTCGTATTTCAGAAATGAAAAAAATAGTTTTATCCGTCACCGAATTAATTCCGTAGCTTATGAGCATATTTCCAAATTTAGAAAATTACTATAGAAAAAGTTTTCAGAGAAGCATTCAAACAAAATCGTTATCTAGACTTATTTAATTCCTACTTAGTTAACAATACATCTCTACCCAAAAATTCTCTAGCTTTACTAAAGGAACTAATGGGCATGCTTGCTTATTGCTCAAACTAGAAAAAAATAAATGTACTTGGAATCGTATAATAATATTTGTCGGCGCCGGACACAGATGCTGCAAATTATTATTGATGATTAATAGTACCAATCTTAATATTATGTTATCTGTAAATCTGTAGAGCAGAAGGTTTGTGATTCCTAAACGTAACACCCGACTGATGCGCAGAAAAAGATAACTGTCAATTAGTTGTGTCATGTCAAGTGTGAGCAAGCGGCTGCGAGGTTATCTTTGAAAGCGTGTTGAGTTTGGTGGAACGTTAAATTGTAGGAAAAGTGATTGTCAACCGTCCAAGATATTATCTCCTTGCCCGTTAACCCACGCCTATGGAGATTCCACCCCTAGAGTTCCTTCTGATAGAGACCCAGTGCCTTTATCAGAAGTGGGATTCGAAGGGCACTATTCAAAGGAGATAAATCTTTCAGCATGCACACCTACGCTACGCAACTCATCAAGTTTTACATGGAGGATGCTGGCTCAGACATTGAGAGTTGGTGCAGGTTGACGGAAATTATTGTGATTGACGTAAACTGGAAGGGCCTTTGTGAGTGAGTGAGTTGAGGGGGCCGGGCCAAGGGCGCCTGGGCCACCCTGTTGCCGTGGTTGAAGGGGCTGTTTACGCCCGGGCCACGCTGGTGTAATGTTGGTTTCCTGGTCGCATGGCTGCATGCCTGGATCAGCAGTAGTAGTGGTGCGGTTTGAGGTAAATGGTTGAAGGAGCCTTGGCTTATGCCTTGCGCGTCGGGCCATGTTACCTAAACCCTGGTTTCCTGGTCGCATGGCTGCATGCCTGGATCAGCAGTAGTAGTGGTGCGGTTTGAGGTAAATGGTTGAAGGAGCCTTGGCTTAAGCCTTGCGCGTCGGGCCATGTTACCTAAACCCCGGTTTCCTGGTCGAAGGGGCCTCACGCCCGGGCCAGCTGTAATGGTTTGGTTTCCTGATCCAGGGTCATCACGCCCTGATCAGCTGTATTTATTGTGATTCTACGATCTGATATTCGCACGCTCTGTAGTCAGGAATGGACGAGCTGTGATAATGAGAAATTGAATGTTTACAGATGGACAAACCCTGGACTAAGCGCACGAGGCCGTGCGATAGTCAGGCTGGCCGTGTCGGCGCCGGACACAGATGCTGCAAATTATTATTGATGATTAATAGTACCAATCTTAATATTATGTTATCTGTAAATCTGTAGAGCAGAAGGTTTGTGATTCCTAAACGTAACACCCGACTGATGCGCAGAAAAAGATAACTGTCAATTAGTTGTGTCATGTCAAGTGTGAGCAAGCGGCTGCGAGGTTATCTTTGAAAGCGTGTTGAGTTTGGTGGAACGTTAAATTGTAGGAAAAGTGATTGTCAACCGTCCAAGATATTATCTCCTTGCCCGTTAACCCACGCCTATGGAGATTCCACCCCTAGAGTTCCTTCTGATAGAGACCCAGTGCCTTTATATTTGACAAAAATAGTTTACCTACCTGCAAGTCAGCAGTGAAGTTTAGAAGCCTCTGACTGATGTATATTGATAGGGATAAAAAACAAAGCAAAGTAATACGTAAAACATTTGTATTAACAATTTACATCAAATCAACATTACTTACATAATTACTAGTTAAAACTTAACCATAATACAAAACTAAAGTTCTTCTTATATTTTTCACAGTTCTAGAAAATAATAAAGTTTAACACATTTTACTGTTATAAAAAAACTTAAAAAGCATCTAAAATTATAATTTACAGTTTTTAATACGAGATAAAATCATCACAGTCATTGTAAAAGGCACAATATTCCACTACTAACAATATTAACAAAAGAATCAGTACAACACGAGTTAACTGCGCACCCGGCGGCCGTGACGTCACATCGACGCTCTGGTACAAACGGGGCTAACGAGTGCGAGGAAGAGTCGCATTCCAGCGAGGTGCGCAGTTAGCTCAATCGAGCTGTAGATTAACTTTTTACATTATATCTCTCTATTCTAAACTCAAAGGTGGGCTGCCATCGAATTCCTCGGCAAATTGGTCCTCCTCTTCCAAAGAATTATCTTGTGCATTAGAAAAGTTCAATTTTACAGGGTTAACATTTTTTACATAAGTCCTATTCATCGGAATAATCGGACTCGACTGAATATCGTTTTTATTACTATTTTCAGTGGATTTTTTCGCACTGGTAACACTGGTTTGAGCCAACGGACTTTTGTACGAATTGAAGGCGTTTTTCGATTTATTTATAATGTTCATTGGACTCAAAGGAGGTGGTTCTCCAACCATTTTTAATCTGGCAATCTTTTCGTTCACCTTTCTCTTTCTTTCCTTGCTCTTTGGAGATACTTCTTGCGTGTCTGCTTGGCGGAATGTGGACTCAAAATCTAGGCCTGTAAGGTTTAAATTATCTTCACATTTGGCTGCTAAGGGACTGTCGATAAAAACTTTGTTTTTCGTCAAATTCAGATCGTGAAATCGATACGGCGATACGTTTTCTGTAAAATGTTTATTGAAGTAATTATTTTTCTTATTTACACTCTCCTCACAAAACTTTTTTCTATCTACACCGCACATTTTCTTCTCAAATTCAATAATCATGTTCCTAGCTTCTAAACTTTTTGGAGTTTTGGTAAAAAACGAAAATTCTGTAACCCTGAACTGTGGGATGCTTTTTCTTGTGTTGCCAGCGCGTTTCTGCAGATTCGTACACGAGATTATTTGTCCAGTATCTAGTACATTTTGGAAGCCGAACTTCCTGAGGCCTCCCCAAAAGTTGACGCAAATAATGTTCTTCTCACAGTCAGATAGGTACACATTTTGGAATGATTGTTTCGAACATTCTACGTCGATTTGAAATATGAAGCCAACAGTATCAATTTCGTTGAAGTCCGTCATCATGGAAGGGTTTTGTGCGAGGTCTCTCACAGGGTAGCACTTTCGGGCCAGCGTTTTTAAATGTGGTTTCAATTTGTCGGGCACTTTGTACTTGCTTTGACTGAAGATAGACTGACGTCCGGCTGACAGGTGTATTTCTGAGCACCTGAAAATATAAGAATGAGTGCCAATACATGAAAGTTAGGTCAAAATTATTTCTCTAGTATTTAAATTTAGAAATAAACGATTTTATTGATTGCAGGGCGTCAACTCACCGTGGACCGACGACCTCATAAAGGTAGCAAGAAGGCGCTAGATGCAGGCTGTTACCAACCAGTCATTATGGAATTCACTGGGGGAGGCCTATGTTCTGCAGTGGACGTCCTATGGCTGAAATGATGCTTACCTGATAGCAGTAGGAACTACATTCATAACTTCTATCCACGAATCCTCTTTGATGATTTCTGTGAGCACATCATTCGGTTTCCATATTGACATGAAGCCTGGAAAAAATAAGATTTAAGAGTAAATATACTATGTTCTATGGGCTTACTATGGGCCTCATTCTTATTAGGCCCATAATAGGGTCAATGTAACCCAAAGGGCGATTGAACATGCTATGCTCGGATATTTCTATCCACGAATCTGAAATGACGAGATCAGCAGGAAAACCAAAGTGACCGATATAGCCCGCAGCATTAAGTACTAAAATCAAGTGGCAGTGGGCGGGGACAATAACTCGTAATGTTAATGGCCGCTGGGGCAGAAACATTCATATAAGAAAGTTGTCTTTTGATTTTTCTATTGTAAAAAGTTTAGTCTATAGAAAGCTACTCTGCATTTCATTTTATGTATATTTTGTACGATTTAACTGAAAATGTATCTTCTAACCGCGCGATATGGAAGTCATCGGGGGAGGCCTATGTCCAGCAATAGATGTCCTGTGGCTGAAATGATGATGGTGATGGTATTCTAAGCTAACCTTTAGTAACCCCACTATTCTCCACTCCAGCGACCCGTATCTTCAACAATCCAACGACGTTTCTGCCGACATCCAACCCTCGTTCTTCTAGCTTCTTTCTCACTCTCTCTTGGATGTTCTGCAATAGCTTCTCTCTTTTTTTGCTGGATTTCTCTTCTAAGGATTTGGTTTGAGATTCCGTCTGCAAAGAAGTATTTTTTACACGATAAAGTTCTCCATAAATTTAAAATTACTAGTCTTTGTCCTCTATGAGAGCTCTGTCCCATATACTGCTACCCTAAATTGAACCATATTCACTTATAATAAGGTGCACAAACATGACCTTCACTGGTTGGGTTTTTTTGGCGGCCAAGCTGTAGACACTGGCTACACAGGAGTTGCAGCGGTAAGAACGAGTGGTGGGAATAGTCCCGTTTATCAAGTTCGAAAACTACTACTTACCATAAATTCAGCTGAAAGTTTTCGATGTTTCAATTGAGATCCAATCGAGTCTTGAGATTCCTATAAAAAGATTTATTTTATTAGAAAAAACTTCATTTATGCTTAAATACATATGTACAATCCGATCGAGCTAACTGCGCATCTTACTTCAATTCGCCCCGTCCGTACCAGAGCGGCAATGTGACGTCACGGCTGCCAGATGCGCAGTGAACTCAATCGGGTTGAACATTTTTATTTTCAGTATACAGTTATTTCACCTGATCCGACAATTCTTTCTCCACTTCTTCGTACAGTTTCTCCATTGCTGTCTGCCTGTCTGACTCGTATTTGATCTGGTGAATATTCTCCAAGCGTTCTGAACGGGTCACTGAAAAAATATTATTTCAGATTAAATATAAATATTTTACTGACTTCGTAAATGATGCGGCTGCCCAATACCGGAAATCACATCGTACAAATGACAGTTAGGACAAGATGGCCGCGTCGCCATAGCAACATGTCTTTGACCGCTTCTGTGGTCTGTGACCCAGAGGTTACGGGTTCGAATCCCAGTTAGAGCAAAATTTCTGCTTGTGTTGGGGCTTGTTCTAAGTCCGCCTAGTAGTCTTTTATTATTATTATGTCGATTATATTATATAAATTATACTAGCTATTGCCCGCGGCTTCACCCGCATGAAAATTTGTCTGTCACAGAAAAACATTATCGCGCGCGTTCCTATTTCAAATCAAAAACCGGAATAAAAACTATCCTATGTCCTTTCCCGGGACTCAAACTATCTCTATGGATTTCATCAAAATCGGTTCAGTGGTTTAGGCGTGCTAGCGCGACAGACGGAAAGAGTTACTTTCGCATTTATATTATTAGTAGGGAGTATTTCCTCACCAGTGCTCCCGTCTTCAAACTTCTCAACATACAGCATCGGATACACCCTTGTCACGTACAGACGGAGCTTCGAAACTTTCCCGCCTTCCGGCTTGACAGATGACAGCTCGGTCAAGATGGCCGCGTTGCCATGGAGACCGAGGCGGGCGTCCCACCGCGCCCGGCGCGTGGAGTTGCCGAAGATTTTTAGACGGATTGATGATGTGTCCTGGAATTAAGATATAGATCATTATCAGGTCATTTAGGCCCGGTTTCCATCTAGCGGAGCGGAGCGGAGCTGTGCGGATCGTAGCGGAGAAGTGGAAATAATGAAATCTGATTGGTTATACTAAACCAACTTACGGCTTACGGCTTCCTTACGCCCGTATTGACAAACATTACTATGAGGTCGCACGGGTGATACACGTACCAATCACAGAGCTCTATTCAACGCTGTGCGTTCGATTTGCTGCTTCACTTAAACCTCTAAGTGGCTGAATTGTTGCCAACATACTTTGAACTTTATTGACATACAATAAGGCTCAAAAACAATGAAAAATATTTTTTTCTATACCAGTTAAAGGGACCCATCAAAAACAATACTTGTCAAAAAAACCAAGTCTCGCAACTCAGTTGTTCTACGGTAAAAAGTTGTGAGATCCATGTAATACCAAGTCCAGGCCAGGAAATCTTTAACGTTTTACATAAATTATTGACTTGGCCATCGCACTAAATAATTTAATTTACACGTGTTTTCATGCGATGGCCAAGTCAATATATTTATGTAAAACGTTAAAGATTTCCTGGCCTGGACTTGGTATTACATGGATCTCACAACTTTTTACCGTAGAACAACTGAGTTGCGAGACTTGGTTTTTTTGACAAGTATTGTTTTTGATGGGATCTCATTTCTTTTTGTATTTTGTAGACAGCAGTTATGTATCTAGAAAACTGGACCGAAATTGAAAAATTTTACTCGACTTGGCGGTTGCACTACCGTGCCCCCAAATATCATTTCTTTTTGTATTTTGTAGACAGCAGTTATGTATCTAGAAAACTGGACCGAAATTGAAAAATTTTACTCGACTTGGCGGTTGCACTACCGTGCCCCCAAATATTTTAGTTTTTCCTTGATTCATACACCAAACACTACTTATATTCCAAATTTGAAGCTTCTAGGTCTGCTAGAAGTGCCTTAGAGTTTTGATGATCGGTGAGTCAGTGAGTCAGTCAGTGAGTGACAAAATTAAGTAACTTTGACCCGTTATAATTCTTAAACTACTGGTTCAAATTGAATGAAATTTTAAATATACCGTGTCTTTACAATGCCTGCATAGCTAATGAAAATTCAGCCTTCTAGTTTTATCCACAACGAAGTTACAGGCGGTCGAAAATGGCCTGAATTGCTTCGAGAAAAGGATGGTACGGCCGTGCCGCTTTTTTGCTCGACTTGGTGGGGGCACGCCCAGATAAGCAAGCATCGTTTGTGAATAAGGGAGTTAGTCTCCACTGCAGGAGCACAACCCCCTCCAATTTACCAGAGGCAAATTAAAAAGAAAGCAAAAGTATTATTGAGTCGATATTTAACTCCTATCAATTTTATTAGCATCAAATATCATCATCAGGTCATTTAGTCTCCACTGCAGGAGCACGACCCTCTAATTGACCAGAGGCAAGAGGATTTGTCCTACACTCCCCACGCTGGCCAGACGGGTTGGGGAGGCCTGATGGTCGCGTATTTGTCCCTTAGTCGCCTCTTACGACATCCCTATGAAGAGTGGGGGTTCTGTCCTACTCTGCCGGTACTACACCAAGGTAGCAAGAAGGCGCTGGATGCAGGCCGCTAAAGCCTGGTCCGTGAGCACGTAGAATTTTGTCCAATGACCCCAAGCTACCCATCCTTATCGCTCGCGCGTAATTATATTGCTGTCGCGACTGTGCGACGCGCGCCCGCTGTGAGTGTGCGAGGACCAGGCTTTACCAACCGATCATTATGGAAATCATTCGAGGAGGCTTATGTTCAGCAGTGGACGTCCTGTGGCTGAAATGATGATGATGATGATTACCTATACATACCTCCCAAGGAGCAACTCCTTGTTCACAATTCACCAACTCAGCTCCGTTCGTCACAATTTTGCTTCCCACCGTTATTTTGTCATCATAGACAAGCTTGCTCAGCATTTTGTCTATGACCGCCTTTACGCAGTACCAACCGTCTGTGAGGAGCAGTTCCACGTTTGATATTGGGTTGGCAACACTGGAATTGATGATGTTAGATTTTAATAAGTTGCTGATGATGAATGACGTAAATAAATTAACATCTTTGGACATTTTACACTGCGCCATTAAGTCCCAAACTAAGCACCCTATGGATACCAGACAATGGATAATTATGAACCATTACACCAAACGGCCGACAGAGTAATGATAATAAAGGCGCGAGCGCAGTGCGCGCACATGTTACTTTTGTCACCGTGACAGTAGTATGTCTCTCCATAAATAAGAATAAGTACTAAAGCCCGGTCGCCGAGCACGTAGAATTTCGTTCAATGACCCCAAGCTACCCATCCTTATCGCTCGCACGTAATTGTATTGCTGTCGCGCTCACACACTCACTGCGGCCGCCCGTCGCACAGTCGCGACAGCAATGTAATTACGCGCGAGCGATAAGGATAGGTAGCTTGGGGTCATTGGACGAATTTCTACGTGCTCGGCGCCCGGACTATACGTTGTCTCTCTTTTTCTCTTTATAAAAATGTAAAATATAGGCACAGTCACGGTGACAAAAAGTAACCCGTGAGCGCATAGCTTAAGTAATCATAAAATATAACCTTACCTAGTAACACTGACACCATCCACAAAAATCCCGGCAACACACAACACCATAGTTTTTGAAGCGACGTCATCTTTTTCCAAAATCTTCCTTAGCACTGGCCTCTCAACATTGTACAGTTCTTTATCAAATCTATACTTCAACTGTGCTAGAACATTTTTCGCTGTACACACTCTATTTAATGTTTGAGTGAATTTTACTTCGTATGATATTAGCTTCCACAATATCAATTTCAAATGATTGTCTAACCATCCATTAGGTATTAATTTCTTGTTAACAGCTTTTAGAAAATATTCTTTTAGATCTTCTATAGAAAATTTGCCTTCAGATATGTCATTTCTAAGTCCAGAAAATTCGAAATCCAATAGCGTTTCCATACTAAAGTTCAAAATGTATGGATCGGTATTCAATTTGCCATTTTTTTCAACATTGGCTAAGTCTTTTAGAGTGTACCTTTTGTTCTTTTTGTAATCATCGTTAAATATTGAATTTTCATCGATTTTTGGAGTAACTTTAGTAACGACTGTAGCTGTTTTACTGTCATTTCTGTAGGGAGTGTTAAATTTACGTCTTTTAGCTCTAGGGCAAGAGAGAATAGGACTGCCCGATCTTTTAGATTTAATTGGCGTAGAATCTTTGCAAAAATCTTCAGTATATAAAGTCTGATCAAAATTGCTAATCACTTGTGTGTTTATTAGTTTTTCTAAATTTTCTGACGTAACTCTTTGATCTAATTTTTCTTCAATTTTGGCTGTTTCTAAATCTGTTAGACGCTTTCGTAGGTCTTTAAAAGCATTCTCTGAGTTTTTAACGTCATTTTTATCAAGTTTCGAACTTGAATCTTGATTTTTAAAGTATTTTTGAGTATCTTTAGCGCCATCCAAGTTTTCTTTACACTCGTCATTACTAAAATGCTTGTCTTGTAATACTTCTCGCGATTTCGCTAAAGCTTCTTCGGATATTTTGACTTTCTTCTTATTTGCTGTTTCGAAGCCTTTAAAAGGAAGTACATTTTCCATACTGTCACTTCTGTCAAATTCATCGAATATTCTTTTGCTTTTAACCAAGGCATCTTCTGATACTTTTACAGACTTGTTATTAGCAGTTTGGAATCCTTGAAATTGGCTTGATTTAGGAGATATTTGATTCAAATCATCGTTATCAATATCCTTAAATAATGCTTTACTTTTAGCAAGTGCCTCTTTAGATATTTGTACTGGTTTCTTGCTGGCAGTTTCAAACCCTCTAAACGTGGGTGCATCATCTATTTTTGTTGGATTATCTATAATATTTTCTTCGTTAATATCTTGGAACATCGCTCTACTTTTGGCCAAAGCTTCAGCTGAGATTTTGACGGGTTTCTTACTTGCTGTTTCGAATCCTTCGAACTTACATTCACTGACTTTATTTGTTTCATTCTCAGTAGCATCGATGTCTTTGAATATTTCTTTACTTCTTGCTAGAGCTGTGTCTGTAATTTGTACAGGTTTGATGCTAGCAGTTTTGAAACCTTTGAATTTAGATGCAGATTCTAATGTTGTTGATTTTAAAGGATTAGTAGGAAAGTCTTCATTATCTATGTCTTTGAATAAGTCTTTACTTTTAGCTAAGGCTTCAGCTGATATTTTAACAGCTTTATTGTTCGCAGTTTGAAAGCCTTTAAAAGAGATAGTATCTTTATATCCAGTATTTTCATTAGGATCTGTTTTATCGTCAATATCTTTAAATATTTGCTTGCTTTTAGCTAAAGCCTCTTCGGAAACATTTACAGGTTTCCTACTAGCAGTTTGGAATCCTGCAAACTTAGTGACGTCATTCGTTTCAAGTCCATCAATGTCTTTGAAAATATCTTTTGTGTTCATCAAAGCCTCAGCAGATATTTGAACAGGCTTCTTACTTGCCGTTTGAAAGCCTTGAAATGTTTTAATACCATCTTTTACACTAGAATCATCATCAATATCTTTGAATAACTCTTTACTTTGAGCTAGAGCTTTGGCTGAGACTTCTATTGGCTTATTATTAGCTGTCTGAAACCCTTTGAAAGGTTTTTCATCGAATTCTTCGCTGTGAAAGTCATCTTGCAAGTCTTTGAATATTTCTTTACTCTTAGATAATGCATTCGCAGAAACAGTTATAGGTTTATTACTACCTGTTTGGAATCCTTTCAATTCAGTAGCTTTTTCGTTTTCATTTACGTCATTTTTCTTTGAAATGTCTTCATTTTCGTCTTCTATTTCTTTAAAAATTGCTTTGCTTTTAGCTAAAGCCTCAGCTGATATATTTATTGGTTTTTTACTTGCTGTTTGAAAGCCTGCATACGGAGATTTCCCAATATCTGTTTCAGTTTCAGCTCTTTCTGAACCTGCAATTGTATTTCCAAAACTTTTACTTGTTATTAAAACGTCATTATGTATCGTATTTACTTTACCTTCAGTTTTAGATTTCTTTAGAAGTGTCGGAAAGACATCTCTATCATTTTCCTCATCATCGAGTCCCAAATCTTTAAACACATTTTTGCTCTGAGCTAAGGCTTTGTCTGAAATATTAACAGGCTTATTGCTAGCAGTTTTGAAGCCACAAAGATCTGGAATATGTACTTTTTCTAGATCTAACAGCTGAGTGTCAAACGCTTCATTGAATTCGTCATCGAAATCTTTATTTTGATCTGAATTCATTGCTGACTTTTTGTCGCTTGTTTTCTCTTCACTATTTGTATTATCTTGTACTTGAGAAGCATTATCGACGTGAATGTCTTTAAGGACGTCTTTAGTTCTTGTTTTCTCTGCTCTATTCATATTATTTCGAATTTCAGAAGTATTTTCAAATTTAATATCTTTGAAAACTTCTTTACTTTTTAAATAGGCCTCATTTGTTATTCTAATGGCTTTATTATTTGCAGTTTTGAAGCCTAGAGATGGACTTTTATGTATTTCTTTAGGAATCAGTTCGGATTCACCTGGTTGAGTAATAATATCTTGAAAAATGCTTTTGCTTCTAACTAAAGCTTCATTTGAGACTTTGATGTTTTTATTGCTTGCTGTTTTAAATCCCCCAAAACCTTTGCTGGTAGATGGTTGATTAGGATCATCAATTTCAAAAGCCGAACTAGTAGTTTTAGTATTAGCTGGAGTAAAATCTGCACTGTCATCATCCTTTATATCTTGAAATAGATTTTTGGCCTTTTCTAAGGCTTTTGATGATATATTTATCTCATTGTTACTAGCAGTTTTAAATCCCATGAAAAGTGTATGTTTATCTACTTCTTTTATATGCTTATCCGTACAAGATGAAGGTTCTTTCGTAGCAATTTCATCTTCTAACTTGCTTTCAGGAATACGGTCGCTAAAATCGATGCGATCAAAGAACTTTATCTTTGTATTAACATCAGCACCAGATTTTTTAATCACTTCGTCGTTTTCTTCATTAATTAGAGACATATCATGAGCAAATTCGTTTAGTATATCATCATCTATCTGTGGGTTAGTCTCTATTTTGTCATTAATCACTTCATCTTCAATAATTTTCAAGTCTTGCTTTTCTGAAACATTGCTACCATCTTCCACATCGAAATTTTCTTCAATATCAATATCTTGAAATACCCTTTTGCATCTGGCTAATGCCATATCTGATAATTTGATTTTCTTCCTATTAGCTGTCATAAAACCTTCAAATTTCCGCTTATCTGGTCGCTTCAGATTGTCTATTTCTCTTCCAATCATATCACTTCTGTTTTTTTGATCAGCTACATCAAAATTCAATTTTATATCACTCGTTTTAGAGTTACTTTTTGACTGTGGTGTCATATCATGTTTTGCTGTGAAACTGTCTACCAAATCAGTCAATGTTACTTTAGATTCTTTATCTACATCGTCTAGTATACTTTTGGCTTTCGAAAAAGATTCTGCAGATATTTGTATAGACCTATTGCTGGCAGTTTGAAATCCAACATACATTGTTTTGTCCAGCATATCCGGTTGTTCGTAAAATGACGTCTCTAGTGCACAAGTGAGGGGTATATCATGGAATTCTTTATGTAAGTACTCATTTTCTTCATCACTGCTAAATAGAATTTCATCTTTTAAGAATACGTCATCAGACTCTTTACTAATCTCAACAGGATTATGAGCTTTAGTGCTATGTTCTTCAAAGTTTAATTTAGCTTGCGCAGTTTTGGTGATTTTGAGCCTTTCAGCACTAATTTTGAGGACAGGGCTTAGTTCTTCATTCAAGCTTACTTCGTGCGGTATTTCACCCTGTATAAACAATTCCTTTCCTATTATTTGCGAATTTATAAGTTTCCTGGCTGAATTAAAGTCTGCGCTCTCTTCTACGATTGGAACTGCTATTTTTTCGAAACTTTCAAATTTACTTAAATCAAACACTAAAGGCGATGGTGTTTTAGACTTCTTAGTTTCAAATACAAGACTAAGTTGGATTTCTTCATCGTCTTTATCATCTATGTCTACTTCGTTTATATTTGTCTCGATTTCTAGACATTTGTTGAGCATTTCTGTGCAGTTATCATTTAGCTGTGTATCATTTTGTGTTTTATTACTACAAATAAGTATTTCTTCATCACCAACAGCTGATTTATTGGCAACTGTATTAGTTCTGTGATTATTATCCTTAACTTCTTCTACAGAACTATCAACTTCTTTATTAATAATCTCAATATCATTATTAGAAATGCTAGAACCGTCATCGTTAAGTTTATTGTTAATTTCTTTATCGTGGCTATCGTTGTGTTCGGTTAGAACATGTTTCTGTAGATCCGTCTGAGAGAATGTACAATCAAATTCTTGTGTGATACCGTTATTGGCCAGGGCTTCTGCATTGTCGATTATATGAATGAGTTGACTGTCGGTCATCAACTGGGTCTCGAATTTGGCTGCGGGTGGCTTGTGTGGTTCCTAAAATATTTTCTTATTATTAGTATTATCATTGACGATTTTAATAGTCATTTAATTATATTTAGTCTATGTAGGTTAATTATTTGTATTATTCTTAATTTTCTCTCAAAAATATTCAATTTTAATAGTTAAATGTATGTATTTGAAACATCAGTGTGCAAACATGGAAAAAAATAGTTTTATAAAATAATAATTTGATAAACACTATCAAGAATAATAAAAATAATTATTGAAGGCACAAGTTGTTTACAGTAAATGTACATATTAAACCTTAACTAGCTGACCCAGCGAACTTCGTACCGCCGTATAAGAAATAATATAGGATTCTAATGGTGAAATAATTTTTCAAAATCGGTCCAGTAATTTTGGATCTTATTCAATACAAAGAAACAAATAATCTAATCTTTCCTCTATGTATATAATATTAGTTTAGAAGTGTAGATGTAGATAATATGATGATATACACATTCTATGGTGGTTAAGTATTTATCCCAAAATTTAAAAAATGATGCTAACTTACCTCAAAATGTTGTGACAAAATATTCACAGTTAAAAATGTAGATTTCTTGTACTTATCCAATTTATATCTGTTCTGTTTACTGGGAACAAGACTGTCTGCATGTTGAAAGGCTTTGATTTGGTGGGAAACACTTGAAATCACATCTTGAATTAAGTTAGAAGAATGACCTTGAGTATTTGGTGTATCCTTGTTTTTTTGGTCTCTGTATAATGCCAATGGTTGCTTTTTCGTGTTGTTCTTCAAGATCTCTTCGAAATCACTAATAACATCAGCAGAATCATTCATTCTTTTTAGAATAGCGATTAATTTTACTTACTGTTCAATGCGCGTTTGTGTTTGTTAGATTACATAGAAAGAAATGGTTTTCTTGTAACAAATAACTAGGTTGTTATACAAGTTGAATTGTAGTTTGCACAGCATTAAATTGTGAATTGAATTTATGCTATTTTATAAAGAATACAAAGCGCGATATATTTTTATTTCCGTATCCTTTTGTTGACAACAAATAAATTGACATTTTCAATTTCATTACACGCATTCAAACCATAATAAAAAGTACTTTGTGATTCAAACCCAACTTTTGTTATTTTAAAAAATCATTAATTTTCTATTAAACAATCTCTTTAAGTGTGGCGAAATTTATAATTTAATATTATTAAGAGTATATTTATTATTTAAAGAAGTATTTTTGTAAATTTTGGGAGTAATACAAACATTTTGAAATTATTATTTCTTGCGTGTAATGAATAACACCGACTTAATTTCGTTCAGAAATAAATAATTTCTATCAATGAAGTTTATCAAAGATTTCAAATTGAGTTAAAAATATCATTGTTGCATTATTTTCAATAAGGCTGACTTAATAATACAAAATAATTGTAAATTTGACCATTTTAAAACATTCTCCCGTACAAAATAAAACGATTAAAATTGCTTCTGTGACTGTGTAGAACTAAAATTCAGTTAGTCCAAGTTAGTCAACATTTCAGAACGTTTAAATTTTAAAAAGCTTCAGCACGATTGGATCGAGCGGCGTTATTTCTCGAAACAAATTGTTTTACCTTTTGTTTTAACCTAAATTTAAGATTAAAGTCTAAAATTTTCATTTACAATCAAAAATGGTAAGTAATTCCTTTCAATGCTTCTTTGAATTACGGCACTTCAAAAATATGGCGGCAATATTGAGGTTATGTTGCTTTTCAGTCTCACACAATTTTGCTGGTCCAACCTGGCCCAAGGCCTGAAACTAGGACCTATTCAGACTACGAGAGTGTAAACGACTGTATGGAAGGCGTTTGCAAGATCTATGAGGAGCATCTGAAGAGGCGAAACCCGAATACGCCTACAATCACCTACGACATCTCGCAGTTGTTTGATTTTGTCGATCAGGTACCAAAATATTGTATTTTTCGCCGTAATTTTACATTGAAACACTGCTAAAGACGTATTAATTAGGTGGTAATTGGAATATAAACTTAGCAGCAACGTATAAACTCACTTTTGGCTGAAATCTTAGTTTGTTATGAACAAAATTTTCATAGTGAAGTCTATACCAAACATTGCATGTAAAATTACATGGAAAAGTGTCATGCACAGTGCTACTGATTGATGTAACCTGATACAGCTCACAAATAACCATTGTGTGTTACTGTGTAAGCATTTTATTTAACAGTTAGTGCTTTGATAACTTAATTCTTGCGGATCCAATGACAGTTTAACTTTCATTGAGGACAAACTTGGCCTTCACTGGTTGGGTTTTTATTGGCAATCAAGCTATAGATCCTGGCTACACAGGAGTTGCAGTGGTGGGAACGAGAGGTGGGAATAGTCCTGTAAGCACATTTCGTGTGCTCTAAGATATTTATGTTGGTGTTTTCTAAATATAAATGTTTAGCTGATATTTAAAACAAAATACAATATGTACTGAACCATAATAAGTATCTGTGGACATTTTAAACTGTGCCATCTAGTCCCAAACTAAGCAAATTCAATTCAATTTATTAATTTAGAGATAATGATCCACATGGGTTAGTAGATGGGTGTCTTAAAATACCTCTAATTATTATCAAAACAATAATTATCATAAATTAAAACTGGTCTTTTATCTCCAAATTCCAGCTTGCGGACCTTAGCTGTCTCGTATACCAGAAATCCACGAACACATACGCACCATACAACAAGGACTGGATAAAGGAAAAAATATATGTTTTGCTACGTCAAGCGGCAGGGCAGAGTGACTAGATGTAAGTTCTTTAGTTTACGGTAACATATACTGTGTGGGGGCAACAAGTGTTTGGTAACGTTTGAAACGTTTCTTTAGTCGTGAAAAGTTTTGGTCACTGGGAGATTTTGTAAATTATACCTGAAGGTACAGGATACATTGCTACAACTTAGTTTTTGAATTAATTTACTGGTTGTATTACATTTTATGTCCATATGTCACTCCTATTTGTGTGGTTTCTACTACAATACTCCCAGATATTTTATGTATGAATGAATATTTTGACGTTACATTCACTTACTTAGTCCAAGATCCTCTATTCACAGTATGCGTGCCAGTGATAATGACAAATTGTAAAAACTATTTTAAGAACACCATTTCTGACTTTTTTTTGATCTGGAGAGCCTTATTACGCTGGAAGTAGGACATAACAGGATGATTGTTTACGTCTTTAGACATTTAGATAGGGTTCAATAGAAAATCTGTGTATGGTCACCCATTGCTGGATCAAACTAGCAGTTGCAGTTGTAATAGAGGCTAGAATACTTAAATCACAGTACATGTTTGTAGCCATACTAAAGAATTGATGGCATTTAAGCTTCAACCACACTAACGCGTGCAGATTGCGCCGGCGATATGTTACGCGTTGGTGTGGTTGAAGCTTTAATTGATGCAATAATACAAATCAACGTAAATGTGTGTATAGAATGACTCCGAGATGGGAAAGTTCACTCACAAGCTACTCCTACCACCTTACGTTTCTCTGTGACCAATATTTCTATAACTATAGATTTTGCAACTCTGCTATGTCCTACGTCTCCTGTGTTAACAACTAAAATAATTTTGATTCCTGAAGAACTTTATATTTTTGTTTTTCAACAAAAAAGCACTACTCGGGTACTCAGTTTTGACTTTTTAAGTAAATTCATGATTCACTATACGATCCACCGTCTCTGTGGTACAATAGAACTAAGTGTAATTTATTTAAGGTACAATTTCATGTGAGCTGTCTTATGTTTGCTATGTTGGCGTATTCATACAAAATTATACCTAAATTCGTTACTCTTGGTGAAGTTTATGCCCGTTTTCACCATCAATCCCTAATTTTTAGTGACCTCTATTGTAACACTTAACAGGCATTTTGTTTTCATAAGGGTCACTTAAAAATTAGGGATTGATGATGCAAACGGGCATTGACCTCGCTTCATGCCACTTCTTGGGTAGTTTCAATCAATGTGAAGTATTTTTTTATTGATTTCTTTATGCCATTGCTATTTTAAAAAAAATAATTATGCTTCGATTGTCAAATCGGCGAAAATACAGATTGTATTATTACCATTTAAAAGTATTTTGTTAATGGTAACATCCTTTAGTATTGCCATGCGAAAATGAACCTTTTTGGTAGCTTTTTCATTTTGATTTCATCTGTCTTGAAATCACGTCAATTTTACTATGTGAATAATGCCCGTTTTCACCATCAATCCCTAATTTTTAGGTGACCCCTTTGAAAACGAAATTCCTGTTGTGTTACCATAGGGGTCACTTAAAAATTAGGGATTGAAGGTGAAAACGGGCGTGAATGTCTTTAATATTTAAGTTGTGTTCTAAATGTTCATTTATTACTACACAGTACAATTTAATTATTTGCTTGCCAGTTTTTAAAACTGTTCTTCATAACTTAATACACCAAAAGATATTGCAAAACAACTTAAATATTAATATTTGACTCTCTCAGTGTCTCGCTATCTCTCTTACTAGTATCAGAGTAAATACAAATGAGTAGGTCATCTTCATAGAAACGCACGGGCGCGGTTTGTATGTGAGCGCGCCAATACGTATGCGGCGCGTACGCACACGCCGAATTTTGTATATTGGCTCCCATACAAACCGCGCTTGATGCGTTTCTATGAAGATGACCTACTCATTTGTATTTACTCTGCTATTATTCTGGGCTGAGAGAGCGAGACAACACGACGCGGGTTTACATGTAAAAATAAGGCTTAAATTACTCTAGTATTTGTTAAAAATTGACCAATACTGATGTTAATTTGTTTCGTACTTTGGAAGCTCAAAGTTTTTTCTTTTCTTTTTGTTACGTATTAATTATAAGATAATGTAAGTATTAGAGTAAGAATAAAGTTTAAATTCTAATTCACCGTCTCTTATTTCAAAACCTTAAACAAGTTTTTTAAAATAACAACTGGTTTTAGTAAAGAATTTTGAAAAAATACAAATAAATCCAAATACTCATAATTTATTCTATAAATTATACAGAAAAGTCTATTATTTACATTTAAAATTGCTAGAAAATAACTATGTATACTAATCAAACAATAACTAACAAAAACAATGTATAAACAATAATATTTTAATATATTCTTACCTAATCTAAAATATTAGTCAGCGAATTGACATTTGACCCACACCCACACAATCATAGAAAACCAATGACAGTAGGATAGTTGTCAAATGTCAAAATATCGACTCAAACTTAAAAAATGTGGTATCGCCTATTTATTTTCTGCATTAAAATGGTTAAATCCACAATATTATACACAATGTATCTCACTTTCATTCACCATGAGGTTGGTATGACCATATTTTGAGCAGGTAGAATTTCGTCCAATGACCCCAAGCTACCCATCCTTATCGCTCGCGCGTAATTATATTGCTGTCGCTCTCACACAGTCACTGCGGCCGCCACAGTCGTGATGGGTAGCTTGGGGTCATTGGACGAAATTATATCTGCTCGGCGACCGGACTTTAGTTATAAATTTGAAAATGCTAAAAATGTGGTATATAATTTAGTTAATCCTAATTCGATATGATTCATGCATCTGCCGTAATAAAGTCCAACGCATAAGTGAGTCAGTGAATGAGGTATGGGAGCGGCACGGGAGGTGTGACATTTACATATTATGACGTGACAGAGCATACAAATCTGCCCCCATAGACAAAACGCACTTTTTGATCGAATCGAAAATCGAATCCTTCAAAACTCCATACAAAAAAGGGGCTTTTCGACCACTTATCGACTGGTTTGCGATTATAATTTGCACTTTGTCTAACGCACTTTTTGATCGAATCGAAAATCGAATCCGTCAAAACTCCATACAAAAAAGGGGCTTTTCGACCACTTATCGACTGGTTTGCGATTATAATTTGCACTTTGTCTAGACCCACTGAAGTCTCGCTGACGTTTGATGTCTCAATAACACCCTCCGTACCGCTTCATACCTCAGGCACTGACTGGGAAAGCGCTAGAGCTACAGTGACCTAGATAGACCTGAAAAACAATCTTTCTTTACCTAATGAGGGCTATCGTTTTAGGGCTCACCAGTTAGCGCCACTGTAGAGTAAGGTCCTGTCACTTGCTAGTAGCGAAGACAGTGCGCCAACTTGTGAGCGCTAAAGTGGTAGGAGGACTATCGCATTTGCACTCATCAAGATGCCGCCACTGTAGAGTAAGGTCCTGTCAATCGCCAGGGGTGCCAACTGTTAAGTATAAAAACGATAGCCCTCATTACAAAAATTTTTTCCTAATTTTAACATACCTTTTTTATTTAACCTTTTAACTAGATTTGTGCAAACTCCATTTCGCCAAAAACTACACAAAAAATACCTCAGTACCAACAAACTTTCAACTTTACAATGACAATAATGGCCTAAAAACATTTACAAATACAACCATACAACAAAATAAATAAAAAATTTACAAAATTCGCCATAAAAAAACCATTAACCCTTCCCACGCCACAGTGAGGGCTATTTCAAATAAGATATTATAAACAGCTATTAAAACAACAGCTAGCTATAATATGACCGTCATTGCACTGTCAGTGTTAATATGTACATTTCAAAAATCTTAATAAAAATATTCACAATAGTATTTATTTACATTTAATATGTTATTTACATAATATTAAAAACATTTGGATAAGCAATCCAAAAGGTAGTTGACAACATTTTAAACTAATACTTTTGAGTCCCTTGTTCTTTAAAAACACTTCGTTCTAAGTTTTAGATTATTATGTTGTCTTTTTAGCTTTGAAATCTGTGAATTTTTGGGGCTATCGTTTTTCAGTTGGCATCATTGGGGAGTGACAGGACCTTACTCTACAATGACACCAACTGGTGAGCGCAAATACGGTAACGGGACTATTCCTACCGCTGCAACTCCTGTGTAGCTAGGATCTACAGCGTGACCGCCATAAAAACCCAACCAATGAAGGTCAAGTTTGTCCCGGGGGAAAGTTAAACTGTCATTGGAGCCGCAACGAAATTAATCAGAAAAACATAGAAGGAGTTCGAAATACGGTAGCCCCCATTAGACTAGCGGTGCCATCTACCCTTTTGGCTTGTACTAAAATGAGAACAGATAATTATAATGGACTCTAGTTCTAGAGTCCGAATAGCGGATTTGTATTTTATTTACAATGTTTTAGAGCACATTATCGTATAGCCGTTAAAATATTTAAAAATAAATTAACACTATTTATATTAATCGAGAACCATTTAACATTTTACAATAATTTTATTTACAGTAATTAAAAAATTATACACCTTTAAAACAAATTCTTATTTATAAATATGAAAACAGACCCTTAAAACAGAACCTACAATATTATGACCTTTATTACTTTGTCTAATGTCCAAAAACAATAAAAATGTTGTCCAATTAAGGGTTAACAACGGTTGTCTCTTTTCATCACAGCAAAATCATCATTTGATAGAAAGGGACAAAACATTCTTCAACTCAAAACTATAGTCCTGTTTTGAAATTTGTGAAGAGTTCCAATCCTTTTGTACATACATAAAAATACATAGTAAAATCTTTTTTGTAGTGAGATATGAAGACTTGAAGACCAATGTTTTTATGCAGCACCTACAAGGCAGGTATAGTTGTAGCAATTCACGAAGACGAGTGAGCTTCACATGTGTGGCCGTTACTGTTCGTTTTTCAAAAGTTTTGATAGACATTACACTATCGTTATGTGCATGTACAGTACACGCACACACACAAGTAAAGCTCACTCGCCTTCGTGAGTTGCAAGAACTATACAGGGTGATTTTTGTATCAGTATCCAAATTTTCAGGATCGACTCAGAATCAGTAACTTATAGCCTGACCAGGAACATAAAAACCCTGGCATAGAGGCGCGTCAATTGCATTTGATAGTGCAACACTGAGTACAGTCGTACCTGTGTTAATTAATAGGCTAACTTTATGTATCAGGATTCAGGATTACGGGCTAATTTGATATTTTCATAAATTAACGAAAAAATATTATTATAGGTAACCTGGTTTAAATAAATTAAATGAAACCATCAATCGAGCTAGTAGGATTTATTTTATTATTCATCAATAATCAAATTCAGAACTTGAATATTCAACTGCAATGTTTGCTCATGAACGTTTCAAACTCGGTACTTCTTTGCCAATTCCATAAAATTCAACACTTAGAAAGTGACAAAAAATTTTAAAATAGGTAGTTGAAACAAACCACAGCTAATTTTCATAGTGGACTGTACTATGCGATAAACATGTCAGTCAATTTGACAACCTTTCTCGGAAACATTATTCAATGAAAATATTGTCCGAACCCTTAGTATTTCTCTTCGACAAACACTTTAACACATTGTAAACCACTTTTCTTTCACGACTATAAAAAGATTTTAGCAATTTAATTCACAAAATCAATTGCGCACATTTATAATAAAGTTTGTTTACACTTTGACAGCAATAGACTGACATGCAAGGTGACATGACAATGAAGTTTTCAGTTACTGTTGCCATTAAAAGAAATTAGTACCATTAGTTTTCCGCAACATGGCGAGGGTTTTTATGATCCTGGTCAGGCTATAATTGATTTACGTAAAGAAAACAAAACTTTTTTCTCCATATTTATTTATTTTCATCCGCTGCGCGCGGTTTCCAAATTGACTCACGTGGAATATTTGCTTCGTTCATGGAAAAATAGGTACACACAGTTAACTGCAAAGCTTAATAGACATAATGGTGAGCGAAAATAAGCAATAACCTTTAAAACTTAAGATATGGGCACCCGCGGATTATACTTTCAATATTTTTTTTTTGCGAAAAATACCACAATTAAAAATAATCATAGCCTGACCAGGAACATAAAACCCTCGCCATGTTGCGGAAAACTAATGGTACTAATTTCTTTTAATGGCAACAGTAACTGAAAACTTCATTGACATGTCACCTTGCATGTCAGTCTATTGCTGTCAAAGTGTAAACAAACTTTATTTTAAATGTGCGCAATTGATTTTGTGAATTAAATTGCTAAAATCTTTTTATAGTCGTGAAAGAAAAGTGGTTCACAATGTGTTAAAGTATTTGTCGAAGAGAAATACTAAGGGTTCGGACAATATTTTCATTGAATAATGTTTCCGACAAAGGTTGTCAAATTGACTGACATGTTTATCGTATAGTACAGTCCACTATGAAAATTAGTTGTGGTTTGTTTCAACTACCAATTTTAAAATTATTTGTCACTTTCTAAGTGTTGAATTTTAAGGAATTGGGAAAGAAGTACCGAGTTTGAAGCGTTCATGAGCAGACATTGCAGTTGAATATTCAAGTTCTGAATTTGATTATTGATGAATAATAAAATAAATCCTACTAGCTCGATTGATGGTTTCATTTAATTTATTTAAACCAGGTTACCTATAATAATATTTTTTCGTTAATTTATGAAAATATCAAATTAGCCCGTAATCCTGAATCCTGATACATAAAGTTAGCCTATTAATTTAACACAGGTACGACTGTACTCAGTGTTGCACTATCAAATGCAATTGACGCGCCTCTATGCCAGGGTTTTTATGTTCCTGGTCAGGCTATACGATAAAGTTGTATTGTCAAATTGTTCTAACGAGCTTATTAAAAAAATTTGGATACTGATAACAAAGTCACCCTGTATTTGACTGCAATCGCACCTGATGTTAAGTGAGAGGCAGTCTAGGATGGTACCAGAGTAAATACAAATGAGTAGGTCATCTTCATAGACACGCCCGAGCGCGGTTTGTATGTGAGCGCGCCAATACGTATTGGCGCGCGCTCACATACAAACCGCGCTTGGTGCGTTCATCAGCGTGCGTGCATCAGCGGCGATGTGACGTCACGGCCACCAGGTGCGCAGTAAATTCGACCGGGTAGTACTTATTTCTTCATCATGATAATTTCAGCCACAGGACGTCCACTACTAAACATAGGCCCAATGATTTCCACATCGTCCGGTTGGTATAGTCTGGTCCGTGAGCACGTAGAATTTTGTCCAATGACCCCAAGCTACCCATCCTTATCGCTCGCGCGTAATTATGTTGCTATCGCGCTCGCACACTCACTGCGGGCGCCCGTCGCACAGTCGCGACAGCAATATAATTACGCGCGAGCGATAAGGATGGGTAGCTTGGGGTCATTGGACAAAATTCTACGTGCTTACGGACCGGGCTTTAGCGGCCTGCATCTACCTACTACCTTTACGAGGTCGTCTGTCCACCATGTGCTTGGCCTACACTCCCCACGGGTTGGGGAGCCTTTATTAAGTTGTAAAACAAACCTATCAGCACAGAATCACTTAGCTTCGTCTTCTTCATCGTCGTCCTCGGCCATTTTCTTACTTCTCGACTTTGGGTGACATTTGTATGTGTGTTTCTTAAGTTCGTTGAGCTTCATGTATCTGTGAATAAATTTTTATACATTAAACAAAGTAGGGCTATTTAATATTTAAGTTAATGCCTTGAAATAGATAAAAGTCTAATTAATTCGGCAAAATAGTGACGCCTTAAAAAGTCTACATGGATTTTTCATATTCATGTTACATTGTAATCTGACTACATTACTTTATAATCGGACTAATTTACCTTATAATCTGACCCCGTAACCTTGTAATCTGACCACGCAACCTTGTAATCTGACCCCGTAACCTTGTAATCTGACCACGCAACCTTGTAATCTGACCACTTAACCTTGTAATCTGACTACGTAACCTTGTAATTTGACCACGTAACCTTGTAATCTGACCACGTAACCTTGTAATCTGACTACCAACCTGCTAGGGCACTGCTTGCACGCATATTTGAAGTCCTCCGGGTCGCCGTGCATCCTTAACTCGTGGCGGTCGCGGATGCCCTCCGATGTGAAGGAGCGGTGGCAAATGTATTCTGACTCTACGTTACCTTGTATTTTAACTACCTAACTTACTGAATACGTTACATTGTATTCTAACTACCATAACTTGCTGACTATGATACATTGTAATCTGACTACGTTACCTTGGCTTGCTGAGTACGTTACCTTATAATCTGACTACGTTACATTGTAATCTTACTACGTTACCTTATATTCTGACCATGTCATCTTATAATCTGATTATCTAACCACGTAACATTACAATCTGACTACTAACCTGCTAGGGCACTGCTTGCACGCGTACTTGAAGTCCTCCGGGTCCCCGTGCATCCGTAACTCGTGGCGGTCGCGGATGCCTTCGGATGTGAAGGAGCGGTGGCAAGTGGAACACTCGTAGGGCTTAGTAGAACTGTGCGACTGGTGGAAAAGATATACAGCATGATTATTTTATTATTCCATCATCGGGGAACCAGACGCAGGTTAGCGTGCATTGTTGACATTCCACCAGCTCGCACTAAGCGTTCCGATGACTCTTCCATGTATAATGCGAACAGCTAGGGACTGGAATTCGTTGCCTGTAGCTCTCTTTCCCGAAGACTATAATCCGGGCGCCTTTTCAAGGCAAGAGCGAATAGGCACTTACAGGGCAGATATGTACCATCCTAGACTGCATCCCATTTAACATCAGGTGCGATTGTGGTCAAATACCTGGCTTGTTATGCATAAAAAAAAATATGTAGAGGTTTAAAATAGAGACACGGGTCTCAACGAGATATTTAAAATGCTTCAACCACACCCAACGCGTGCAGATCGCCATCGCCGACGCGATCATAGGCCAATGACAGGTCGCGCGACCCGTGACAGTTCACGCGACCTGTCAAATCTCTATGATTGCGCAGTGATTTAAGCTTAAGAGCGTTTACGCGAAGCGCGGCGTTTCAAGGGGCATCATTGGAAATGTTTAATAGTATTCAAATGTTTATAGCAAAACAATAACAATTAATTACATATCGTTTCAAAGTAAATATTTTAAAGAAGATGTTATTTTATTATATTAAGCTATTTTTATGTTGAATTAAAGAAGAATAATGGTGTAAAAATCACTTTGATTTTTGGGTATTTTGCGTTCTTTGAATTTGTGATTTCTTATTGTAAAATGCTTAAATCTAAGAATTTTCTCAATTATCTATTTGCCTAAGGACCTATGCTATAGGATATAAATATTTGTTATATCGTTTTCACAGTATTTTTATAAAAATTTCAGCTTGTAAACTGACGCTAAAGTGGAAATTTGAAAACCTGTGTGGACTTATCTTGATAGAATTCTTAAATACTATACTAATCGAAATATTTTTTCAATTAACTATTTAGACGACGAAATTGCCTAATTATTTATGCCTATAACATATTTGTAATGTAACTGGTTAATGATTGTAACTTGAAAAAGTACTGTTTTTGCGCCAAACGGCGTAAACGCTCTTAACTCGTATATTTTTGTTGAAATTGTATGTATAGGTTTATCTAAATCAGTGCCTGAGGTTTGCGAGCGGAACGGGAGGGTGATTTTGTAACGTCAAACGTCAGCGAGACTTCAGAGAGAGTATTGCGAGTTTACATCAAACGTATTCGATATCAAGTGCGTAAAAAAATTATGAAGAAGCGCCCCTAGCGGATACTTTCAAGAACTAAAATCTTCATATATTTTTTGACGCACTCGATATCGAATGCGTTTGATGTAAAACTACGCTAAGCCCTCAGATCTTAAGAATTATAAGCTTTGTCACATCACAATATGTCAATGTCACCCCTCCCATAACTCAGGCACTGGCTGAGTTAAGCGCTAGAACTATAATTACAGGTCAAGCTCATACCTAAGGTATGGGAGCGGCACGGGAGGGGTGACATAAGATGTATTTTTTATACAGGGTGTTTCTTGTAAGGTGTCAAGCCAAAGGCAGGTGATAGGTGAGGACTAGACCTATCGATTTCACCCCCATGTATGTTCTACGAATTTTCGTAGTTTAGAAGTTATCGTTAATTTGTGATTTTTTCAAATTTCATGACCCAGTGGCTTAATTTTTTTTTTATCTTTTTTTTGGGTTGACTTTTCTCAGATTTCTTTTTTTTTTACAGATTCCCTATTAGTTGCAGATATTTGAAAAAAATAATCACCTTCCTATCTTTGATGCAAGATACAAAATGTTTGCTAGAAACATAAAAAATATGCTTTTAGCAGAACATTCTAAAATTTTCAACTGAAATGTATGAGAAAAAAAAAAGAATTTCCATAGGACCAAAATAATTTTAAAAACTGCGCAGTTTTCTGAACTTTCATAATAACACAACATGTACTTAATAGGCCATTATTTTCTGTAATCGCTCTACTAAAGTAGTAAGTCGGAGATTCCGTTACATGTTTTTGACTTTCTTAGGACTAAATAATGTTTGCAATCCACTAAGTGTACGTTACGTAGAACACGTTTAGAGACAATAACTGAACAGAACATTTTTTATCCACAACGAGGAAGCTCTTGCTCTTCATAATATTATTATCAATAGAACGTGGGTGTTTCAGTTCTATTAATTTTTCATGGATTCCGTGGAGTTAAGTATGCCCGTAAGCAGGTTGGTTGTCGTATGAACAACCCGCTTTGGACCCGGTGGCGTCTTGACATATGATGTGACAGAGAATACAAGTCTAAAGTATCGCTGACGTTTGACGTCACAAAAACACCCTCCCGTGCCGCTTCCATACCTCTGGCATTGACTCAGTTAAGTGCTATACTAAAGTTCCCGTTATTTGAGACGCGCCCCCTTTCGACCATACAAAAAATTCCGCGCCCGCCTCCTCCAGTCAAGATAATTTATTGGTCGTATCGAGCAGTCTGGAATGCATTCTCTCAGCGGTCGCAGGTTTTTTATGCTTAAGTACAAAGATGGCCCCCCCTTTAAAGGTCTTTGTGCCTCCCATGGGGGGCGCGCCCCACTCTTGAACTAATGAGGGCCATCGTTTTTATACTTAACAGTTGGCACCCCTGGCGATTGACAGGACCTTACTCTACAGTGGCGCCATCTTGATGAGTGCAAATGCGATAGTCCTCCTACCACTTTCGCGCTCACCAGTTGGTGCCACTGTCTTCGCTACTAGCAAGTGACAGGACCTTACTCTACAGTGGCGCCAACTGGTGAGCGCTAAATCGATAGCCCTCATTGAACCAATGCAGACCTATACTTACCACTTTCATATGCCGACTGAGATTCGAGTTGCAACCGAACGATGCGTTGCAAATCTCGCATATAAAAGGTCGCTCGTTGGTGTGAGTCCTTTCGTGAATCTGGAAAACAGTCGATAAAATAATAATTACCTATAGCGCCATCTAGTCTTAAACTAAGAAATAATGTTGCATGCCTAAAGGTGGAAGATGGAGATACCTACTTGAAAAATTGTAACACCTACTGATGTAAACCCATTTTCGCAAAATAAATGATTTGATTTGATTTTAAAGTTTGTATTATGAGGGCAAGTATTTTTATTAACTACTAAAGCCCGATCTGTGAGCACGTTCGCACACTCACTGCGGGCGCCCGTCGCACAGTCGCGACAGCAATATAATTACGCGCGAGCGATAAGGATGGGTAGCTTGGGGTCATTGGACAAAATTCTACGTGCTCAGCGACCAGACTAGATAAAAAAATTGCAAAAGTATCATCGTTGTGGACTGGCACTGTGTAGGTAAGAAGAAGCAAACACCCTATATAACTGTACGTTTCTCAAACAAAGTCCGGTCGCCGAGCAGATAGAATTTCGTCCAATGACCTCAAGCCCATCCTTATCACTCGCAAGTAATTATATTGCTGTCACGACTGTGTGACGGGCGCCCGCAGTGAGTGTACGAGCGCGACCGATTTGAGTTACAAGGTGATTTAAACTCTATAACAATACCATAAAGTCCTCACCTGCAAATTGAATTTGTCGAAGAAAGCCTTCCCGCAAAAACTGCAGTGGAACGAAGCGCCTTTCTGCAGCCGCTCGTGAGATTTACTGTGCACTTTTAGGAGCGCTGGGGACCCAAACATCTTTGGGCAGTCCGGACAGGCGTGGGTTTTTTCCTGGGAAAAAAAACACTGGTGAAGAAAGAAGAAATGGGCCTTCTGCTGTGGATAGAAACAATAAACATCATTATAGAATGTTGCCTAATATATTTTTAAACCGGCAGACAGTGGTGACTGAGTTTGTTGCGGCGCTTCTTCTCAGCACTTGTTTGTCTCGAAGCGCTGGTAGGGCAAAAAAAGAATGAGACATGAAGAATTCTTAATCTATTCGTGCAAAAATCTTTAAAATTAACATAGCCGTTTGGGAGGAGTAGGGAATTGAAGTAAAAAATCGATGTCCCGTATTTATTTTTTTAATCCACAACAAAGAGACGTAGGAAAAATTCAAACGTGTCAAATGTAGTCCTTGAACTGTTGTATAACATATATTTTTTTCAACTATTTCTGTTCAGCAGTAAAAGAGGAGTAGGCTTTACAAAATGACCATTTCACGCGGATTGAGGACACTAATCGCCTTAAATACTGCACAGTATTTAGTACAACATTTTCTTTATTTTCTTCCATCATACACAAGTACCTATACGCGTGCGTGAGTCAATGTTCGCTCGTATGTGAGGCCTTGTCGAATAGTATCCTGTAGGTGGGCCATCGTGCGTGTTTTGTTTTCGATGTAAACTCGCGGAGATGAACAGACCTGGTATAACTGGCACATTGACAGTTTCAGTATGGGAAATATGTCAAAACTGACGATTTATTCTGAGATTAATATTTACTCTTGTTTGGTCGAATCCACCCTAAAAATAATTAAGACAAAGTTGTATTGTTACATTTTTTTGTTCTTTAAAGCTTATTAAAATAATTTGGACACTGATTACAAAATCACCCTGTAACATACGTGTGGCGACATCTATCGACGCACCACTACAGGCTAGTGGTAGTCTTCACCAACAGATGGCGCTAACACATGCCATACACCAATCCTGCATCGCGATATGGGAATTGTGAGTATG
Source organism: Ostrinia nubilalis (assembly GCF_963855985.1). Lineage (NCBI taxonomy): Eukaryota > Metazoa > Arthropoda > Insecta > Lepidoptera > Crambidae > Ostrinia > Ostrinia nubilalis. The sequence continues at coordinate 1,516,485 of NC_087116.1, read as the reverse complement.
GATCTACTTACCAAGTGCGTGTCCTTATGCTTCGTCAGCGAGTGCGAATATTTAAATCGTTTCGGGCAGTGTGTACACTGATAACCCAGCTCCGACTTATGGGTCGCTATGTGAGCCTTCCAAGCCGTCCAACCGTCGACGGACTTGGAACACATCTTGCATTCGCGTATCCTGTTTGAGTGGAACCTGTAAAGACATAAATGTAGTTTATTTTCTGTATTACATTAACCCTATCTCTGCTTCTTAACAATTAGGCTGGGCGCAGACATTAGACTATCGGCCGACAAAAAATCGGTGGTTAATGGTCGGGCAGTTAATCAGTATGGAGATGTATGAAAGCGCGCACATTACACCGATTTGGTATCGGCTGATTCTTCATACAACTTAGAATCGGCCCCAATTATCGGCCAACTAAAAGTCGGTGGTCGGCGCCTAGGCTTAGTGTTTATGAGGAAACATAAGGTTTTACAGTTGTATAAAAATCTTTTATTTAAAAAATCTGTACAAAATCCAAAAAAAATTGGGGTGCTAAAAATATAAGTGTAAAACAGGCAGTTGTTATGTCATCTTGCCTTCATCAATATAAGCCAACCATTGTAGACTGATTGATCTATTGACGCACAGCTCAAGAGTGTTCAAAAAGTGCAGTCTCCGAGCAGATAGAATTTCGTACAATGACCCCAAGCTACCTATCCTTATCGCTCGCGCGTAATTATATTGCTGTCGCGCTCGCACCCTCACTGTGCCAGGGGCAGCCGTAGTGCCGTAGCTTGGGGTCATTGTACGAAATTCTATCTGCTCGGCGACCGGACTTTACACGGATTACTGAATACATTTTTGAATTAAATAAGTAAAAGAAGGTAGCAGGAAGGCGCTGGACGCAGGCCGCTGCCAACCGGACAACATGGAAGGCATTGGGTGAGGCCTATGTTCAGCAGTGGACGTCCTATGGCTGAGATGATGATGATGATGAAAAGCTTACCTCTTCCGATGGCTCTCGAGCCCTCCTTTTGCGTGAAACACCTTGTCGCAGTCCTTGCAAGGCCACGGCTTACGCACCGCGCCTGCGCCTTTCTGGCGGGTCTCTTTGCGTTGGTTTCTTCTGTAATACGATAAACTCATAAAAACACATTTAAAAAATCACTTCCCCCTGTTTTAATTGAAGTTGGGTATACTTAAAGCCTCATGGGCCTCATAAGAAGGCTCAAGGTCACATAAAGGGCGATGGAGCGAGCTATGCTCGGAATTTCCCTGCGTGATCGAATCAGAAATGAGGAAATCCGCAGTAGAACCAAAGTAACCGACATAGCTCGCAGAATTGCTAAAATCAAGTGGCAGTGGGCGGGGCACATAGCTCGTAGAGACGATGGCCGTTGGGGCAGAAAAGTTCTCGAGTGGCGACCACGGGCTGGAAGACGTAGCGTGGGCAGGCCTACTAGGTGGACCGACGTTCTGGTAAAGGTCGCGGGAAGAGCCTGGATGCGGGCAGCGTAGGACCGTTCAGTATAGAAAACCTTGGGGGAGGCCTTTGTCCAGCAGTGGACGTCATTTGGCTGAAACGAACGAACGATACTTAAAGTGGGGGGTTAAGGCACACCGGAATGGTCTAATGCCCCCGACATATCATGACCGTCCTTATCATGTAGTACTAATCTGTGCGACTGTTGTCACCCCCTGATGCTTGGCATCCGGGGCGGACCGACTGACTGACATAGTGATCTATCAACGCACAGCCCAAACCACTGGACGGATCGGGCTGAAAGGCATGCAGGTAGATGTTATGACGTAGGCATCCGCTAAGAAAGGATTTTACGAAACTCAACCCCTAAGGGGGTGGAACGGGATCCATCCACGCGTACGAAGTCGCGGGCGGCCACTAGTTCTTTAATATGACTTCAATTATTCATTTGGCCAATTACAAAAGGCTTGCTTAACCAATTATATTACTTAAAGCCTGGTCGGTGAGCACGTAGAATTTTGTCCAATGACCCAAGGCTACCCATCCTTATCGCTCGCGCGTAATATTGCTATCGCGACTGTGCGACGCGCGCCCGCTGTGAGATTGCGAGAGCGACAGCAACATAATTACGCGCGAGCGATGAGGATGGGTAGCTTGGGGTCATTGGACAAAATTCTACGTGCTCACGGACCAGGCTTTACCTTGATTCCTTCTCTTTGGCTAACTCGAGCCTCTGTTCGTTGATGAGACCGAACAAATGCCATTTGGTGTGTATTAAGAACCTCTTCGGATGTTTGAAGATCAGACAACAGTACGGGCATTCAAAATAGTTGTCTGACGTCTCCTCTGAAAAAGTATAAACATTTGATCATCATCAGGTCATTTAGTCTCCATAAATGTGTGTATCTAATGTAGTAGAGGCATATAGATAATTTGGCCTACACTCTCCACGCTGGTCTGGTCACAGATGGATTGGTGAAAATACAGTAAATAAATAAATTAATATCCTTGGACATTTTACACTGCACCAAGTCCCAAACTAAGCAAAGCTTGTACAGTATATGGTAGCTCTTAAAATGATACAATTGAGCAAGGTATCTTTACAATTTTGTAACATTACTTACTATTTACAATAATTTTTGTAGCTTCTAACACACTATTCTCGCTGTCAATGACATTTTCACGTCCAATATCCTCTTGTAACACACCGTGTACGTCCCTATGGAACGGTGCAGTGTGTTCCGTGTCCGTCCAACTAGTTATCGGTTCAATTTTAACTTCTACCTCCCTTATCTCCTCTACGTCATCATTGTCTTCTGGTTCTAGCTTTATACTTATTTCTAATTCCTGAAGGTTTTCCATATTTGTTGTTTCTTTATTTTCGACAATTTTCACGTCACATTCTTTTTGTGCACTTCTATCAGAACCGTTTGAATCCTCGTCAGTTTTAGATTCTCTTGAACGCTCCTCAGTTTTTTCGTTTTGCAATTCTTTAGATAGGGTATCAGTATTATTTAATTTTGTGTTCATATTTTTACTATCCGTTTCAACATTTTTGGCGCAACTTGATTGACTTTCTAGTTGCATTTCCCTATTTTTGGTCGTATTTACAAGTATATTCTCTATTAATCTTACCGTGTTTTCTAGATTCTTTCGTCTTGGATTGTCTTTTAATAGTGACCCGAAGGGTTTTTCACTGCAATTACTGCTCAATTCGTTTTCTATGGGCTTGATATGGTTTGGTAAAGTTTGCCTGTCATTTTCTTCCTCAAAATGTCTGAGGAAGAAGTTATTAGGTACCTGAGGCACATTTAAAGGTACTTTTGGGGTGTATATTTGCTCCTTATAGCTATTGACACTGCTTGATGCTCTAGTGCTACTTGTAGTGTAATTCGACGCATTATGAACAGCCTCGTTGTGAAAATTGAAGTTCATGGGCAACATACTGTTCTGCCAGCTCATATTTGGCAACGCAGGCGAGTTGTGATGCATATAACTTGACTGGAGACCCAAAGACTGATAGTTAGGAAACGTATGCATTTGTGGGCCCATATTTGGATTTGCTGCCATGTATGATGCGTAGTTGGGTAGGCTGAAGTGCCCTCCCGCTGCCTGGGGAGGATGCTGTGGCGTTTTACCCAAATTACTCAAGTTTTGGGCAACATTCAACGGAGCACCCAATTGGGACACATTTACAGGCGCTCCCATGTTCACCGGCGCTTCGTTAGGCCCGTAAGATCCAGTATTGTGCAACATTATTGGCTGTAACACTCCCTGTGAATCGTTATTCGATTTTTAACTACGTTTCTTTAGTGAAATTCAGTTTATAAACAAGGGCGAGGATAGCCATTTTGACATTTTTCCACTCACCCAAAAACCGATTACAAAAACTGCACAGATGAAAAACTTACCACAAATTAAGCTTATTACACACAGATGGAATATTCGATTCACTATTCAAATACAAATATTAGTGAAATTAATACGTTTTAGACATTTTGGCTAACTTTGTTGACAATTTTATGAATTGATTGTGCATTTTCTAAATGTTTTGAGCCGTTAAACTAAAAATTTTAATTATTTTCGATTAAGAAAACCGGTAAACGGAAAGTATTACATGAAATTATGTTTGTAAAATACAGATGGCGCTAAATGCTAATATCGGATATACAATCATTTGATTAGTTTTCGAAAATAAATCTTATATCTATCAGTATAAAGTTTATATTGCTTTGTGTTCTATGCGCATGACACTTCTCGCCTAATCATTAGATAATTCTTGTAACATTTGCTAATAAGTAGAACTCTATTAGGTAAGCGATTAGTGCTAAATTTGCTTGCATCAATTTACTAAATTTTTGACGTTTCCTTTCATTATTTATTTATTTATTTTCTGTCGTCCATTCAATAGAAATAGACGTGCGAGTGAGTCATGTGTAAATAATTAATTTTACTCACGAATCTCATTTGATTTGATAGTTTAACATCTAAGAATATTCAGTGCGATCGTGTGGTTGTTGTACGAGTGACGAAAATGGCGTTGACCGCCGTAGCGGAAGAGTATTTTCGTACGTTGAACCCACTTGCAAGCAAAATTCACGAAGACATTGTTGAGGCAAAAAGTGCATATGAAAATATGTGGGATACGTTAACTGAAAAAGAAAAGGTATGTGCCGTTATACATTACACAAACTATAGCAGCTAATATCCCAATCTTTCTAAAAATAGATATTGTTCCAAATGGTTCCAAAGTTCCTCCTTCCTGGTTCAAATCACAACTACACATTTCTATTAAAAACAATCTCGCATGTCTCAATTACATTTAGACACAAATAAAGACACTAAAGAAGTAAACAATGCATTTATGTAATATAAACATAAATTAGATTTATGAATACCTATTAAACATTATTTTACATGTTAATATTTCATTTATTACAAAACTTTATCGCTAATATTAGCAGATTACTTTATTTAATGATTTGATTAATTGGTAATTAATGCTAATGATTGTTATTATATGTCTTTATCTAATGACAAAAAATAGACAAGAGGGCCAAAAAAACTCACAGGTATAGCGTTTTTCTATGTACCTGCCTACTAAACTTTTTATTTTTAGTAAAAAATGTTTTTTCAAATTGTAGATATGAAACTAAAGTTAAAGAACGAATGGCCAATATATTAATACTCGAGTGACTGCTATTGTACGCGTCTGCTTCGTGCAAAAAATATTAAAATGTAAACAATTAAAATTGTATAAACTTTAAATAACCTTTAGTTTTAAGGTTAATTTTGTATTTCTCTTGTAAGTGAATGTAATTCTTTTAGAGAAATAAATGTCTTAAACCATAAAGTAAAAGAAAATTAACAATAAAAACAAGACAAATTGATATGTTAAAAATGTATCATTCATCGTAAAAGAATTAATTTTTACCTATTTTGTTGTATTATTGTTGTCATATCAATCATTTTGCTTTCACGTTGACGAAAGAAAAACATGTACAAGTTTGTTGTTTGCAATCGTTGAAATAAGAAATCGTGTTACCTTTTTTATTAGCCTAATTTCAAACGGCCTTCATGTTGTAAAATGTTTGTAACAGTTATTTATGATCAGAGTCATGAAATTCTGGAATACAGTATCACATTTATCAAAAAATATTACTAAAGAACAGACTTTTTTCTGCTACTTTTTGCTGATGCCGATTTAAATCATTACTTTTGAAAAAAAAGTCTTCCCCAACCCGTCTGGCCAGCGTGGGGAGTGTAGGAGAAATCCTCCATTTGCCTCTGGTAAATTAGAGGGTCGTGCTCCTGCAGTGGAGACTAAATGACCTGATGATGATAAAAGATGATCTTCTTCTTATTGTGTCAACAACAAACCTACACCCAAAACTCCACTACAAAAGTGGCGCTGTCAGCAGCATTAATTAATTCCTCCTGAGTGCAGTTGCTTAGATAAAAAATGATAGTGCTGATGCTTAATGCAATTTTTTTTAGTTTAAAATTTGATTTGAATTGGTCATAGTTTTTATTGTGTTAAATTTAAATTGTTTAGTGACTATAACAGCTAGTATTAAGAAATTATTTTAATAAGTGAGCTCATTCATAATTTCATAATCATTGAGTAAATAAAATTTATTAAATTCTATTTACTTTATTAAGTCTTACTTCTGTAACTCCAGTTTTAAATCTAATTAATTAAATATCTTTACATCATGTAGAGTGGTATTGTCTGTCTGTTTGCTAATGAATGAAAAGGAAATAAAATTAAATACAAGAAAAGAAGGAAGGAAGTCTGAATGAAAGTAATTAAAAACAAATAGTACTACTAGTACAAGGTATTCAATCTAGTGAAGCATGAAAAACTTAGGCATTTTTATTTTTTCTATACCCTAGGCCACACACGTCGCGGTAACCCGAAGATTCGCGCCATTGCGATGTGTGTAACCAAACATTCGCGTATACTTAGGTGCTTTTTTGCGTAGTCGCAAGACTGTTCGTCACCCGAATGATATGGCGATGTGTGTGGCCCACCCAGGGGCATCTTAAAGTGCATCTAAACATTCCTCAAAACGCACCTTTTAGGTAGGTGTAGTCAGCATCAAATAATTCGTGACACCCAAAGTGACCAAAAAGTTGACAACACAACCTTATTCAAATTGTAACAAAGACGTGTTGCGAACTTTTGGCTACTTTGGATGTCACGAACTACACTCGCGAGCAAAAGTATGGAATCACTTACATGAAGTTGTTTCCACGCGATCTTGTGTACTAACGAATTTGTTAGGAACAAAAAAAGTGGCACCTTTTTAAAGATTAAACTTTTATCTTTAAATTGATACCAAATTCATTTAAATCACAACAGTATTTAAAAAGATATCCCGGCTGATGTGAAGAAGTAACGAAAAAGACATGTATGAACTGTTTGATACGTCGCGAGTTGCGGCCTATTTACCCCCTATAAAAGCACGCGTTTTCGGATTTTTGCTTTCACACGTTGATTCATACACATCTCCGCTTCTTTTGACACTTTACCTGGGATTCTACACCTTCAGAAGCAGCACAAATCGTTGCACTATTGCAAGAAGGGCTCAGCCAGCGGGCTGTCGCACGTCAGCGCCACATAAGCCAGTCCTGGGTTTCAAAAGTTTTAAGCCGCTTTCGGGAGACTGGTGGCTTTATCCCGAGACCAAGTTCTGAACAGCGCCGGCGCACATCGCAGAGGGAAGATCGTTTTTTCATGTCAACCTCTCTATGAAATCGTCATTTGACTGGAATCGACGTCCAGTAAGAGCTCAGAAATGTTCGTAGGATAGCTATTAGCGAGTAGACAGTTTGTCTAAGACATAAGCAATAGAATTTAACTCCAAAAAGGCCTGCCACAGGCTCGAAACTGACGGCAGGTCAACGATAAGCACCCTTTCAATTTGCTCGTACACATCTCGATGGGAAGGTGAGTAATGGAGGCGAGTTCTGTTCTCCGATGAATGCAAACTGTGTTTGCAGGGCAGCAGTCGAAGAGGTCGGGTTTATAGGCGGCCTGAGGAGCGATTTGTGCAGTGCTGGTTCGCTGAAACAGTGGCTTATGGGGGTGGCTTGCTCGATTTAACATCGAGATGTGTACGAGCAAATTGAAAGCGTGCTTATCGTTGACCTGCCGTCAGTTTCGAGCCTGTGGCAGGCCTTTTTGGAGTTAAATTCTATTGCTTATGTCTTAGACAAACTGTCTACTCGCTAATAGCTATCCTACGAACATTTCTGAGCTCTTACTGGACGTCGATTCCAGTCAAATGACGATTTCATAGAGAGGTTGACATGAAAAAACGATCTTCCCTCTGCGATGTGCGCCGGCGCTGTTCAGAACTTGGTCTCGGGATAAAGCCACCAGTCTCCCGAAAGCGGCTTAAAACTTTTGAAACCCAGGACTGGCTTATGTGGCGCTGACGTGCGACAGCCCGCTGGCTGAGCCCTTCTTGCAATAGTGCAACGATTTGTGCTGCTTCTGAAGGTGTAGAATCCCAGGTAAAGTGTCAAAAGAAGCGGAGATGTGTATGAATCAACGTGTGAAAGCAAAAATCCGAAAACGCGTGCTTTTATAGGGGGTAAATAGGCCGCAACTCGCGACGTATCAAACAGTTCATACATGTCTTTTTCGTTACTTCTTCACATCAGCCGGGATATCTTTTTAAATACTGGTGTGATTTAAATGAATTTGGTATCAATTTAAAGATAAAAGTTAAATCTTTAAAATGGTGCCACTTTTTTTGTTACTAACAAATTCGTTAGTACACAAGATCGCATGGAAACAATTTCATGTAAGTGATTCCATAGTTTTGCTCGCGAGTGTATTTGACGCTGACTGCAACTACAAAGTGCTCTTCGAGGAATACCTCGAAAAATTTCGCATTGCGAGTTAAGGTCATAATAGCACACTTATCAACCTGGAAAGGGATCAACACCGCCGCACCGTGTCGTCTTTGAAATGAGGCGAGGCGTTTACGTTACGGTGCGGATAAGTGTGCGTTACAGTACGCAGTTTCATACAAAGAATACTGACCGCCTCAAGATGATACGGTTACGATCCGTTTCCGGGCTGATAAGTATCCGTTATTTAGTCACCATATACAATATTATGCTCAATCATTATTCCAGGTTGAAATAATAAACGAATCGATCATCAAACCGGAGATTGCTCTCAAGTATGCGCTTCTGGACACGCTTGAGTTTGATATCAACGACCCTCCGGTCCGGAGGGATGACCTCATGTCGTTCTTTGGGAGGGAACACGCGCAAAGAGTGATACAAGATGAGAATACATCTTACAAGTAAGTCTTATTCAAACTCTTCTTTTGACTTTAACTGGTTAGGATTTTATTGACCTTCAGGCTGATCGCCTGCACCGCGCTCCGCCGCGGTACACGGGACGACAGATTTAATCATTATACAGGGTGGAAACGATAAGTGATCTCACTCGATTATTTCTAAACTATACAAGATATCAATAAACTAGGTACTGATCCTGAAAGTGCTTCATGAGCTCTATCAAACGGTATTAATAATAGGTTACATAATAAACTGGATCTAACCGAAAACTCAATGTTTCCAGCTTCCATACATTTGGTAAAGTCACATTATTTTAAAAACTACACATGATATCGTAAAACTGATTACTGATTCTAAAAGTGCTTCACAAGCTCTATCCAATGGTATCAATAATAGGTTACAGAATAAACTGGAACTATCAAAAAATTCAATGTTTCTTTCTTCGATACATTTAGTACTACCACAGTCATGACACTCATCTCTTGACAATATTATAGCAAGTAAAGCCTAAAACCAATGTTTTGCATGAATAATTTTAAATAAGAATACAATTTACAAGTTTATTTTAAGAGTTTATTATTAAATAAAAAAAATTACACTTTTAATATTGTGTGGCTGGCATACATTTAGTATGGAAGCTGGAAACATTGAATTTTCAGATAGATCCAGTTTATTCTGTACCCTATTATTGGTACCGTTTGAAAGAGCTCATGAAGCACTTTCAGAATCAGTTACCAGTTTTTCAATATCTTGTATAGTTTAGAAATAATCGAGTGAGATCACTTAACGTTTCCACCCTGTATGCAAGTACCTCAGTTTGTATAGAAAACACGCGCGGCACAACGCGTTTGAGCGCGGGATTCGTCATAATTATGTCGCCACGCGGACCACGACGGAGCGCGGTGCAGTATGATAATCGCCTAACTGCTTGGGTTTTTATTGACCTTCACTGTGGGTTATTGACGGTCCAGCTGTAGATCCTGGGTACACAGGATTTGCAGCGGTGGGAATGAATGACAGACAAAAATACTGAGTGCAGTAAATAAGCCCTCCCAAAGTCTGGCTAGAGCGTGAGAAGTTTTGACCAAATTCTCTATTTGCCTCTGGTATATTAGAGAGGGTCGTGCTCCTGCAGTAGAGACTATATTATGAACTAATGATAATGTGGCTGCAGCATAGTACACATCATCATCGTCATCATCATTTCAGCCATAGGACGTCCACTGCTGAACATAGTACACATGATAGTTTTAAATCAAACATGACCTCCCATTCATGTCGATTTGTAGCGATCTTTCTGTGAGCCGATTGAGGAAAATAGCGAAGTACCATACCATATTTACTTAGAAACTGGATGACCCCGCGATCTTCGCATCTATCAGTCAATGAATATCTTCATGACCAAAAATGGCACCATCGATTTACCACATGACCACATCAAGGGCCAAATCCTGACCCATCATAACTACTTACGATTCTTCTGATTAAATTAGTTGCGGGTCCAATGACAGTTTAACTTTCCACGGTACAAACTTGACCTTCACTGGTTGTGTTATTGGCGGTCAAGCTGTAGATCCTGGCTACACAGGAGTTGCAGGTGGGAACGAGAGGTGGGCATAGTCTCGTACTCTTCCAAACAACTCATGCGCATTTGCTAATTAAACGTATGTGCAATAGGCTAGTAACATGCAACTTCCGACTGCCGGTCAATTCCGATAACTTCCGTTGTAAATAACAAAAATAACAATGTAATCGATTGGTTGGATGGGTTTGATTCAGAATTTTCTTTTTATATCGTGTGTTTTAACATCGGAGGTCAAAACTCATGTTCCACTAGTGTCAGCATGAATATACCCTTACTTATCGCAATTTAGAGTAGGCGCACACCGTTGATTTTTAGTTGGCCGATAGTTGTGCTCGATTTCAAATTGTATGAAGAATCGGCCAAATCGAATCGGCGTAGTGTGCGCACTCCCATACATGCCCATACTGATCAACTGCCCGACTAAACTATCGGCCGACGAAAAATCAACGGTGTGCGCCTACTCTTTCTGTCATGTTTGTAATGACAATAATGACGCTCGGATTGCTCTGATTAAACTCCCCGCACCCCGAGCTTCCCTCTACCAAAAATTGGTGGGGCGCGTCTTCGTGGATGGCACGATCTATAAACCTTTTTATTACTTTTCAGGGATGAACACTCGGCCCCGTTCCTCTACCAAACGAAAAGCCAGCTCAACCTCTGCATATTATCCGAACATCGAAACCAGAAGGAGACCAAACCGACCTCCCCTCTCCCTGTCATGACCGAACTAGCCATATCCCATTCAAAAGTTGTCTCAGAGTTGAAGAACGCTTTAAAAACGCACGAGAAACTAAAAAGTTATCGCGAAGAGAGTGAGGTGACGTCACCTGGGTTTATATCGAAATTTATTAATAATTTCAAGAGCAAAGACGAAGAAAGGGAGTGTTTGGTTGTGACGGAACCAGCTCATATTGTGGCGTCCTCGGATAATTTCTTCAGAACGAACTTTAAAAGCCCTCAGAATGAGAAATATGAATATAGGAATAGCGTCGTGAAGTCTAGCAGTGGTAAGTTATTTCTTCTGATTAATTTCGTTGCGGATCCAATGACAGTTTAACTTTCCCTCGGGACAAACTTGACCTTCACTAGTTGGGTTATTGGCGGTCAAACTGTAGATCCTGGCTACACAGGAGTTGCAGTGGTGGGAATAGCCCCGAATTCTTACTATTGAAAATACTAATATTATGTACCATTATAAATGCGAAATTATGTCTGTCTGTTACGCTTTCACGCTACCACTGAACCTGAATTGATTTTGACGAAAATATAAAGATAGTTTGAATCCTAGAAAAGGAGATAGGATAATTTTTATCCCAATTTTTGTAACTAGGACGCGCGCGATAAAGTTTTCGTGACAGACAAAATTTCACACAGGCGCAGTTGTGGGCAAAAGCTAGTTAACCATATTTACTATTTTTAAGTACATTTTTAGAATGCATAGACCAAAATGTAGATACAACACAAAGAAAGTGCCAACCGACTTATTATAGTATAACAATTGAGAATGTTACTAGGTATGCAAAATCACTTGAAACCTATGTTACAGTTAAGCTTTTACATTTACAAATACATTAGTTTTTATTTCATTCAAAAATACCCAGTAGTTATGATTTTATAGGCATTCAAAGTTCGCTTAAATATTGAGTCCCGCCGACGGTCACGTGACCCCGTGTGACGTACATTCACAGCGTCCGCTCACTAGAAAACGGATATAAACATACTTAAATATATTTTTTTTGTAAATACAAACTTATTATACATATTAACACCCAGACCCATCACAGAAATTAAAATTGAACCAAACCCAAACTTGATGCGATTGTGTTGTTTTATTTGCGAATTACCTTCCAGCTCGATCATTAGACCCCGATTACTATATAGAATTAAAATACTCATCAATACAAAACGAACGAGCCCAAACTCGATGCATTTAAGTCGTTTTATTATAGAGTTCCTATGGCCACCTTCCAGCTCCATCATCAGATCAGCTCCATGTCATCATAATATTGCATGGTCATCCAAATCACATGTGTTTGCGAAATTTCAGCTTAATCGGTTGCCTGGAAGTGGGTCTTAATTCAGTTTGCAAGATTCCACCCATACAAATATGAGCCAGTCGTTGTAATATGACGTCACGCGCATAAAATGGCGGGCCGGCCGCCGCCCGCATTTTTAAAATTCAATATCTTGGAAACTAATTAACGTATCGAAATAATTCTTTCACGTGTATTTTTTATTTTTAACAGAGAATACAGAAAGCTAAAAAACAAAATTAGTGAACATTCTTCATTATAAATGTTATCAAACCTATGACACAAACTAAACATTACTAGCTCGAATCAAAACAAATATTCGTGTTGAAATAGATTTTGTCACACAGCACATCGGGCTAAATGCCGCTGTATACAGGGTGCTAGGTAAATGGGTATATGAGCCGACACTAGCCCATATTAACATGGACATATAAATGGTATGGTGAAGTCAGAAAATTGATATCTTCATTTTAATTATTTTAATTTTCATACAAATCGGATTTAATAAAATTTATTTTGTATGAAAATTAAAAAAAATAAAATGATGATATCAAATTTCTGACTTCACCATACCATTTATATGCCCATGTTAACATGGGCTAGTGTCTGCTCATATACCCATTTACCTTACACCCTGTAGATCTAGCACATAACTCAGTGAGCGCCTGAGGTATAGGAGCGGCATGGGAAGGGTGACATAATAACCATAACCGCCTCTGTGGTCTAGTGGTAAGACCACCTGCTTCAGACGCAGAGGTCCCGGGTTCGATTCCCAGTAGGGGCAGATTTTTCTGTTCGGTTTGGTTGGTGGTAGGGCTTGTTCTAAGTCCGCCTGGCTAGCTACCACCATCTTACCTAAGTCTGTCGCCATAACAACAATGTTAACAACATTGTTGTGTTCCGGCAGTTAGAGGTAAGATAGCCAGTTCCTCCGTGGTTGAGGATTCCGGGTGAAGCTCGCTTCCACCTTCGGCCTGATCGTCACTTACCATCAGGTGAGATACAGGCCAAGAGCTTCCTCGTTGTGGATAAAAAAAACATTGACATATTATGACGTGACAGATATACAAATCTTGTATCATACAGGGTGGCCAGGGAGTTGACGTTCAAAGCTAAAACTTAGATTCCTCAATCAAGGTGTATCTAAATCACCCCCATGTAATGTTCTACGATTTTGCTTAGTTTAGGAGATAGATGCCCGTTTTCACTATCAATCCCTAATTTTTAAGTGACCCCTTTGACAACAAAATTCATGTTATATGTTACCATAGGGGTCACTTAAAAATTAGAGATTGATGGTGAAAACGGGCATTAGTCAATTTTGTGTATCTTAACTATCACCTATGGTTGGTTTTTATTTTTTTTCTCACTCTGAAACCTTCTCTAGCGTGAGTAAGTATAAATAAACAAACTACAAGTGCACGCCAGAGCGAGAAAAATAGTTAAGGATAAATCACAAAATTAACTCTATCTCCTAAACTAAGCAAAATTGCAGAACATACAATATGGGGATGATTTAGATAGGGTAAGGTGGGACACAATGTTACACGGGGTACAATGTTACAATGCATATTTCTCCGTCCCTTTCTATAGTTGTATAATATTCAGCGGCTCAGTTCAGCAGCTCTTATGAGCTTGACAACCGTGTATACCAACATCATACAACTAATAGAAATCGACGGAGAAATATGCATTGTAACATTGCTTGTACCCCGTGTAACATTGTGCCCCACCTTACCCTACACCTTGATGTAAGGAATCTAAATTTTAGCTTTGAACGTCAACTCCCTGGCCACCCTGTATAAGTCTTGATGACGTTTGTCGTCTCGAAACACTCCCGTGCCCGCTCCCATACCTCAGAAACTAACTCAGTTAAGCGCTAGACTTATAATGGGATGCTTTGTAACAGTATTTGTAGACTGATGAATGTGCCTGGCCTACAATAACATTGTTAATTATACATTGATAACGCACGTTCAAGATGACTAATTGTTAATTGTGCGATTAGTCAGTGACACAGATGTGGCTAAATCATTTGTTATCTCGAAACCAGCTTCGTAATTGAGTGGTCGACATTATAACAGAGTTAGGCGCGGTTTCCCCCACAGATCACAGAAACTAAAGGGAGATGTGACAAGGGGGCGGGGCCGGTGTCGCAGCAATATGCCCAAAAACAGAACACATTGCTCGTGAAATCAATGATGACAGAAGCGACGTCATAATGTAAAAATTTTACATTGCGTAGTACTAAAGATTATTCGAACGTTGAGTACTGATACCGCAGTGGATAATGAGCATATAATATTTTGATTACTTTGTGTGTGTGAATTTCTAATGCGATACTGAGTTTCGAACTCAGCTCATTAGTTGGCAATGTTGGCATCTCTCTATATCCCTATGGTTTCCAAAGCGATTTTAAAGAATAAAATACGTAAACACTTATCAAACTGGAAAGGGATCGCAACCGTATTAACTCGAGGCGGCAGTATTCTTTGCATGAAACTCCATACTGCAACGCACACTTATCCGCACCGTAACGTAAACGTCTCGCCTTGCTGACAGCTCGCAAAAGGCGATACGATGTTGATCTTTTTCCGAGTTTTAAACAAATTAAAAACATTAGTACAAATTCGCTATATTAGTTAGTTTTAAAAGCCAAAATATGGAAAATTATACAGGTTGTCAACTCCAAATCAAATTAAAAAACAATTTATACAGCATGTCAACTTATATCACAAAAAACAGACATTGAAATCTTAATAACATAGCTTGATAAATTATTTAGTAGAAATATAGTTTACTAGCTTTCCGCCCGCGGCTTCGCCCGCGTGGATTTTTGTGTCACAGAAAAACTTTATTGCGCACGTCCCTGTTTCAAAAACCGGGATAAAAACTATCTTGTCCTTTCCTGGGACTCAAACTCTCTCTATGCCAAATTTCATCAAAATTGGTTCAGTGTTTTAGGCGTGAAAGAAAGACAGATAGACAGACAGAGTTACTTTCGCATTTATAATATTAGTATAGATTGACATGTTACGCATATAATTACGCATTACTTTTTAAATGCCTAAATAGGCTTCTGGTGAAAGTAGTTTGGCAGATTTGCAGTAAATATTTCATACAACAAATGTAACTAAAAGTGTGTAACTAATATTGCTAAATATTTATAAATCAATGCGTTAACGAGGAAGATACGTGTAAAGAATATTGATGATAATAAATTATTAATAAATGCGTAACAATAATACGTTGGGATTACAATGAAGCGTGGTTTTGAATATTTATGCCAGACTAGTGTCTGCTCGTGACTTTGTTTGCGTATTAAATAATATCATTAGAAGTATTATACTAATTACCTAGTTCTAAACTTAGCAATGAATCAATAATTATAATAATATTGACTGTATTATTACGGTGTACCGTAGCCAATATTTTCTACAAATAAGCATACTTATAAGATTTCAACTGTGGACCCTGCTATAATAAGAATTTCCTAGTGTTTATGTTTTGGCTACAGAGATTACCGCGGCCAGGCCCGCGAAAGATAAGTGGCCCGCGCAAGTATGGCTTGATCTTAATAATTGAGTTTTTATTGAGCTTGTACTGAGAGTAACTGAAATAGGAAATGTAAGTGGCCCGTCGTTAACGACTGAATCCACGGCTGGGCCCGACTCTTCAAAGGCTGAGGAGCCTTGCTTTATAGCAAAAGTAAAACAGGCACTAACAAGCATGTTCTACCAATCAACCATAGAATACCACATATCATCCATGTAAACAATATACTTTTCTATTACAGATATCTCCGAAGAAAACCGAGGCCTCCTTTCCTCGAGCCAGGCGTCGTCAGGAACCGACTTCCAGTCCACCGAGACGCTGACAGAATCCACCACTCTACCAAAGACAGGGTACGACTTCCTGGATAACTGGTAACGGGGATCTGATAGTATCCTGTCCTTAAGTCATGTGCACATTTTTATGGTAACTAATTGATATTTCAAGGTCAGAATCTTAAGACCCAGTTTTTTGTTCGTAGTTAAAATAACCAATATTGTCTTTTATTATCAGGTCCAATAGTTTACTATTAACAAAATGTAAACTAATAGTTAAAAATTGTACTAAGCCTCAATAAAACTCATTTTATTTTTGCAAGTAGGCTTTTAAAAACCACTTTTACACGTCCCAGTATTAAACCTGCTTCGGGACAATAAATGGGCCAGTGTGTTGAGAAGAAGCAGCGCAAGAAACTCAGTCACTAGTCAGCCTCAAGCTTATTTTGTTGATATTTAGCCACTTGTCATTAAACTTGACAGTTATTTTTAACTATGGATAAAAAAACTGGGCCTAAGATTTTTCTTAAATTACAAAGGTAAAGAAAATTCGGCTTAATGAAAGAACTTTAAGGTAACTCAATTTAGAAACTAAAAATGGTCTTGTGTTCTATAAAATAAGGTTGAAATTGCCATGGTATTAAACTAAAAAGGCATAATATAGTCTGGTCTGCGAGCACGTAGATTTTTTTCCAATGACCCCAAGCTATCCATCCTTATCGCTCGCGCGTTGCTGTCGCGCTCGCACACTCACTGCGGGCGCCCGTCGCACAGTCGCGACAGCAATATAATTACGCGCGAGCGATAAGGATGGGTAGCTAGAGGGCATTGGACAAAATTCTACGTGCTTACAGACCGGGCTTTAGACACTATCGCATACTTATATTGTATGGTTTGAAAATGTGTCTAGTTTTTTACGTGTGTGTGTAGGTATACGACAACCGTATTAATATTAATGCAAATGTATGGTATAATGGGCAAAAATCCTCAGTTGATATTTAACTTTATTACTAAAGAAATAAGGCTTAAATTGTGTTGTATGATTGCGATTATAGTTTGTGCTTGTGATTAATTTATACCATTTATTTTCTAGTGATATTTATATGCTTACCGTGTTTACACTTACGACTCATCAATGTAGGAAGAATAATATTCTCTCTCTGAAAAACATCAATCTTTTAAACTGCGATCTCCAACCCGCCTGCCAAGCGTGGGGATTATGGCAAAACCCTCCACTATAGTGGAGGAGGCTCATAGTCCAGCAGTGGTCTGTAAAGGGCTGTTGATGATGATGATGATTTAATATATTACTGATAGTACTAAGGTACCATGTTCATAAAATGGCATGCTTTATTAACAAGCGTGCTCAAACAACTCGAAATAAGCATGCTTATTATTAGCAATGTTTCAACACATGCTACTAAGTAGCAATTGCTCAATAGTGGCATGCTTTCGTGCTAAAGTACGGTCGCCGAGCACGTAGGATTTCGTCCAATGACCCCAAGCTACCCATCCTTATCGCTCGCGCGTAATATTACTGTCGCGACTGTGCGACGGACGGCCGCAGTGAGTGTGCGAGTGATAAGGATGGGTAGCTCGGGGTCATTGGACGAAATTCTACGTGCTCGGCGACCGGACTTTAGTAATGAGTATGTGTAACTGTACCATTATTACACTCTGATTTTAGTTAAATCTATCAGCCTGTATGTTAGTGCTCATAGTATTAATATTTTGCCAAAAATACGTAGAAAAGCTTCGTAATCTCATTTTGTAAGACTGTGACAGTTGTATTTAAGTTTATTTATGCGTATACAGGGTGTCGCTACTGTGTGTACTTTTTTAAAGTAAAAATTTTTCAATTGTCAGATAACTTTTAATTTGCCAGGCACTGTCTTGTGTCAAGATGTTTGCCAAACAAAAATGTTTTTTGTTAGTAAAAATTATTAGTATTCTAAAGTTGTCTTATTTTGTATGGAAATGGCTCAGTCAGTAAGACCGTTATATCTTTTGAAGTTATCTGGCAGTTAAACAATATCCCCAAATGATATTAGTATGTAATAATGACTGCACGTCAAGTTAGCACTGGAGTAGCATCTTATTTATTCGTTAAGTGCTGTTTTGCATTAAAATGTGCTGTCACTGTACATTATACACCCTGTATTAAAACTATAATTTAATACTCCGTACTGAACTGCAATTTTTTGAACAAAATTGTATTAATTGGTGTGTTACTCTCTTAAAATGCATTTACTCTGTGTAATTTATTTAATTTTGTATTCATTACTAGAGTTATGCCCGTTTTCACCATCAATCCCTAATTTTTAAGTGACCCCTATGTAAACAAAATTCCTGTTAATTGTTACCACAGGGGTCACATAAAAAATAGGGATTGATGGTGAAAACAGGCATTAGTATTACTTATTGCAATATCAAATATACGTCTTGCTTAGGAAATCGATTTTTATTTTATTATACGCTATTTGTGCCTAATTCTGTGCCTTAAAAATGAACTTTTTATCAATTTTTAATAACAAAAAGTATGCTTAGTCAAGTTATTATGGGTCAAGCGCATACTGCGCATTCTCAGCCAATGCCGGAGGTATGGGAGCGCGGCACGGGAGGGGTGACATCACGTGACAAAGCATAGTCTCAAACGCATCTGAGTTTACGCTGACGTTTGACGTCACAAAAACACCCTCCCGTGCCGCTCCCATATTCTATAGTTCCAATATACTGAACTGTCCTATCCATGACATTGACAGAGGGGCGCCACCGTCTATACAGGATCGCTGGTTCTGATTTTTGCCATGTTGGAAATCATATAGTTGAACGATGGTAGCGCCCCCCTGTCATTGAGTTTGGTGGGACAGTTCAGCGTGGGTCATCTATATTAATTTAGTCTGTGCTAGAGGTAGTGACAGAAGGAAAGGAAGGAAGGAAGAAACAGAGGAAGACGTAGCGTGGGCAGGCCTCCCACTAGGTGGACCGACGATCTGGTGAAGGTCGCGGGAGGTACCTGGATGCAAGCGGCGCAGGACCGGTCTTTGTGGAAATCCTTGGGGGAGGCCTTTGTCCAGCAGTGGACGTCTTTCGGCTGAAACGAACGAACGAACGAGAGGTAGTGAGGGGGCACTTTAAAAATGGGGGAAAAGCTAAATGAAAATCAAATTAACAATTTAAAACAAATTATATTTTAGACTTAAAATCAAAACGAAAACAAATCCTGGATATTTTAGTAACAAAAAAAACGAACCAAATTCTAAAAATATGGATACTAATTTTGAATTATCACTTTTTTGCTTAATTATTACTATTATTACATAACATACAATATTATACTTACACCATTGCTTGTTATAAGCTTATACAGAGTGTAATTTTTAGACTTAATTACTAATTAATAGCCACTAATGATCATTCCCTTCTCCACTTGGGCAGCTGTGTCCTTGTCTGCCAATAGCTCGATGAGCGAGAGACCAAACCAATAAGCGGTGCCGGGACCCTGGAAGTTAAAGGATATTAAATTGTATTTTGAGTTTTATGACAATGAAGTAAAGCTCAAAATTAATTAAACAACATTTTTGTTTATTAGTTTCGTACATAACATAAATAACGTTTATTGATTACTTTACAAAGCATTGAGCGATTTAATAGTAATTAAAATTTCTTATCGATTCGTGGGTTCGATTCCCGCCTAAGGCATTCGACTTTTTCAAGTTTCTTTGAGTAAATTAGGAACCCCCAAAACTTAAGGCAGGGTCCTTCGCGTTTAGTTTCTAAAGCGCGATACATAAGAGGCGTGTTTGTATACTTTGGAGGATTATTTGTATACTCTGCAGGATTATTTGTATACTATGTAGGATTATTTGTATACTCTGCAGAATTATTATAATTTATTAAAATAAGAGATTTTTCTGGGTAATAAAGCACGAGTGAATTAGTCCGTCAGTTAACTTATTGCGCCAAAGTTCAACAGAAGAGGCCTGTTACGTCAAGGCGTGATTAAGTGCAACACTTTGTGACGTCACACGGAACTTCAACGCACCATAACTTCTTAATTACTTGTTTGATTGATTGATAATATAATTGACGGATTAAAAGTTTTTTTATAATTAGCCTATTCTTATGGACTTACCCTGCTAGTAACAATGTTCCCATCAACCACCACTCTTTCTCCTTCCACGTACGTGTAGTCAGCAGCCGGCATTTTGTTCTTAGTAGATGGGTATGACGTCACGCGCTTGCCGCGCGCTATGCCGTGCGCGACGAACGCTGTGGGCGCTGTTGAAGGAATATATGCCGGATTCATATTTTTTAGGGATAGTACATTAGTAGAGCTACCTCCCCTATCAGTTTGATTCACCCATTCTGGGACACCCTGTATACGCAAATATCTTACCAGCACAGATAGCAGCGACGATCTTGCCAGCTTTCTCGTGTTCTTTCAGCAGTGTTCCCACTACGGACGACTTGCTGAGGCGGTTTGAGCCCTCCAATCCTCCAGGGAGAATCACCTGGAAGAAAATAATAAAAACACATTTATTCATAAGTTAACTGAGGGAAGGGAAAGCAGGGAAGAGAAGCTGCCTGCCTTGGAAATTGTAAACCAAATGGCTTTATCTTTTGGAGCTTCAAGTTTAATTTTTTACAGCTTCAACGGACTACAGTCACAGACGGATTTGATGTTAATTTCAAGATACCTTCATGTGGTCAGCTATCACAGAGCTCTATTCAATGCTGTGCGTTCGACGTTGCATAGCGTTTCTGCTTCACTTAAGCAAGTATCATTTGTTTTAGGCTGGGTTGCACCATCTTACTTTAACAAACGTCAAAAGTCTGTTAAACTCCATACCAAAAAAACCCGCTTATCGTTATAGTTTCGGTTAAAGTTATGGTGTAACTCAGCCTAAGTATAAACCATTACAATAGCCACATAGTTTGCAATAAAAACTAGAATTTGAACGTTTAAGTTAGTTACTTACTGCATCGTACTGAGGCTTCTCGGCCAAAGCATCAGCCAAAGACTTGTTTGGGACGAGTGTGACGTTACGCGAACACAGCACTGGCGCGTCACCGTCCAAGCCTGCCATGGTCACATCCACCTGTGGGGACAGTCAAAAAGTCACACACGGGACTTATCCCACCTCTCGTTCCCAACGCTGCAACTCCTGTGTAGCCAGGGTCTACAGCTTGACAGCCAATAACCCAACCAGTGAAGGTCAAGTTTGTCCCGGGGAAAGTTAAACTGTCATTGGACCCACCACGAAAACGGATGCAAATGGAGGACTTGGCCTACACTCCATGCTGGCCAGACGGGTTGGGGAGGCCTGATGTTCGCATATTTGTCCCTTAGTCGCCTCTTACTACATTCATGGGAAGAGTAGGGGATTTCCTATTCTCATCAACATCATTTCAGCTAAATGACGTCCACTGCTGGACAAAGGTCTACCTCAAGGAACTCCACAACGGCCCGTCCAAAAACATTTGTCCCAAAAACCAAATGATATGGTTATAAATAGTGCGTGATCATGGTGATATGGATAAAAAATGTCCATCATGATGATGATATGGTTATAAAATATGCATCGTCATAATGATATTGTAGCTGAGAAATGAATGTGATGAAATATAAACTTATCATATTAGAGATTTGATTATGATAACATAGTGAGTGAATCATTGTTATTTCAATAATTAATTTGTAGAAATATTTAGAAGCCATCATCATTTCAGCCAAATTACAACCACTGCTGGATAAATGCCTTCCCCAAGGATTTCCACAACCCCTGGTTCATCGTCAGTCCACCTAGTGGCAGTAGAACTACATAGAAGTAATCTTATCAAATTAAGGTAGAAGTAGTTCTGAATCATCTGCCAATATTGTGTAACACTTGAAATCAGATGTGGAAATCATTGAATGCCTATGTTTAGCAGTGGACGTCCTGTAGCTGAAATGAAGATGATGATTGAGACAGATTGCGCAGACCATCGATTTTTGTCGACCAATAGTTTAGTCAGGCAGTCAATCAGTATGGGCATGTATGGAAGTGCTCACATTACACCGATTGATTCTTCATACAAATTAGAATCGGGCTTAACTATCGGCCAACTAAAAATTGGTGGTCTGCGCTTAGGCTAACACTTACACCGCCCCGTCTCAGCATATCGACAGTGATGACGGTCTCCATCTCCTCCGCACCTTGGGCCAGGATCACTAGCGCTGTCTTCACCATGTTTGCAGCTGTGATTGATAGCCTGGAAATAATAATATTGCTTTATTACTAAAAAAAAGTTTTTCAGTTTAATCAAGACACAATAGATGAACATACTTTCTGTTTTATCAATCACAGATTATACTGTTCATCATCATTTCAGCCACAGGATGTCCACTGCTGAACATAGACTCCCCCATTGATTTTCACATTATTTTTGTACTGTTATTTTTTTAATTATAAAAAATTTACCTTAACAATACCAAACATAGAAAAAACAATTATTTATTCAATTTTGTGCAGTAGTTTGGAAGAATGCATTTTAATAAAAAGAAGATAAATTGAGGTGCAACAACTGATTGTTATTCAATAATTTGAGTTTATCATCTTGCCTTTTCAATCTTTGACACTACAATCTGACCTCAAATCTCTCTGAACTATGCAATACTCACTTATGTAGAAAACATCAAATTATTTTGAAACTACATAGGGTAAACCGTATAGCTATTGCCCACTTAAAGATTTCAAACTTATTGAGATGAAAAATTAAAGAAAGTATTTTAATTATCGACCATTTATGACTTTTTTCTTATAACTCAATAAACTGTTAAACAGTTTTTAGTTAAAACTTACTTAACTTAGAAAATATTGAAATAAATTTAAAATCCTCCAAAAAGTACAGTCATTGCCCATTACTTACACTAATTGCCCACATCAAAGCACAGTAATTGCCCAGTATCTTAAAACAAAATAATCAATTTTAAAATGACAAAATAGGCTTTAAATAAATAAAACAAAACATTAAACTTAAATTCTAGTAGTACATTCTTCAAAATTTCAAAATAAATTGCGTTTGGCCTTATTAACATATTATCAAATATTTCTTGAGCTGATGTTGATGAGTCAGAATCGGTAGAGACAGAATCATCTACTTCAAAACATAGATGACGCAAAAATTTGAATTTTATATGTATTTATTTTTTTATCTTCTTTGATATCAGTTCAAGTGGTTGCTCAGAATTTTCAATTAGCTGTTGGTTATTCTTCCCTAAAGTTGTATCTATTTCCTTACAATTTACATTTTCACTAGTAGATTTAACGTAGGATTTTCATTTTTTGTATATTTGTTTGAATTTTTATCATTTTTTTCAAGCCAAACCATATTTTTCAGCAATTTATCTTGTAGATAAATTGTTGGATACATCTTGTACAGCTTCGATCGGTTTTTGCAAATTTTCTATGCTATATTGAACTTTTGGAGTCTTTGGCATACTGAAAATGAAACATTAAAAGCCATTTCAATATTTATGCCTGTAAATTGCGAAACAAGTCTAGCAATGAACAACTTAAACACTGCTTCTGCATGGTGGCAACAATCTAATAATAATTGCCCTGGGCAATAACTATACATTAACATATAGGCAATAACTGAAATGACGGTGGGCAATAACTAAAAATATACAGATTTTATGTGCAGTGATTACCCACCGTTAAAATGACCGTTAGAAATCAAATTTTATCAGTTATTTTCATTGATAATGGAGAAAACACTTATAATTTCATCATGACTATACATCATTAGTTGAATAATAAATAACTTGCAAAAAAAAATTAACCTCTAAGCAAGTAATTCCTTAGTAAAATTGTTAAAGTCTTTACCTATTTGAGTAACATTTTCACCCGTCTTGACAAAATCCGCCATAACTGTTTTTTTTAGTGTGTCCTATTGTAAATTTTAAATCTACTGTACATTAATCTCGGAGCCATCTACTTAGTAAATTCAAATCTAACTAGAGTGATTCAAAGTCAGCACCTGACAATATTATTCTTAAAGCGGGCAATCACTACCAGTGGGCAATCACTCTCTGGTTTACCCTATTATTTTAATTTCAATACCAGGTTTTCTTTACATTTTATTGCAATCTGTCTAGGGGGCATTGGGAAATATTTTCTATCATGATTATAATTCTACGAGAGATATTTTAATGATAGAACCAACTAGAATAAAGCTACAATTTAACATAGGTACTGAAAATAATATTTAGGTATAATAACTAAAAAAAAATATGATAAGTAGGTACTTGAAGTTTTCGAGTTTAAACCTATTTATTTCTGGATACTGTGACTATTTACTCAAGATTTTAGCCATTCGCTTCTGGAAAATACTTTAAATTAGTAAATAATATGCATAAAATGTATGTATGTAATTAACCTCACAAAGACCGGGATCACAGTTTTCGGCAAAACTTGTAATGTAAAATAAATTTTGGGAACTTACGTTCGGTGCCAATAGAATTCTTTATTTAGCAGGAACTTTGCACTTGCACTGTGTGTGGGAGTTATAAGTTTTGTAACAAAATTTTTTGCCGCAAACATGAATATTTTATTTAGTTTTTTGACAATGACATACAATCTTGATGCTTGAAGGTCATTCAGAAACCAAAGGAGATTTTTTTCAATTTTTTTATTTGATTATGTAACAATAGCAATGTATGCGTTATTGCAGCCTATTTACAAATCTTAACTAATATACGGCTACATAATAAAAGTTGAAATAACGTATTCAATTTTGTCCAAAACATTAGATTTTATTAAACACGAAAGATGTGATTTCTGAACGAAAATAGTTTTGTTTTGTTTTTGGTTTTATTTGATGTTGTCACTGTGAACTAATTACCCAAAAGTATGGCAAATTTTGTTTTGATGTATCCCTGTATGATTGATGCCCGCGAATCTAACAATAGAATCAATAATGTGATCGCTTGTGGTTTGATGGGATAATGCCCTGTGGACTCACTCTTACGTACTATCATGTTTTGGATTTAGTCATGTACATTATCTCAAAATATTCACAAATAGCTCTAATCAGATAAAAAAACGATTCTGAACGTGAAGGTCGATATTATTTAGTAATATAATAGTAAATTCATAACAGGACTAAAAAAGCTATTAACTACGAAATGCTATTACACCATAAAAGAATATTTAGACGATAAAATTCATTAGCGATGTACAGTCTAATTTTTTAGAAATCAGCAGAAATGTCATCAAATATGTCCAACTGACATAAAAATATTTTTAGTCTGTGAACTAGTGATGCGACAAAACCTCTCGTTAATCGCGAAGTGAAATATTGTAGTACTTGCGTATCATCGCCGGGTGATCGTCAAAATACTAAAAATATGCAACAAAGTCGCAACGAATGTGAACTGATTATGAAATTTTCGAGAACAGGAAACAAACTGTATGCACAGATGTAATCAAAAAACACACTGGATAATAAAACAATCAATGATATCCGTAAAGTTATTAAACTTCAAATAGTTGCAAAAAGTTCTGTTTGACAGTGTTGCTACTAGTGTTAGTTTTCTTAAAAATAAACAATGGAACAATACGTAAGCATAATTGAATAAAAAAGTAAAATAATTTCGTTTAAATAAAACCGACTAAAAATTAAACTGACTCCGAAAAAGTAAACACTAAAAGTAGAAAAATAATTTTACGTTATCTCCAATATTGTCGAAGTTATCGCTGGAAAACTAAACAAAGTATCGTATATTTTTTATTTAAAATTAATCAGTAATCGGAATAAGTGAATACTTAAAATAATATCGATTAAATTTACAGATTATTGTCTATGACTCACAGGTTACGGCACTGATGTGTCAGAGACAAGTCATAGACAATATGGAGATAACACATGATTTTAAACGTCAAGTCAATTTGACAAGTCACAAATTTTCATCGTCCACGTATTTTGCTAAAATAATTTGTTTCAAAGATTGATTTTAAACTTGTATAAACGTGAAAATAAAGTTGGTTTCATGGGCTTGTTAAATAATGTGTATGATATTATGAACACGTAAGTGATTATGGTGTAATTGTGTATGAAAGTGTTTGTTTACATCTCTGCTGGATTCTAAAAAATCAAGGTATACCTAAACTATAATTTTCTATCTATGATAAAAAGAAGCCTCCTCTCTTATAAATTTTTAGTTTGCTGCGCCCAACAGGGTCCTTAATGATCTCCAAATGTAACTATGTAACACCTAAATGTACTATTAAGGAAGCAATAAACGTATTGAGTATTGAGTATTTCAGTTCAGTTAAAAACGTAAAACTTGTTTTTTTTTTCGAGTTTTCAAAGATAGAGGCATCAATCATACACCTCTAAGTCCACCACTGCGCTTGGTGCACACAAAACTCATTCACGTCAGTAAAAAATAAAGAAAATATTTCTTGAAAAGATAGAGGTACAAAAGATTTATTTTCAATACAGGGAAAATTTAGTAAATACCCCTGTATCCCCGGACAGATGTTCGTTAGAACCGTCACTCTATTTAGTCTATGGTCGCTTCCTTTCTTTCATTCTTCATTTCGTTTTTAACGTCAAATGAATCTAAAAATCGTTGTAATTTACTAAATAGATTTACGTAATTGAAATGTTCAATTAAAACTAATTATGTTAGCTTATTTAATGTTATAATTAAAAGGCATGTAATTATCATGCAAGTGTGTAAATAAAATAATTGAAAAATGTAATTGATAGGTTATGATCTGAACGTTGATTTAATCCAAATATTTTTTTAATATTAAAGTGAAATAGAAATTACATTACTAATATGGATTGCGTGAAGCGAGAGGACCCAAATGTCATTGATGAAGAGAACTACAAAGTCTATGTTGAAACAGTAAGTTGATCATTGTGTTGATTTCAACTAAGCCTAAAAAAGATGAAAAGATAATGTTAATATTGTTATTCGAGGTTCTAGAGACAACGCCTGATCGTACACGGAGATATTATAATAATTATTTTATTGTTATAGTTAAATAATACCCAGAAGTTGGCTTGATAGTGAAAACTACAAGATTTTTTTTGTGGATAAATAACTTTGTTTTTATGCTAAACGAAATGATTTCACTGTGATTAACTAATATTTTTATACTTTTTTTTAAGTAGGTAAGTTATTAAGGTACTTTGTGTATTGATTTTGTGTATATCATTTTCCAAAATCATACTTAGTATTCGCAGACGTTGTAATTTGTAAATCTTAATTAATTAATAAAAGAAATACAGAATTATTCATGAACCATCTAAAAGGTAAAAGAAACTTTAAAATACTTTTTATGGTCCTTATAAAATAATTTTTTATTATATTTACTTTATGAAACTCAATCCTCTTGATTTAAAACATCCCAAAGCTTCTTTTGTTAATGAGGGTTTTCGCGTATGAAAGATCCGCTAGATGGCGGGACGTGGATGTGGGGTCTGACTGCTGCGTGATTGGTGGATTTTGACATATCTGTCAATGTCATGTCAAAAATAACCAATCATGCAGAATTTGGACCTCGCGTCTACGTATTGCCATCTGGCGGATCTCTCATTCGCGAAAACCCTCATTTAATATCAGTTTGGGATTAGGGAGTTAAACAGCCTGTAAAAAATTTGCAAAATTCTATACAACTAATAAAACAGGGTCTAATGTAAATAACCCAAAACTACATAAAACCAAATCAAATAATTTATAGAGTATTTTTTATATCTTTGTTTCTTTGTTGTTACAGCTCCAGCTAAAGTCTCAACAAATCGAAATGAACGACTACCAGCACACTCCGATATCGATGGAACAGCTCCACCAAGCCATGCAGAGCTCGTTGAACGCTGGATCGATCATGCACAACTTCCAACTGCCGTTGTCTCCACGACAGATGTCCACACTCATGCTTAAAACCAACCATTTGAGCAGAAACCTCAATTTTAATGATATCCCTGCACATTTGCAACGTAACTTAGAATTAGATCTTGTTCACAACTTGACTAATGAGCTACCGCAAAATTTAAGACATGATGACGTCATGTTGGGCAGAAACATAGACTTAAACCTGGCTAGAAGTCTAAGCAATGAGTTGGAATTACAGAATAGTTTGACGCAAACTCTTGTACAGAATTTAAACGATAATTTAACTGATATAAACCTACCGCAGAATCTAAGAACTGATATTCCACACGATTTGAACCATCAAATCGATTTGTCGCATCATTTAAATCGCAATTTAGAGCATGAATTGCTTCAAAGTCAAGAAAGAAGAACGCCTATGCACTCACTACCAGACAATATGTTAGAACAAAGCTTAGCCCAGCGATTGGACCCAAACATTCCTCAGAGATTGGACCAAACGTTGGGCCAGAGGTTGGATCAAAGGATGGTGACGCAGAACATGAGTGTGCATGAGAACCAAAGGTTGGAAAATGAACATTTGCTGCCGATGCCTTTCCATATAAAGTCGGAGCAGGACGATGATGGATACTTCTACGAGAATATTAACCAAGCCCAAACCCTGCCTGGCGTTAACACAATGAATGGTAAGATTTTTATTATTAACTAGCCACCCGCCCCGGCTTTGCACGGGTGCTAGTATACTTATAAACCTTCCTCTTGAATCACTCTATCTAAAAAAAACCGCATCAAAATCAGTTGCGTAGTTTAAAGATCTAAACAATCAGCAGATTGAAAAAGAGGCTTACAAAGGTGACTGTATAAGTGCCCTGGAAAGGCCCTATGTACTAAAAAAAAAAACTAGAAACTGGATCCTTCTAGACACATTTTTGGGGTAAAAACCTTTCCTTTCATGAAATGAAGTTTAGAACTAGGTAGGTTTAGAACTACAAATGGTACCAATATTGGTGGGAAGTGGGGATGCATACGTTTGAAAGTGTTTGTCGCGGGAGGTTCGATTTATTTGACGCCAAGTGTATTTCATTTCATTTAAAAAAAAGTTAAAAAATTATATCTAAATAATCTACAGACAAAATCAAAGCTTTACATAACTCTAGCCATTTTTAATTCCCGGTAATTTTTCAAATTAACATCTGGTGGTATTTAGACTTTTTTATCTTTTTCCCAATGAATATGGATGAGGCAAAAGGTCAGTCGCATCTAAGTTCACTTAAACTACTTTCGTGAGTGTCAAAGGTCATGTTTGAATGTGAAATATAAGCTAAAAAAGTAAACATTATGTAAGTCTTTTTTGGGTGTAATCGATTTACTGAAAGGCATCGTTGACTCCTTGGCATACACAACAGTCAGCGTCAAATAGTTTGTGACATCCAGTTACCAAAACAACAACCAAAAACAAAATGTGTTGCGAACTTTTGGCTACTTTGGGTGTCACAAACTATTTAACGCTAACTGCATGTAGTTAGATTATATTGAAACTACATTTTTTTAAAACTTTTTTTGTGTCGGGTTTATGAAATGCATACAACAGCCGCGGGGTTGACCAGTGAGTTACGTAAGTCTTTTCCCGCCAGAAGGGCGGCTATCCACTAAAACTTGGCGGTATCCGCCGGAGCCCAATGAGATAAAGGTAGATTATAAACTTAATCAAACTGGGAACGACATTTTTTTTTTCATTTGGCAACAGATATTTAGGGAATGGGAAAACTTGGATGCGGGCAGCGCAGGACCATTCGTTGTGGAAATCCTTGAGGGAGGCCTTTATCCAGCAGTGGAGGTCATTTGGCTGAAAATAGCGAGGACCAGGAAACTAGCTACGACCCTAGATGGTGTCATCAACACAATGGTTGGTTGCATAAGTTTGAATCCAGTTTCAAACGCCAAAAATATAGCGCCAACCAAAACATCATTATACGCTTCCAAAGTCAAGGCCAAATAAAAAATGCCTTTTACCTTGGTTGAGGTCACGGTCGGAGATGCAAATAATATATTCATATAGCTAGACGATGATATGTATAGAATTAACATTTAAAAACGCCCGGACATAGTCATAACATTAGGCGCAGGAGTCGATAAAAAAATAACGACCGTTTAGTCTAGCTAGAATATTGAAATTTTCGACTGTGAGACAAAGAAATTGCGAACATATATCTGTTAGTTTCAGCCAAATGACGTCCACTGCTGGACAAGGGCCTCCCCTAAGGATTTCCACAACGACCGGCCCCGCATCCAGGTACTTCCTGCGACCTTCACCAGATCGTCGGACCACCTAAGGGAAGGCCTGCCCTTACTATGTCTTCCGGTGTTTTAAGCTAGTATCCTGATGCTTCTAGAGCTCTTCCTAATTAAAAATTTGGAGCAGTCGTGCATTTGGAAGACCGCACAGTAACTGATGGTGATTGTTCTTATATTTCAACGCGTTTGTCGAACAACTTTCTGTGTGCGGTTCTGCAAATGGACGACTAGAATCCGGCTGAAAACGTTTTAAGGACGCAGCATATCAACCCGGAAACGGATCGTAACCGTATCAACTCAAGACGGTCAGTATTCTTTGTATGAAACTCCATACTGCAACGCACACTTATCCGCACCGTAACATAAACGCCTCGCCTCGCGGTTGACAGCGCGCTAAAGGCGATGACAGTTCACGATAGGCGATACGGTGTTGATCCCTTTCCGAGTTGACAAGTCTGATATGAACTATGAAAGAGTCCATAGTCTGAACTTCTCTAATCAAATATTAAAAATTGCAGGTCACATCCCAGACCACAGTCAGAACCAAAACGTGAATCCAGAATCGCTCTATGTCTACTCAAACCACGTTACCTTACCAGCCATCAGCAATATGGACTTGTACCCCCGACCACAAAGTCAGACTCAGTATTACGCTGCCACCAGAGACAACCCTCAGAACTTGGTGATGCACAGACAATTCGAGAACAACAGCCCGTACGAAGATCCGAAAAAAGATGGCGGCGTTGAACCTGTCAAAATTGACGCATCCAAACCGGAAGAACCTAAAGAAAATTTGAAACCGGCTGATCAAAACAAAATTTATTATCAAGAATATCCGTACGAAGTCAAAAATGAAGCGGAGAAAGTAAATGATTTGAATATAATCCCATTTGTGAAAGGGAAGTATGCGTGTTCTAACTGTAACGATATATTAACATCGAAAAGACTGCTTAAGCAGCACTCCAAAACTTGTACGGAGTCACAAATGGATGAAAACGGTGAGAAGCAAGGCAAGTTTGTGTGTTCCCAGTGTTCTTACAGGTGCCAAGCGCCTGCTACCTTAAAAATACATGAAAGAATACACACTGGAGACAAACCGTACGCTTGCAACTTCTGCAGTTACAAGTCTGGTCAGAAAAACAACGTAGCAAAGCACATTTTAGTCCATATGAAGCAAAAACCGTTTAGATGTCAGTACTGCGACTATAGGTGCGCTCAAAAAAACAACCTAGTCGTCCACGAGAGAACGCACACAGGGTATAAGCCCTTCGCTTGTCCGTACTGCGACTACCGGACAGTCCAGAAACCGAACTTAGTGAAACATATGTATTTACATACAGATCAGAAGCCGTTCAGTTGTGATATCTGTAACTACAGGTGCGTTCAGAAGACCAATTTAACTAAGCACAAGCAGAGGCATCTAAACGAAAAGGAAGGGGAGAAGCTAGACGTGAAAAACCAAGTGAAACCGTACAGGCCTCGGCAGAAATCTGTAAAGTGTCCGCATTGTGTGTATCGGTGTGTGCAGAAGGCAAGCTTGGAGAAGCATATCATGTTCAAACACAGTGAGTTCGCTGATCAAGGTTTGAACTTGATGAAGAGTGGAGAATGTGAGGAACCAGTGCAAAATTTAAGCGTGAAGAAAGATGTAGTGTTTGAAAATGTCTGTCCAGACTCCTTGCAAGTGCAGTCATAGTGGTAAGTGTAACGTTTTAAGTTCTTGTAAATAAGTTTTTCATCGCTTTTTTTAAGGATTGTAAAGGTGAGGCCTTTTGAAGATTTGTACATGTTCATTCGATTTTCGATTGATTCGTTAAACACTTGCAAAGATTTTTCTAAAAATAATTTCCTAGTCTATAAATGTTGCTATCGGCACTGACTGATAAACTGTCGGACAAAAAAATTGGGCCGTTTCTCTAAGCTCTTTTTTGTAATTAGTTTAAAACTAGTTTTTATTATTAATATTCATAACACAGGATTTAGCTGGTGATATTAAAACTAGATACAAGTTTAAAAAAAGTCTTGGTTACAGGCCACTAAAAAATCTAGACGTAAAAATAGATTTTGACTTAAAAAAAAATTAATAATAAATCGATAATGGACACAATTTTGAGGTGAAATATTTGTCCACCATTACATTTTTTTTAGGTATTTCTTTTGCCAAAAAAATCTGACATTTACAAAATATTTATGCATAGTAATTACATAATATCGAAAATCACAATAACATATCTTTTTAAAATCACAAATGTACATAATTAATGTCTTTCTATATTGTGTTTATTTAAATCGACAGCAATTTTTGAAAATTATGTAATTTTTTACGGTCCTGCCATTTCAAATCAGGTTCTTAAGGTTGTATATTTAAAGTTTTTGTATTTGCCAAAAATGTCAATAGGCCTCATTTTATTGTGATATAATAGCTTAGAGTCTGGTCCCCAAGCATGTAGAATTTTGTCTAATGACCCCAAGCTACCTATCCTTATCACTCGCGCGTAATTATATTGCTGTCGCGACTGTGCGACGGGCGGCAGCAGTGAGTGTGCGAGCGCGACAGCAATATAATTTAACGCGCGAGCGATAAGGATGGGTAGCTTGGGGTCATTGGACAAAATTCTACGTGCTCGGCGAACAGACTATAGAAATAAAGTGCTCTCTTTGTTCCTGTGAATATGACGTTGTGGTTAATTAAATAATGAAATAAATCAGCATTTTAATATTATAAGTTGAAATAGGGGAACGGACACTATTCAGGAATAATTGTTCGAAGTAACTTCCAAAAATAAATTTTAATTTATATGGGAAGATCTTTACTTGCTACATTTGATTAATCAAGAGTTAACCTCTCCAGTAGGCTAGATGTGCGCCACGATAAACTTTATCGATTTTACACGATAAATCAGATCAAATCAAATAGTTTATTCAGTACATAGGCCCTTTCCAGGGTGCTTATACACGTCCCAAATATAGCTTGCCCTACCACCACTTCGGGCCTTGCCTTGCCTTACAACATATGGGCTGGTGCTGAGAAGAAGTGGCGGTCGGAAACTCTGTTACCTTTGTCAGTATCATTTGAAGCCATATCGCTTATAATAATCCCATACATTTGTCATCTAAAATAATCGATTACATTTTATCAAGGCGCGCATCCTATCTAGGCAGGTTTATCATCAGTTGGCGCCACTGTATGTGGCCTAATTCACGTATTTTGCCAGTCAAGATCACACTGACGTTCAGAAGTCGTTCCAAAAACAGTTCTAAATCCGTACTCACAAGGTTCATTTCGATAGGACGATTACTCGATAGGATCGCAACTCAGCGATTTGTAGTCATTGAAGTTTTGTTACGTCGTCCCATTGAAAAACAGTTCTAAATCCGTATTCACAAGGGTCATTTTGGTAGAACGATTATTCGATAGGATCGCAACTCAGTGTTTTGTTGTCGTTGAAGTTTTGTTACGTGAATAAGGCTACTGAGCCACAAGTGACAGGACCTTACTATAGTCTGGTCTGCGAGCACGTACAATTTTGTCCAATGACCCCAAGCTACCCATCCTTATCGCTTGCGCGTAATTATGTTGCTGTCGCGCTCGCACACTCACTGCGGGCGCCCGTCGCACAGTCGCGACAGCAATATAATTACGCGCGAGCGATAAGGATGGGTAGCTTGGGGTCGTTGGACGAAATTCTACGTGCGGGCTTTAGCTAGTGGCGCTAACTGATGAGCGCAAAGAAACCATTTCATTTCAATTACTGTTCGGTTCGTATCCGATCCCCTATTAAATAAATAGCTTTTCTAAGGATTTTCATTATTTTGACAATATTATTACATAAATAGATACAAATACAACGAATTAGTTTATAGTTAAACACAGAGCTTAATTGAATTTACAATTTGTTTTTTGTAAAATACAAAAGGCATTCTTATGTATGTACAATTGTACACAGTCAGCGTCAAATGGTTCGTGACACCCAAAGTGGCCAAAAAGTAGTCAACACAACCTTATTCCAATTGTAACAAATAATAATAATAATGACTTTTATTTCAAACAATTTTACAGTTCATAGTAGTTAGTAGGATACAATTTATAATCTTAAAAGTAATGTTAGTAAAGTGTTTGGTTTTCTAAGTATTTTGAAAGCCGCCAAATGTGACTATGCCAGAAGTGTCTTCTCACACAATCACCCTCCGCACCGAACATCTCCATATAGGTGATGTGTATCTGTCAGCCACCGTTTTCAGAATGCTGTTGCCGCTGCCACGCAGTCTGCTTATGAGAGATGCTGTCTTCTTACGAAGGACAGGGTGAAAGCAGTCGGTGAGATGTTGCGCAAACATCCCCGATGCGCTACAGTAGCGCGGCAGCCGCAACAACACCCTGAAGATGTTATTGTATTGGACACGTAGGACATCTAAAGATTTCTTGGTATGGTTGACCCACAGACCTCCCGTGTAAAAACTTTGAAAAGCGTGATATTAACGTTAGCAGTACAACGAGCAAATCTGCGGGACAGCATATTATCCCGGACAGCTAGTGACCTACGCTCCCTTTCGATGTCTACATCGTCCTTAAGGTCGTCGGTAAGAAAGTGTCAACAAAGACGTGTTGCAAACTTTTTGCCTACTTGGGTGTCACGAACTATTTGACGCTGACTGTACAGCGATAAGGCTTAAAATGGACGTGTTTTTTGGTGAGAAACTAAAGAGGGCGCTGTGATCCGTTCTCTAGTGAAAACTAATGGGATTGTAGAATATAAATGAGCTGTATGTGTGAGGAAATAGAGTTCAAATTCGCTTAAATTATACGCGAGTTGGTTAGCTCAATCCTACAGACTTTCATTTGAAGCCGTATCGCTTAATATAGCTTCATTAAAGTTGACAAGAACAGATTTAAATAAAACTATAGTTCCAATATACTGAACTATCCTATCCATGACATTGAGAGCGGGGCGCCACCGTCAATACCGGATCCCTGGTTCCGATTTTTGCCATGTTGGAAACCATACAGTTGAACGATTGGTAACGCCCCCCTGTCATTGAGTTTGGTGGGACAGTTCATCGTGGGTCATCTATAACTGCGATATTAGGACTAGCACACACTGGCAGCTTGATCCACAATCAACTGGTTGACACATTTGTAGACTGCTCAAAAGTCAAAACTTTCTTAGATCTTCAAGCAAACGAAAAAGCGACTAATTTTATGCACGATTTATAATGAACATATTTATATTCCTGTGAATATAAGATCACAGTCATCGATGTAGCCCTAGCTTAAAAGCTTGAGTGATTCTTTAGGTTGCCAGTGTATGCTGGCCCTAAATTAGGGTTGCCAAACTTTGAACGCGGATATTTTGGGAAAAACACAACCAAAAAAATGGGCTTTTTTTGCTAAAAGTACTTGAAGCATGTGTCAATACTGTATTGTGAAAAATACGGTCAAATTCCAAGACTTTCAAGTGAAATTACTGGACATAGGACATGACATCCTATTCCGGAATAATTCCGGATTTCCCGGGAGACTGGCAACCCTGTTCCAAATTGATTTTCCATTCAAGCTTACGCCCAAAGGCTGTGAAAGTGTATGTACATTAAGAATTTAATATGATGGCATATAATACATTATTATAATAACCTCTGATAACTTGAATATACTAGGGGACAACGTAATTTTAATAACAGGCGGACGCCTATTCTCATGTCCTGATGCCTTGCCAAAGGTCGCGGGTTCGATCCATTTGTGTTTTGATGATCAAGATCTTTCCTATGTATAGCCCGACCAGGAACATAAAAACCCTCGCCATGTTGCGGAAAACTAATGGTACTAATTTCTTTTAATGGCAACAGTAACTGAAAACTTCATTGACATGTCACCTTGCATGTCAGTCTATTGCTGTCAAAGTGTAAACAAACTTTATTTTACATGTACGCAACTGATTTTGTGAATTAAATTGCTAAAATCTTTTTATAGTCGTGAAAGAAAAGTGGTTCACAATGTGTTAAAGTATTTGTCGAAGAGAAATACTAAGGGTTCGGACAATATTTTCATTGAATAATGTTTCCGACAAAGGTTGTCAAATTGACTGACATGTTTATCGTCTAGTACAGTCCACTATGAAAATTAGCTGTGGTTTGTTTCAACTACCTATTTTAAAAAAAAATGTCACTTTCTAAGTGTTGAATTTTATGGAATTGGGAAAGAAGTACCGAGTTTGAAGCGTTCATGAGCAGACATTGCGGTTGAATATTCAAATTCTGAATTTGATTATTGATGAATAATAAAATAAATCCTACTAGCTCGATTGATGGTTTCATTTAATTTATTTAAACCAGGTTACCTATAGTAATATTTTTTCGTTAATTTATGAAAATATCAAATTAACCCGTAATCCTGAATCCTGATACATAAAGTTAGCCTATTAATTTAACACAGGTACGACTGTACTCAGTGTTGCACTATCAAATGCAATTGACGCGCCTCTATGCCAGGGTTTTTATGTTCCTGGTTAGGCTTTATAGTTGTTGCAATTCACGAAGGCGAGTGAGCTTTACATGTGTGGTGGCTCGCTACTGTTCGTTTTTCAAAAGTTTTGATAGACCTTACACTATCGTTATGTGCATGTACACGTACACACACAAGTAAAGCTCACTCGCCTTTGTGAGTTGCAAGAACTATACAGTCAGTGGCACATGAAGTAAGCAAAAAGTATGCGACACGTCTTTGTTACAATTGGAATAAGGTTGTGTTGTCATGTCAACTTTTTGGCCACTTTGGGTGTCACACGTCACACGAACTATTTGACGCTGACCGTATTTTAGTCCCCTAATGTATTCAAGGCCGAAACTATTGAATGTTACATTGCTGCCCAATAAATTGTTTTAAAATGTATTATTAAAACACGAATTATGAAAGATTGTTAGACCCGTATAATATTATTGTAAGTGCATCTAGCTCATACCCAATAGAGAAGAAATGTCATGTATTTTGTTGGACAATAATAGAGCCAAGAAAGATCGTCAGGTCTTTCAGTCTCACCTGCAGGAGCACGACCCTCTAATTTACCAGAGGCAAGAGGATTTGTCCTACACTCCCCACGCTGGCCAGACGGGTTGGGGAGGCCTGATGGTCGCGTATTTGTCCCTTAGTCGCCTCTTACGAAATCCACGGGAAGATTGGGGTTGGTTCAACTTTGCTGAAACTACACATTCTATTGGGTATTTGCTAGACGTAAGAAAGTGTTACCAAGAGATTTTAATGTACCTTTAAACTTGCGTGTTGAGCATCACTATTTGTACATTACAATAAGTAATTATAAGTTTTTAGCTATATTTTACGTTAATCATTTTTGTAATGTTCTTTTTGTAATAAATGCCGCTTACCAAAGTGATTTATGAGTATTATTTCAGACGATATTAATTTACGTTTCATTAATTTTAAATATGAAAACTGGATCAAAATTATAAAAACAAAACCAGGAAAAATATCTGTTTTGACAAATTAGTGGCCTACTGGTACAACGCCATCTGTTGAACGATACGTAAAACACTTTAGAAAAGTTGACAGCGCCATCTATTGACATTATCCTGTATTACAATGTAATATGTTTGTATACTACTCCCTGATAGATGGCAGTATGACAGGAACAGTTGTTCGTGGTTAATTAAATTCTACTCGCCGGTAGATGGCGCTAAATGCCAAGCAAGGAAAGATAATTGAAAAAAAGTTTAGTTGAAACATTAAATTCTATTCTATTCTAACAAAATATATTTTTTTTATAAAGTAATAGGCGTAGTTATTCACGAAATATTTCTACACTTGTCAGTAACTTACATGTGCTGTTAGTGTTAGTAATCTAGATTTGTTGTTGGTAATAGGTACATCTAACGAAATCAAGAACTTACATAAATAAATATATTTTTTAATTACTTTGGTTGACGTGTCGGTTTCACCTTTCAAAAGTTTTAGACATTTTCAACATATTTTTGCAACATCCCCAACTTTCCGGTTCTAATTAATTTAAATCAAAAACAAAAATCCCCATATTTTCCTAAACAAAAAACAAACTGGCCGAAAACTTCCAAACGTTGTTACAGACAATCCAATTCGAAATTCAATTTTTGAAAACCGAACGCACGCTAGCCCGCCAATCAGGCAGTGTTGCCAACCTGACGGATTAAACCTGGCGGGTGAATTAAGGAAGTGCTTGCGTCTGACCGCGCCGCGGGCGACGTCAATCACGATAGGGATGGGATAGATGGCTGGACTATCGATAAAATTCTACCAGAAAAATTGCACTACGGTTAGTGCACCATTGGTATCTCTTGCCTAATACAACTGTGAGAGAAAGCGTACAACTATTAAAAGGGAGCATATCAAGAGCATCATATTCCAGCAATAAAATGACCTAGTCGACACTATCCATAAAATTTGAGAGAAAACTGTTCCATACACAAACTTGCCATCAATTCAAACATAATTTAGTGCGCAGTCAGCGCAGTCTGTCTTGTAATTTAATTTATACGTTTGTGTCATCATACTCATCATCATCATGTCATATTTTAGTCTCCACTGCAGGAGTACGACCCTCTCTAATTTACCACAGGCCAATGATTTGGCCTGCACTCCCCACGCTGGCCAGTGGCCAGACATTTCCCTGATTGAGGAATCAGAATCAGAAATATTTATTTGCTGTTTAACATGTTTTTTACAAGATTCCACGTGTTGACTTAATTAGTCATAGAAAATAACAATTATAAAAATGACAGTGTTGGAATGTCAAGATTATTAATTACAATTAATATTTATCATGCTTTACTCTAATTAATTCGAGTCAAGGAAATAAGGAGCCTGCATGATTTTCATAAAATTGAAATAAAATCGATAGTGCAACATCGACATCGTCACAGCACTACGCAAAGTAATTCGTGGCTGAACCAGCTCCAATTGTTTGTTCGGGCTCATTTCAATAATTATCGCAATACGTTTACAGTTTCATTGACACTGACGTTGTACTAATTGAAAGGTTTTAGAATTAATTTATGCAATATTAAAGTAATAGGTATTTTTCGAAACTGCGAGAGTTTTGGGCGGTTGTCGAATTCAAAAATGTCTCTTTTGTGTATACTGTAGCTTAACTAAATTACTTAATAATTACGAAAAGCTTTTTATAACAAAACTAATTTAAAATTAGTAAAAAAAAAACACGGAAATTATAGAGGTCCACCCATGACGTTACTTTTTAAATATTTTGTTTTGAATTAAACTTTAATTATGGTAATCGCTATTAAAAACCAATCTTAGAAAATTAAATAAAGAAGATCACTTTAATAACATAGGAGACCCAATTTTTATTAAGTAGTTTAGGCCACCTACTCCCATACGAATAAATTTTAAGCTATGCCGCCCCTTACTAAATATTGGGTTTTAAATATGATTTAAAATTTTTAGTCGCCAAAATATTACGAAACCTGTTAAAAATCTTTAACAGATAAAAAAAAACATTAAACCCTCTTTCTTCTTTCGAACTGCCGCTGCAAAAAAATAACCTTCCAATTAATCAATATTTATGTTACTAATGACGCGTGAAATCATCCGATATTTATTTATAAAACATTTGCTTTGTCATTCTGTCGTTTATACCTTTCTATAGCTAAGTTACGACCCCGCATCAGTGGAATTAAAACCTTGTAACTTTAGACCTTTTTTTGCGCGCAAAGGGTTAATTTGATAGGGGACTGACGTTGTTAAAGTGATATTCTATTGAATTGAATACAAATAGGCATGGTTTCAAATAGGTTGAGATGTTGTCAGTGGGCAAAATAAAGTACATAGTAATTTTTAATTGCAGCGTTTATTTGAATCAGAATAATTTCCGAGAAACTAAATTACTTTGTATTTTCTAAAAAGTAATGTTTACTAGGTCATATTAATATTTTAGGGCTCCGTGCCCAAAGGATAAAAACATTACCCTATTAATAACTACGATCGCTGTCTGTCTGCCTTTCATCAAATTACGTTTGACAGTCTATGCGTGATATTTGTAACGTAATAACGAGACACTGTCAAGACAAAATTAGTTAGTTATTTATTTAATTTTTAATTAATTAAATAAAGTATTTAACTAAAAAATATTTAATTTTGCCTCAACTGTGTCTCTTTATTACCTACTTTACAAATAACAAGACACTGAGACAAAATTAATGAATTATTTATTTAGTTAAAAAACTTGCGAGTAGAAAAAAATATTCAAAAATCTCGCAAGTCTATTGTTTCTGTCTCAAAAAAGGAACGTTCGAATTTGAAAATGGAAACTGCAAAAGGTCCCGAACGAGTTTGAGTGACGGTGGGCTGACAGGAGTGTATTTGACCGGGCCGGATTTGGCGAGTGTTTTCTAAAACCGTTGCGAAGCAGTTTGAAAATGAAAATGGTTGGAGCGCTCTTTAAAAACATGGCTAGGGAATATTACATACAGCCTGATGAAAAGATAAATTGTATAAATCTTTACTTATTAGCTAGCTAGCTGACCCGGCGAACTTCGTACCGGTACTGCCTAGTTAATTACTACGCCGCGGACTACCAGTAGTTTAGTAAATACCTACCTACACTTACCCTCCTTTTTTGGAAGGCTACATGTTAATCCAGGGTGCCAGCTACCTCCATACCAAATTTCACCAAAATCTGTCCAGCCGTTCTTGAGATATAATTTGAGTAACTAGCACATTTTTTTATGTAACTATCAAATAAAGTACGTAGGGCACATTATGCGTTTCAATCAGGTGCCTACTTACAGCTTGCTCTACCAACACTTCGGGACAACATTTATCGGCTGCTGCGAGAAGAAATGATAATAAGTAATTTTAAACCTCGCTAATATTTTTGAAGTTTTTTCTTTTTTTTTCTGTTTTTTTTATAGTTTAATAAGCTGTGACGTTCTCACGCCCGCACACGCAAGTGCAAAAAGTTTAAAAAACACAAAAAAATGCAACATTTCTTAAAGATACAGGTATAATGTTAAATCCAAAAGATCAACATTTGGGGCCACACACGTTACTTATTATGTTTTTGATGGAACCGGTAAAGTGCGAGTGGGATGATATTAGGGGGTTCCGTATGATTTTGTTTGAATTTTCGTTACAAGTAGGGAAAAAAATATAAAATGAAATAGGTAGGTAGTTACTTGTTTAATTTATTAATTACGTAATAAGGTAAGGTTTATTAATTTTAAGGTACCTAAGTAGTGCCTTACATTCACTAAATAAATGTATTTAACAAGTTGTAGACGGAGAATTAAGTAAGTTAGATAACATTTTGTGTAAAATAAGCAATTTTTAGTTTAATACCTTTTTAGGATAATTTTAGTATTTAAAAGGGTTCATATTCCATTTTTATTTCTCCTGAAGACCCCTAAAAGATCATCCCTCAAACGTCAAATTCACCCTTTGGATTAAAAAACCTGCACGCATGGCCGCATCTCAACACACTCCAAAATGGCGGCTAATTTGACATTAAAAAACGCGCGAATCCCATTCACAGATAATTTATCGACATTTTGTAATACGAACGTTTTATTAATGATCTATTTTTCTATCTAAACATTCATTGTGCTGTATGGAGGTAATAAATTATTTTCGTACGCTACAATTGGTTTTTAAGTTTAATGTTTACGCTTTAGAACACTGTTGTAAATTGAAACTGGTTTTATATTGGGCTAATTAAGATATTTTCCAGTACATAAACTCTTTGGTCGTCGTTGTGAATGCTTGTAACGGCTGTTGCGAGGTTTTTTGAACAATAATGACATGTTTAGTTTTTTTTTATATTTAATAGGACGAAAATATTCATCGGCTGGGACTAAACTCTCGTTCTCCAACACTGCAACTCGTCG
Organism: Ostrinia nubilalis; assembly: GCF_963855985.1. Taxonomy (NCBI): domain Eukaryota; kingdom Metazoa; phylum Arthropoda; class Insecta; order Lepidoptera; family Crambidae; genus Ostrinia; species Ostrinia nubilalis. Next base: position 1,474,190 of record NC_087116.1, on the reverse strand, counting down.
AACCATAACTTGGAACTCCTTCTAATTGTTCTGATTATTTTCTTTGCGTTTGTTTAACTTTCCCCCGGACAAACTTGACCTTCACTGGTTGGGTTTTAGTCCTGTTAAAACACTGCAACTCCTTTACAGCCAGGATCTGCAGCTTAGCCGCCAATATAACCCAAAAAGTAGAGGCCAAGATAGACTGTTTTAGACCCTGCAAAGAATCTGATTAGGAATGCAAAGAAATTGAATTGAATTATTAAATTTATTTACACTTTTCAAAGGGGAAGACTGAAAAAAATGCATAAAGTTAGAATAAGATTTAAAGGAATTATTTATTCACCTGAAGATTGGCAGCGTCAACCAGCCAATCTGGATATCATTGGGCTGAGGGAGGCCTATGTTCAGTGTGCAGTGGACGTCTTGTGGCTGAAATGATGATGATGTCGTACCCATTTGAAGGTGTATCTTGAACTATTTAATTATATTTTCCCCCATTTTTCCAATGAGTAGGTACTTATATTCCATCTTCTTTATGATAAAGTAGCTATTTTCTTTGCTTTGGGAAAGCTAAGTGTGTGGTAATATAAATCTATTTGTCTATGGACCCCAAAACAAAGACCACTGCCCATAGGGTGGCCATTCATTTGAGATTCTCTGGACAGTAATAAAACAATCGTCCGTCCATCGCGCCGGCTAAAATAGATTATGCTCGCGGCTTCATTCACCCTTGTTAATTTTAGCTGGCACAGGAAGACTTATCTTCCTTAAAAAACTGGGTTATAAATAATGGTCTTTATAAAAGAAACCATGGGATTTATTTTTCTCCTGGATTTTAAATCTCTCTCATCACTACAAGAATATTGTGTTGTTTGTGTATTGCGAAATAATTTTTAAAACCGGTCCAGTAGTGTTTAAGCCTATTCAATACTAACAAACGATCAAATCTTTCCTCTTTTAAATTTAAAATAGGTATAAATTATTTAAACTTCGAACTTCTCCTTTGTTCTTCATTAATTTCGTTGCAGGTCCAAAGACAGTTTAACTTTCCTCCGGGACAAACGTGACCTTCACTGGGTGGGTTTTTATTGGCGGTCAAGCTATAGATCCTGGCTACACAGGAGTTGCAGCGGTGGGAACGAGAGGTGGGTATAGTCCCGGAATTTTATTGCAAAATTACTAAATAGTTCTGTATGCTTGTGTTACGATTACGATATTTTCCACAATAGCAGAGTAAATACAAATGAGTAGGTTATCTTCATAAAAGGCACAAACCGCGAATACTCTGACAATAGTCCAGCCGCGCCAGGTTTAAAAGTTCAAACCACCAGTCTGACACTGTCTGACACAGGTGAAGTCAAAGTCAAAATTTCTTTATTTGTTTAGACTAATAAATGGTAGGTATCTACCTACTTACAAATCGTCAAATATTTTGCTCTTAAGGAGCCTCTACATGTCTCATAATCTTTTTACCCTACCAGCGATTCGAGACCAACATTTGGCAAATGGTGAGAAGAAGCGCCGCAACAAACTCACTGGTGTCCCATTATAGGCTACTGTCGCTAAATGGTGTCCACAGACATCAGAAACCATGGTAACCCCAACTGCACCTCGTACGATCAACAAATTAATGTTCTGTAACACTACACTGTAGCAAAGTGCTCGCAATCGGTAGGGTCAGCATGTTTGTTTACTGAGGACTTCTAATGTGTTTGCTATAGTTTGTACCCGCGTCTTCGCTCGTAATACCACAAAAAGTACTTTATCATCATCATCATCTCAGCCATAGGACGTCCACTGCTGAACATGTTGCCCGGTTGGTAGCGGCCTGCGTCTAGCGCCTTCCTGCTACCTTTATGATGTCCTCGGCCCAAAAACTGAAAAAGTTTAATACAAAACTGACAAAAAATTTAAACCAGCTTTAAAACGAGGAAGGTCTTGGCCTGCATCATATTACTTGATGGAAAGTGATGATCAGGCCGAAGGTGGAAGCGAGCTTCACCCGGGATCCTCAACCACATAGGAACTGGCTATCTTACCTTCAACTGCTGGAACACACAATGCTGGTTAATATGTTGTTATGGCTGCAGACTTAGGTATAGGTAGTAGTGGTAGCCAGACAGGCGGACTTAGAAAGAGCACAGTTCATTACAAGTCGACCTAATAAAAGCGTGTTAAAAATATGCCCCCACTGGGAATCGAACGCGGAACCAGGGGCGGATTTACAAATTGGTGTACGAGCCAATTATACCTAATTCATTATATTGTGCGTGTATCTTTTTTTTTCAATTTGGAAGTCGAAATAAGAAAATTATCAACTAAATCCGACGCCCCTTAATTTTTTTCCGCCTTAGGCTTTAGCATACTCAGCCTGCTGGTAAATCCGTCACTGCCCGGGACCTCAGTAACTAACTGAGCAATACCCAGCCTGTCTAGCACATTATAAGTCTCTGCACCCCATTAATAGTCCCATCAATAATACCACAACTACACACGCAGACGCGTCGTGTGAACACGCTTGTAAACACGCACTGGCTGCTCGCAGGGACGGACTCAGGGTTTATAGGGCCCCCTATTGTAAAACTTGGCGCGTTGGATTTTCTGTAAGCCTTATCCTACTATTCCTACTATAATATTATAAATGCGAAAGTTTGGATGTCTGGATGACTAGATGTCTGGATGTTTGTTACTCTTTCACGCAAAAACTATTGAACGGATTTTGATGAAACTTTACAGTATTATTGTTTATAACCCAGAATAACATAGGCTATAATTTATAACTATCTGTGACAAACAAAATTTCACGCGGGTGAAGCCGCGGGCAAAAGCTAGTAAATAAATAAATAAAAAGCTTAGTACGAGAGGGGACAGTAAGACGACACTTGATACCAAGATAAGCTTATGTTCAGAAAAGTTGTGATATTATAAGCTTGGGACAATTAATTTTTTCGCTGTGGTTCCGGCAGAGTCGATTATACTCCTTCTTTCTTAGGCTATGGTCTCCTATAAACGTTAAAAGCGGCGGACGGCGTCAGCAGCAAACATTGTAAAGACATCATACGCCAAGGTCAACGTCTGACCCTGAAAGGAGACCAAAAACAGTACTTTAATTCTAAAGTAGGTAAGCATTGTGACGCGGCCTACTGCGTCTATAGAAGACCAAAGCCTTAATCTTCCTGTTGACGACGACGGTAATCACTTACCATCAGGTGATCCGTCTGCTCGTTTGCCTCCTGTCACATAAAAAAAAACGTCGTAAGAGGAGACTAAGGAACAAATACGCGAACATCAGGCCTCTCTAACCCATCTGAATTATTTCAAAGCTGCATTGATTTCTATATTTATCCTTATAATTAATGTTTTTTATCATCTAACCTGATGGGAAGTGATGATCAGGCCGGAGATGGATGCAAGCTTCATCCGGAATCCTCAACCACAGAGGAGGAGGCGCGTCTTGAGTATAGACCAAATCCTGCATTTGTACAAAAAAAAGTCCCTGGGTTGCACCATATTACACAACTTTAACAATCGTCAAAAGTCTATCAAACTCCATACAAAAACTGTCTCTTTCCTTGCACAAAAGCTTAGTTTTGCTATTCAGCGAGGAAATGCAGCCAGCATCCTCTTTGCCTCACGGACACACTTTTATTTTTGAGTAATAAATAAGTTTTTTTTTTTGTTTAGAGTCAAGTTTGCGTTAGTTTTAAAAATGTCTGTTTATTGAAAAATTTCTGTTTATTAACAATAGTTACGAATTTTGATTTGAATTTGACGTTATTAATGATGCCCGAGTCCGCCCCTGCCCGCTCTTAAATCCGTATTGCATTTCGGGCAATTCGCAAACAATCGTACATTTAGCAACTCGATAGGTTCGACTCCCGGCGGTGACTGTTCAAACTGTTTGCATTCGCGCTAATGGTCATTTGTACTACAAAATGTTCATTGGTTGAAGTATAGTATCGCTTTTGACCTGGGTTATGGGTTTGAATCCTGGTCGGGACATTTCGGGTGCCTTTTCAAAATGGTTTTGAATAGGCAGCTTTTATGATATATAGTAGTTATAGGCAAGTAATACCGAAACCAGAAAACTAAGTGACCGATATAGCCAGCAGTTACAAAAAAAAGTGGGCGGGGCACATAGCTCGTAGAGCTGATGGCCGTTGAGCAGAAAATTTCTCTAGTGGCGACCACGAGCCGGAAGACGTAGTGTGGCTGTGGACAGGCCTCCCACTAGGTGGACCGACGATCTGGTGAAGGTCGCAGGAGGTGCCTGCATGGATGCGGGCGGTGCAGGACCGGTCTTTGTGGAAAACCTTGGGGGAGGCCTTTGTCCAGCAGTGAACATCTTTCGGCTGAAACGAACGAACGAAATTATCAAAGAAAATAATAATTGGACAATAAACATAGACAATTTCCCAACATAAATATAATCTATGCTCAAATCTACCACAGACACACAATCTATCGATTAAAAAAATAGAAAGGGGTGCCCCATTCTGTCGGTGACAGTTGTATTATCTTATCTGTGCCCTTTGAAGAGATGTGAGGGTATTCGGATCTTACGTGCCCCTCCGAGGGTAGTTCTTAAATGTTTGTAAGTCTGTAAGTTATTCAAAGTGGAATTTATGGGGTGGGGGTTTGTTTTTGATACGTAATCGGCTTGAAGATATTTTATTAATTTTATTTTATGCTTTGGAATATAAGTCAAGACTTCTTGGCGGGAAGTCAACCCAGTGCAGTAATGTTTCACAGTTTTGTTTTATTTTCTACTAGTAGAAAATCTAGCTAAAGCTAGCTTTTGCCCGCGGTTTCACCCGCGTGAAATTTAGTTTGTCATAAGTATATCGTCATAAATTATAGCCTATGTGTTATTCTGGGTTATAACAATAATACTGTAAAGTTTCATCAAAATCCGTTCAGTAGTTTTTGCGTGAAAGAGTACCTAACAAACATCGAGACATCCATACCATACTTTCGCATTTACGAGTATAATATTAGAAGGATAAAGACTTCTTCACGGGAAAGTAAAGCCAGTGTAGTAATGTTTCACAGTTTTGTTTTATTTTTTACTAGCTAACTCGGCGAACTTCGTACCGCCTATGTTCATCAGAAATAATGTAGATTCCTGTCTAATTATGGTACTTAACATATTTTTTTAAATCACTCTGGTTACGGACGGAGCCTATTAAATACAAACAAAAAAAAACAAATCTTTCCTATTTTTAAACGAACGGAAAAATGCGTGGAATGGACTATGCTTGGTGTTTCTTTATGGGATCGATTCAGAAATGAGAAGATTAGTAAACGAACTAAAGTCGCTGACATAGCCCAACAAATTAGCAAGCTGAAGTGGCAATGGGCAGGGCACATAGTACGCAGAACTGACGGCCGATGGGGCAGCAAGGTTCTGGAGTAAAGGCCACGTACCAGCAAGCGCAGTGTGGGACGCCCAAAGACTCCCTCTTAGGTTGCAAAAGTTAGGTCCGTACTTGTTACAAAAATTTCCTATACCTGCTCATTGTTTTTGGTCCAAAGCTAGATAAAAAAAAATTCATACTACGGTCTCCGTCCAAATCCCCCTAACTCCTTCCGCCAATTAGCTATCATCAAATCAAAATAATCTAACTTGTCATCTCCCTCGCACAGCAGATGTCGCACGCGCCGGTCACGTGACCACTTGTGAGGATTGTAACGCAGTCGTGCCTCCGACATGGATGTTTGTTCAAATAGCATATTAAGCTAAACGCTGTGTTTTATACCGTTGTGATAAGAGCGAGTTTTCAACAAGAATAATTTGATGTGCACACTTGATTGAAGTTTTATTGCCGTGGTTGCTTGGTTTGTGAGGGAAATTAGTGTTTTGTTTGTTTAAAACTGGGCTAGTTAAAGAAATTCTACATAACAACCAGTATCATCATAATTCCAGCCACAGGACGTCCACTGCTGAACTAGGCCTCCCCCAATGATGTCCAGATTGGCCCGTTGGTAGCGGCCTGCATCCAGCGCCTTCCTGCTACCTTTATAAGGTCGTTCCACCCACGCTGCGTTTTCTTGTACGTGGCTCCTGGCTTCCACTCCAGAACCTTGCTGCCCCATCGGCCGACCGTTCTGCGTACTATGTGCCCTGCCCATTGCCACTTCAGCTTGCTAATCCGTCGGGCTATGTCAGCGACTTTATTTACTAACTTAATCTAATAAAATCTACGATACCTCTCAAATAAATACGCAGATTATTTATTCAAAAATGGGGATCAGCCGTAGTTGGACCACAGATGTTTTTGACGTGAGATTTGGCGGGAGCGTGCCGCGCACGTGGCGCCGCGACGGCTGGCGGCCATCGATCGAACTAACGTTTGCTTTTTATTTGCGTAGCGAACCTTCTTGGACTTGGTGTTTGGTTTTTGAAGTTGATGCTATTAATGCTGTTTTGATCTGTGAAAAAAATCGTATTATAGTTCCAAAATACTGAACTGTCCTATGCATGACATTGTCAGTGGGGCGCCACCGTCAATACCTGATCGCTGGTTCCGATTTTTGCCATGTTGGAAACCATAATTATAGTTGAACGATGGTAGCACCCCCTTGTCAATGAGTTTGGTGGGACAGTTCAGCGTGGGCCATCTATACTGACAAATTAATATAAATTCAAGTAAATCGATACCCTTTGTAGCAGCTACTAATGTTGTATCTTAGGTAGTTCTTTAAACAAATACTTATAACTCTTTCGTTGAATGTTTCCCTATGTCTAAGCCGTCAAGAACTAGTTAATTTTGATTTCAGTTCATTCGTTTCAGCCGAATGACGTCCACTTCTGGACAAAGGCCTCCCCCAAGGATTTCCACAACGATCGGTCCTGCACCGCCCGCATCCAGGCACTTCCCGCGACCTTTATCAGATTTTAGTTCACAAAATATTACACTGGTCAACAAAAAAAATAAAATTGTTTGTTTCCTGTGATTTTTTTTCTGTTTCTATCTCAAATTGACGCATATTTTTTAAATATGGCAACAGTTTTTCTCTAACAGCTTTTGTTTTTAAGTTATAGCTATCTACCCTCATTTAATATTTTTACTTAGATTTTTGATTTAATTGGACAAAAAAATATATTTTGTTGGTGTTTTCGATATTGCTTCGTTATAAAGATGTTGTGTGCTTAATCCAGATGGCTTCTGCTATGTTTGTGGTAAATATAATATTTGAAAAACATCGAAAACCTCTATCGGACTTGATGAAAACTGCGTAACATCGACACTGTAATATAAATATTTGAAATTAAGTAATCAAGACCACAAATGAGTCATTTGTGTTCTGAGAATAGGTGACATCTTTTAGGCCAACAAGGGGGCTACACAAAATTCCCGTTCCATGTGTATCTGGAATAGTCGTAACAAACAATAGCATTGGTTACAAAAAATTTTACCAGTGCGGCTTCCCGCACACACAACTTTTAGCTCTTCAGCTAAAGTTGATACAAACAATTTTATAAACGTGCCTTTAGTTAGCCAAGACCGTATCACCGTACTTCCACCACTTTATATTAAGCTCGGCATCTTGAAACAGTTTGTGAAGGCGCTTGACAAAATTGACGAATGTTTTAATTTTCTTTCACGAAATTTTTCAGGATTAAGCACAGAAAACTTAAAAGCTGGTAATTTTTGATGAGACTCGCATTAGGCAACTGGTGAATGATCGTAATTTTAAGAAATCAATGAGTGAAGTCCAGTCCTAAGCTTAAAATGATTTTTTTTTAGTTATAAGTAATTTCCTAAGCAAAAAGAGATTGTTGAGAGCATGCTATCCAACTTGCAAGAGCTAGGGTGCAATATGGGCATAAAAATACACTCCATGTACTCGCATTAACATCAATTTCCACAAAATGTGGGTGATTTTAGTGTGGAGCAGGATAAAAGTTTTCATTGGAATTTTCTGACAATGGGAGAAGGTTATCAGAGGCGTGGTGCTCATATATGAATGGCAGACCATTGCTGGAGTTTGCAACGAGATCTACTCAAACTTGCCTATTCAAGGAAATCATATAAAATATCATTTGCTAGTGTTCAATAGAAATTTTATTAGCACAATGTATAATTTTTCTTATTTTTTTGTCAAAATAATAAAACTCTATATTTTAAAAAGTAAAGCTGTTGGCGATCTCCCAGTATTTTTTTCATAATCAGGGCCATAGAAATAACCAACAACAGAAAAAAAATTGAAGGAAAAAAAACATGTGTTGACCAGTGTTATTAGATATCACAAAATTATTAGGCTTTTTAGTCGTTTGCTCATTCGTTTCATAAGACGTCCACAGCTGGATTTCTTCCCCTAGGATTACCTACCCTGGTGCCTGGATTTGAGCTGTCCACATCCAGTAAGTAGGCGTTTCCCTTTCACCAGATCATTGTAGGTAGAGGTACCTTGATGACATCACAAAATGGCTTATTCCACTATTCCCTGTTGACAATCCCCGTCAACGGGGAATAGTGAACTTTTTGTTCACTAATCCCCGTTAACGCCAATCGGAGCTTATAATGGGGAATAATGAACTAAAAAGTTCATTAATCCCTGTTATATTAGGATTTTATTTTGAACGTAATTAATTTATTTATTTATATAATTCACTGTGGACTTACAGTTTTACCCAAGACTAATGGGGATTAATGAACTTTTTAGTTCATTATTCCCCGTTATAAGTTCCAATTTAACGTTAACGGGGAATAGTGAACAAAAAGTTCACTTATCCCCGTTGACGGGGATTGTCAACGGGGAATAGTGGAATAAGCCCCATACAAAAAACGTAGGTAGGTACCGATATCTAGGTTTTACTAGTGTAAGTACTTGTGCTTGCGTGTCCAATGACAGTTAACTTTCCCCCGGGACAAACTTGATCTTCACTGGTTGGGTTTTATTGGCGGTCAAGCTGTAGATCCTGGCTACACAGGAGTTGCAGCGGTGGGTACCTACACGAGGTGGGAATAGTCCTGTAGTAAATAATGCTGGTATTTATTCTGTGTTTTTACTTAAATTGGTCACAGGCTCGGATAACTGGACATAAATTGAAAAAAATATCACTACTATACTCCCAAAAAAAAGCATTACCAAGGTGCGTGCGAAATAAATATTTCTAACGCCCTTATACATTTTACCACTTAAACCACACATGCGAATTTATACTCTAAAACTAGAGCGACAAGAAAACAAGAGCCGCATTCGCGTTTTTGTATCTGTAGCGTGTTTCTGACGTGTGCTGCCATCTATATTTATTTACGCCGCCCACTGGCACGAAGCGGTGTTTCGGGAAAAACATTTTCGCATTACTATGGATTTTTTATTATGTTTTTATCAGATGCAGTGAAGAGGATGTTTTTGTATGCTTGTTTATCAGTTTTTTATTACTTTTGTAATTAAAGTACCTAGGTAATAAAAGTTTAAAGATTTTTATTTACTAGACAAGATACTGTAGTTTCGCGATATTTTATTGGGAGAAACATTTCTGTTATTACATTTTTGTAGTGTTAAGAGTAGCATCTCAATTTTTAATAACTTTAAAAATTCTAATTGCCAAAGGTGGGAATCGAATTCACGACCCTTCGCCTGCTGGGCGACTGCTCTGAAACTGATGACATTTAACAGTTTTGTTGTATTTACATAGTTCGAGGTTAGAAACCAGTTACTTACTCTGTTGTTGAGGATTGCGGGTGAAGCTTGTTTCCACCAGTTTCCACCTTAGATTCATCATAATTTTTTTTCCATCATTTAAAGATGCAGGCCGAGCTTCCTAATTGGTTTAAAAGACTTCTGCATAAAAGTACTAACATAATAGAAGAATTGATAGACAAGCTGTGCCCCGCGGTGTTACCTGCGGTAAAACGTAGCCGAAGTAACAAACATACACACTCACAAACTTTCGCCTTTTATTAGTGTGATTTAACTTGTATAAAAAAATCATAAATAAAACCATGTTAGTCGTATTTTACCGTTTTTATTCCGACATAAATTGAATGACGTACATTTATACACAATATTTTAGTTGCACATTAAATTATGAAGTCTTTACCATTAATCTGAGATCACTGTAAACTTACATTATTATTTACAGAGTTTTGAATATAACGCTAATTTATTACAGGCATTTAACTAAAGTTTTATGTTAGTTTATAAATAATTAGCGAAGAAACTTAATAAAATATGAAACCTTTGAACAAATACGATTACACAATAAAAAAATTTAATCAACATTTGGTGTTTTAAAAAAAACTTTAAACAGACATTAAACACGTGTTTAAAAAGACATTTCCATTCTTACCATCTTACTAATAAAACTTACACGATCGGTGAACAGTATTTTAAAGTAACGTTTAGTCACAGAATAAGTAATAGTACAGGTACAGAAGGATTACTCCGCAAGACGATTCAAATAAATGCGAGTCTTGCTACGACGCGATACAGTGGAATTCAGCTCGCACAGCACTACGTACCTACAATTTTATTCACCTACAAGTTTTGTCTCTTTCTATCGCGTGCCTCTGAACTCTTCTTACGCTGTTAGGGTTGCTGTCTAGTGAAAAAATAATTAATCTACTTATTTGTAATGAAGTACGTATGTAGGTAAGTATGCATTCATTATGGAAAACCTTCATAGTAGGTTAGGTTCCTATACTATCCTAAGAATTATTGATTACCTACATGGCCAACATACCTTTCAGCATCTTTGGGAAGCGAAAAAAAAAGATAAATCCGGTAGATTACTTTTCGAATTTAAACACCCGAACGCCGCACAATATTTCTTTCTCTTTATGTCCATTTTTAAATAATACTTCGATCATAGAATTATAATCATACTACAACGCACGCCAGCGTCCTGACGAGCGCGCGCGTGACACTCGACTGATATAATACCCGCCGGCGGGGCGCTTCGCTGTAGGTAATTATCGGATGTACCGCGCGGAGTGAGCCAGGCCTGGTTTAGTATGGAAATGTCATTTTAAAACAGTGTTCAACAACTGTGTAACTTTTTTATGTAAGGTGATAAATGTAATTTGAATCAGTGTTCAACGCCTGTTTATCTTTTGTACAAAGTTTTCCAGTGTCGATATTTGAGTAGATTTGTGGTGTAGTTATTACATATTTATGTAAGTAGCTTAAATTCTCAAATCCAGGTCTAACTAAAGCATTTGGCAAACAGCAGGCGTGACAGCAATGCTACAAGACCGCCGCATGGCGTTTCCTTTACAATAGACAGTTTGACACCATACCCCAATAATTCGAAACCACAACTTTTTTTAAAAGACCGTTCATTCTGGTCTTAAAAACTTAATTTATTTTAAATTTATCTGTAAATTACGATTTTTGTTCGCAATTACAATAATTGAAAAAAGTAGTTTGATTGAGTTGACAAAATAGTGACGTCACTAACTTGCTTGTAGTGCCATACAAAATCTATGGGAGAGTTTTATTTTGACAGTTTTAAAAAGTACGTCAGTTGATTGGTGGTGTCAACAGGTCTATTCGACAGTCGTGCTCACTCTGATCACTCTGTTGTCTTGCCTTGAGTTTAAATGAAAATACGGTGGGACGGATTTTTAAAATAAGTTTTGAGATACAAACAGTGTTCACTTTATATTGGAAATTATGCCTTAATAAATCTATTAATCACACTACTTTGATGCTTAACCTAATATTTACAGTTAGTGCTTATTTTCAGTTAATAAATTGCAATTAAAGTAAGCACATGAAACGCAAAGTAGGCTACATAATTAATTAGTTTAATTAAGTAATTGTTTCATTAGTTTAACAAATTATATTTACAAACGAAACATAAAATATTTGGCCTGTTTTGACTTTAATTTTGGTAATATTATGTAATTTCATTAAACAAAAATATCAGTGGCTTAATTTCACAAAGCTTAACAATATTTTTATACAAAAAATCTGCAAAACATAATTTACCAAGTTTTGGTAAGTAATTCAGCGTAGTACAATTTTACCTATTCATCAATATTCGTAATAAAATTTTATTAAATAATTCCTTACAAATCCCGATCAGGAAATATACAAACTATATTAACACTACGTTAGAATATACAAAAATTCTACGCAAAAACACGTCATGTTACATTAATTTCTTCATCTGACGCGCTCGCGTCACTGTCAAAGTCATCTGCGTCGTCCATGTTTGAAAACTGCTGTTCCCGCGTAAAGAGCCCAGCGGCCATTTTGTCTTCGTACCTGTAACTGTCATTTTGACAGCTCGAAGTCGCAGCATACATTTTGCTCTTCATGTCGTCGCTTTGGTCGTCCTGTATGGGTGATAGAGGTGACATTTTGGGCTTGTCAGCCTCGGCATCAGAGAGGTCAGGGTGAGGATTGTTTTTGTTGGGCAAGGTCTGCTCCCGAGACCCTCCGGAGGCAAGAAGTTCCCGCTCTTTCGAGTTACGCCACTTCATGCGACGGTTCTGGAACCAGATCTTTACCTGTGGAAGAGAGACGACGTTAGTAGTGCTGTTTAATTTCAAATTATAACATTTCCATAAAAATCTTTAATTTGATTGAGCCGTTATCATCATCCTGACAGTATTCATAGAAATCCCCATAGAAATTCATATCAGTACTTTATTTAAGTTTGAAATTAAGAGAAGGATTTCCCCAAAACTATTGTAAAATATCATTTTATAACCTACAGTCATAATAACAGCCATAATCATTAAAACAGAGGCGAGGGCCAAAATAGCATAACAGTATTTTTTGCACGCGTGTTTTTGTTAAAAATCATTCCATTTTTTTGGAGAAAAAAGTTGTATTTTTGGCTCTAAATGTGGGGATACGGAGCATTGTGCGGGTGACACCTCCGATATTGATGGTTTGGAGGCGGGGCATCGTTAGAAAAATGCACACGAATCGTGGATTTTTTCCATTATTTTATGCCTTTACATGTTATTCGATACGAGTTTTTATGGTAGCGGGCGGCTGCTTTTATTATGGTAAAAAGAAGGGTTGAATATCTCATTTTTAGTACCAGCGGATGTCGGCTCGACTGACTATCGATTCTTAGATGGAAAACCATTGAAAAATAACGAGTTAAGTGTTGTCAGTGCAACACTGTTGGTTTGAATCGACCTTGCTGTTTGAAAAAAAAAAAAAAATTATTCTTCGGGGGGCACGTTAAGCCGTTGGTCCGATTAAGCCATGTGAGCTCCGTACAGCGAATAATAAAATCCGACACTTACGACTTCATCATAATCATTATCGTCTTATCAGCAATAGGACGACCACTGCTGAACATAGGCTTCCCAATGATTTCCATAATGAACGGTTGATAGCGACCTGCATCCAGCGCCTTCCGTCTACCTTTATGAGGTCTAGTTACGACGACTTGTGACTTCCTTATCTACCCCACACAATATAAGTAAATATTACGACAAAATAGAACCTTATTACAAAAAGTAGAGAAATGAAATTTTAAACCAGAGTTCAACACGCGTTTAACTTTTTTTATAAGGCCCATAGAGATGACTATAATTAATCATGTTTCCCTCAAAAACACTAAGCCCAAATAAAAAACAAAACTAATAAACAAAATCACAACAATACAACCATAATCATCAATTCACAATGGCTACCAAAAACCGCCCTATTTAGTGTTTTTTCAAACATTTCTACAAATGATGATGACAGTTCAGATCTATTACGTATTGTGTGAATTCGGAAAAAAATATAATAGATATTTTTAATATTTAGGGTCCCGTGTCTTCAGTAATAGAATTATTTACGATCAAATATTTAGGTCTACGAATGTAAAAAAAAATATACGACACTTGCCAGAAAAGGCAAGAATAAAGAATAAAAAAAATATAGAGGCAAGAGTGCATTCAAGATTTATTACAACAACATTGTTGGTTTTTAGTGTATGTATAATGTATATGGGTCATTCCACAAAAATATGTCAACTCTTAGTCCGCGCCACATTTCACATGAAATATGTGTATTATTTTATTCCAAAATTGTTAAATAATAGCTCGCAATGTGCTTTGTTCATCACCCATTTATATTTTTTGAAACTATTTTTAAAACATCTTAAATTCCTTTTGAATGACCCAAAACGTCATTCCCTAGGAATGTCCGTACTCCAAAAGTTTGTGTTTTGGGACCCACATTTATAAAAACATCAACTTTATCCTTTGTTTTAATTAACGAATAATCTATTTAAATGTATATTACACCAAATTCTATTAATATTTTGCGGTTTCCATAATCAATAATTTGATTTTCTTTAGTTGAAAAAGAGTCTACAGTTTTTAGCGTCATTCCCTCGCCACGCACTGATTTTATAATTTTGCGCTTTAATATGTATTTAGAGTGAATGACATTTAGTTGAGTTTAAAGTACGATACGAAGTTGTCCTCAGACCATACTGGCTTTGCGGTAGCCGTTTTTTGAATAAGTGCAAACGTGCCAGTTGTTGCGGAAACATGTGTTAATCCAGTCACTTCGTCAGTCCCTAGTTGAGTAGCTTTATTGATTATAATAGGAAATTGTATATAATTTAATAGTATTTACGTGTGGTTTTTTGGCTATTTTCGGCACATCGTATTAAGCATCTTATAATATAAAGTTAATCTGCATTTGTGTTAAGTTTTACTCCAAATCATCAGTCCCTAGAGCGTCAGACCCTAGCTTTAAACGGCACTTGGGACTAAATTACTAGTTAGGGAATGATGTTTTTTATATAGTGATAATAACAAAACAACTACATTATGTGTATTAACTTATCTATAAATGTTAAGGTTATAAGTTTTATACTTGTCATATTGGAGTAATGTAGTATGAAAAAATTGAAAATTATAATTTCTCCTAAAATAAAGCATAAAGTGACTGGCCCTTTTAGACATAACATAATTAATTAATAAACAATAATTTACACTAATAAAGTATTCAAAAGTATCTTAAAAAAGTTACGGACAAAATGACGTCGAAAATATACAGATTTTTATGGAATGACCCATATTCACTATTTAATAATAGCAATGCTCAAAGTGGCCTCAAGCCTCATCGATTGTAAAATTGTGTTACAATTTTTTTTTTAATTTTCATTTATCGAGAGGGCTAAAGAGAGCGAGGATGGAAATATTTGTTTGAGACCAATCTTTAAATTCAATTTTTTTGTCAGTGTAAGCCCTTTTTAGAGTATGTACTCTAATATACTCACGCTACCTTCTTCACACAAATGATATTGGCTGGTGCTGAGAAGTGGAGGAAGAAACTTAACACCCGTATTTACAAACATTACTATGAGGTCTCACAGTGCGCGTGGACGCACAGGGTGACACACGAGTCAATCACAGAGCTCTATTCAACGCTGTGCGTTCGATTTTCTACTTTACTTAAGCAAGCATCGTTTGTGAATACGGGCGTAAGTCACCTTTGTGACTATGTCAAGGTACGGAACCCTCATTGTGCAGTACGATTCGCATTAATTTTTTTGACTAACAATATCACGTGTCAGCCCACTGTGCGGGCGTGAACGAATGAATGAATGATGTTTCACTATTGCTTCACACGTTGACACTATACAGTAATAAAGCACTGCGTATGGTACGTGCCAATGCCTAGACTTACGCCCGTATTCACAAACGATGCTCACTTATAAAGACAGTGAAGCAGCAATTCGAAGACACAGTTTTGAATAGAGCTCTATGATTGGTTCGTGTGTCACCCCGTGCGTCCACGCGCAATGTAAGACCTCATAGTAATGTTTGTGGATACGGGCGTGCAATTTCGCAAAGAAAACTTATTTAGTCTCTACTGTAGGATTTTACGACATGTCTAATTCACCAAATGCAAAGGGAGGATTTGGCCTACACTCCCCACGCTGGCCAGACGGGTTTAAATCTCTATTTTAGACAATTTTAATCATTATTATCCAAAATATTTGAGTGCAATGCCAAAATAGTTTTATTTGCATGCGCATGCAAAACAAACATGTCAATCCCATGTCATACCATTGTAAAAAGACGTCACTAACCACACAATACTTATTAAAATACTACAAAACTTCGTGTGAAGTCAGCAAAGGGTTACTATACATAAACAAATAACGAAACGCAACACAATATTTAAATCAAACCATTTGAATTGAAAAAATAAAACGCCCTATTGACATTCGCATTGCAAATATGGCGGCGCTGTCAAAAAGCGCGCCAAAAAAGTTCCGAACTCGGAATAAATGCAAATATTTGAATTTAAATGTAAACAAGGCACCGTTTGAATATTCATTCCAAATATGAATTTGAAATTCGGAACGTTCGGCGGTCGAAAATCACATTCATTGGATGGACGCGAATACGCAAAGGCAATACGCAGACAGCTTGAAATTAGAACTCTCCATTCTAAAATAATATAAGTAGGTACAACTTGCTTAGAATTTCATTAGTATACAGGGTGTTACTTTGCATTCTTGCCATATTTACAGAGGTTACTATATTACTGATACTGAACACAAATCCGTAAAAAAATAATGCCCGAAAAAATTTTTTTTTAATCTTGAGTATTTTATTTTATCGACAATCTGTTAAACACATCACTAATTATCGTAACGCATGCACATCACTTGTTGGCGATGGCGATGAAGACTTTTTTACTTTTTATTGTATTTTTAAATATCTATTGCAATCTATTGTCTTTAAAATGTCTTTTTGACACTTGTAAAAAACTGAGAAATCCATCAATCACAAAATCACGTTATAAATAATACAAAAATGTCTGAAGTGTATTCAAACAACGAATAATTTAATCAAAATGGTGCTTGGAGTGTCTGCAAGACGTCTTAGACGAAATGCTTGATGACGTACCCTTAGCGTTACAACAAATGCTCTACTACCAGCAGGATGGTGCTCCCCCACAATAAGGACGTCAAGTGCGCGAATAATACGTTTGGTGAATAGTGGATTGGACGAGTGGTCCAGTAGCTTGGCCACCACGATCCTCGGACCTGACACCAATGGATTTTTGGAGTGACTTGAAACGACTAGTATGCGCAGAAGAGATAAACAGTGTAAACGCGTTACATGAAAGGATTGTTTTAGTGAAACTGTGAGACAAAACGTTTATGTGTTGCGAAAACTAAAGCGAAAAACCTACGCTTCGCCGTGCTAGACTGTGCCTTCATCAGAAAAGAGGACACTTTGAACACTTGCTTCGCAGTACGTAAACTTTGTAAGTAGGAACTTATAAATAAATAATTAATTGTGAATAAGGTGATTCCATTTCATACTTAATTTATTAATTTGTAAAAATAGGGTACAATGTTAAAATTAATTAAAACCCTAATAATTATTACGTATTTTTGACGGTCCTAAGCCCGTAAAGTAGAAAGGAAAATCTGAAATCAACTGAAGAGTATTTTAAAATAATTATTATGACTGGATAAAAAGGCTGGTACCCAGAGCCATAAAATTAAGAACTAGGCCACGCCCACTAGGTTTATTCTACTTGCACCTGTAGAACGTGCGAGACAAAATGGGTTTATTCCAATTTGTACTGAAAAACCAAATTTACTAAAATCTTAGTGTACTTTCTTTATGGGAGTCTCTTGTTTATCTTAAATAATAGGTATTGTTCCCTACTTTTATCTCTGTGAATATGGCAAGAATGCAAAGTAACACGGTGTATTTAGGATGTGAAGTAACCTTCCTTAAGTTTGATAATTAAGATCAAATTTTTAATCAATTGACAAAATAATATAATAACGAATTAAAGTTTTTCCCTGAACCTAACAAACTAAAGAAAACAAAATACAGTGGTATTTGACTTTGTGAAAGAAGCCAATGGTGGACACAGAGAGTTCAACATAAAATCAGCAAATTAAAAAACTTACACAGCGATTGACAAATGAAACTTAATTTCAGACTCCCATGACCATCTTAAACCATCTTCATTCATCATTTTAACACCTCCGATTTAAAAAATCCTGTTAAATACAATGAATTCCCGCTAAAAATGCAGCTGTATGAACATCAATAAACATTTGACAAAACGAAACGTTTCAATTAGCGAAAAAAAGAAAAAGAAATGTTTTTAAAAACTTGACAAATGATTCGCGCGATATCGGGCGCGAACATTCATCAATGGCCGATTGGACACGCCAATCGGTGGCGCCGATTTGTCATTCCAATTTTAAAAATGATGCAACGGTGTTTTTTTTCTTGACATGTATTCCGACTTTTTTGGTTCGGAACTCGATTTGGCTGTTATGTTAGTGATGAACAAATACTACTATGATCTGTGCCTTTTTTCAAAGCTCTAGGTGAATGATTCTTTGCTTTCGTAAGGCACATTTCATCGGGTCGATTGAGCCATACAATCGCCCTATGGCTAATTTCAGACAATAAAGTTTATTGTGTCCTATTTGCAATTATAACTTTTTAATAAGTCTTTAATTTGACGATTTGCAAGTCCTATAAAGACAAGATCGTGTCATTTAGTTAGTCTTCACTGCAGGAGCATGACTATCTAGTTTACCAGAGCCAAATGGAGATAGTTACTTTAAATCTGAGAAGAGTCAGCGCAAGAAACTCAAAACGTTTGACCTTTTACGACATCCACGGAAAGAGTCGTCTTCTCTAATTGACTTGTTTAGCTCAGCCGGTATCACATGTACAATTTAATAGTGTAGAAGAGATTAAATTAATTAATGCCTTATTAAAGGAAGACAAAATAATCTTTGCTGTGACTTTTACGGTCTTCCAAAACAGTATACCATACCATCCATAGTATCCATTCCAAACTTGTTCCAAGTAATAAAACCCCACTTCTAATACAATGCAGATTAGTTAGAATAAGTAATTTAACAGCTTACTCGAAGAATAAAACAACTTTGGGCCGTATAACGCCCCCTCCCCCCTTGATTCCGTATAAATTGTAATAAAAGTGAATATGTCAAAAAGTAATTAATTCCGGTGCTGGGACCCCTCTGGCTAGTGTGTTAGGGTTGTGTGTGTATCGATAGATCGATAGTCTAAATAATGTCGATAGTTTTGATTTCTCAATTTGATTACTCAAGGACTTGGGGCTTTTTCCTACAACAACATGATTTTTGCAGGATCTCGTTTACATCATCATCAACATCAATTTTGCAGTGTAATGTAAAAAACCGATCCGTACGAATTTGTTATTTCAATTTCAAACACTCATATTACATAATAGGCGTGTTCACACGACAGTCCAGTTTTGCGGAATCCCGCAATGAACGTAAAAATTGAAAAAAAAAAGTGTTAACTTGCAATAGGTAAATAATCGCAAAAATAGTATTATATTGTGGCTATAATAATAATGGCGTCGGCAAAATCGAGAGAGAGCAATAGTTCGTTCAATATCTACGGACCGTGTCCACTGTCCACGGCTGGTCTATTGTGGTAAACCCACTCCTAATACAAATAATTAGGTATTTATTAGCTGAAGGAGTTAATGAAACCATTAGTAACTTTTACACTAAGAAAGAAGATAGAAGACATCAAAACTCATGAAACTAATTTATTTTTGCAAATAGGCTTTTAAAAAGCACTTTGACACATCCCATCGATATCATTCACCGACTAAATCCCATGCCTACCCCATCAAAAAGGTCCAGGCGTCATCTGCCGCCGGCGTTTGTCGCGGGGGAGTGTCGTGTCGCCGGGTTTACTTGACACTGGCTAAGAAAATATAAATAAATATACTTACCCTCTCTATTAGAGTAGGCGCACACCGTTGATTTTTAGTTGGCCGATAGTTGTGCCCGATTTTAAATTGTATGAAGAATCGGCCAAATCGAATCGGCGTAGTGTGCGCACTCCCATACATGCCCATACTGATCAACTGCCCGACTAAACTATCGGCCGACGAAAAGTCAACGGTGTGCGCCTACTCTTACACCATACACAACATTTTGGAGATTATGTAGAAGATAAAAATGTTTTGGAATGTTTTTACAACTGTCTAGCTCGCCTTATTATCTGTGCCCGCGACTTCGTACGAGTGAAAATTGTTTGAATAATATTTCCCGTTTTTGCAACATTTTTCTTTACTGCTCTGTCCTTATTGGCTGTAGGGTGATGTTTATAGCCTAAAACCTACTAGTTTCCTCGATAAATGGGCTATCCAACACAAAAATAATTTTTAAATTTAGCACTGCTAGTAAATTGGCGCCCAACGTGGGGTTACGAGGTAGCTTTTTTTTTATAACTTTGCGTATCCCAATAACGACACGTGTATATTTTTATGAGCACAATAATGTTTTTTCTATAAAGGAAACTTTCTAAGACGAGCAAACTCCCAAAAAAGTTGATAACTGGTAAACACTCTTCAATAGTCCACACAAATAACGATATTTTAAGCGTATTTTCAAAAAATCTCAGTCTCAAATTGTGTCCGCCATTTAATAGGTCAAATCTACTATCATTTAAAGCTCAAATAAACTCAAATCTACTTTTAAGGCTCTTATAAGTCACACCTACTATCATTAATAAGTCAACATACTATCATTTAAAGCTCTATTACACTCAAAAACTATCATTTAATGGCTCTGATAGACTCAAAAAAAATCTACTATCATTTATGGCTCTTAAGTCAAACGTACTATCATTTAAGGCTCTAATAAACTCAAACGGCCCCATCCCGGTCGATAATCCCATTGTAGTTATAATTCTATTACAGGAACAATAAGGACCCGATGGTATCTCAAGTTGGCCAGACTGTTCCCGCGGGAATGGCGTGGAGTCGCCATGAGAATATATTTTGTTTTTTTTTCCTGGGTTTTGTTTCGATTTTTGATTTGTGTTGATCTGGAAATTGTTATTGACTTAAAGTTAGCAAGAAGATTAAATTGTGACAGAGATAGCGGGCGGAAAATTGTAGAGACGATATTAAAAAATTAAAGTTAGAATCTTTATAAGCAAAATAAGCAGACACCTAGTTAAATACTTTCTTACGAATGTTATGTAGGCAATAATGAAAGGTCAAACTATTTTTTTCTTTGGCTCTCGTAAAATCAAACTATGTTCACTTCCAAAAAAATGGTCAAAATAAAATTGAATGTACCTAAAAGTAGATAAAATCCTACTTAATTCAAAAAGAGAATACAGAATTCAGCTCTATGAAATAAAAATGTAAATTCTCGTTTTAAAATTTTGAATCGAATTCTTATCACAATCTAACTGGCCACTAAACCGGAATGCAACTGAAAAAGAATTGGAATTCGAAAAAGAAAATTCAAAAATAGAACGCATAAGGGCGACTGCACACCGCGCCGCGGCCGCCCGCAATCTTACGCCGCTGCGTTTGACGTTAAATAATTGTTGGGTGCCGACCGTTTGGTATTTTTGTGCGGGAATCTTTAGAGGCGGCTTGTTTTTATTTTGCTTTCATTTTATTTTGTTGGTAGTTTTGTGTAGGAGTGCTTGGTTAATAGTTAATGTTTTTGATATTCGTTATTAGTTTTTGAAGTAAATTTTCAGACATGTTATGGTTTTTTATCTTATTTATTTTACCTACAGTTCGTAGACTTTACATTTCATTTTAAGATCAAGAAATATAGAAAGTACCTACTGGTGAGCTTATCTTCGTAAAGACCGTAGTCATACGATTATAATTATGGTGACAGGAAAAAAATATCGACGTCTTGTAACGTCATAATTTCAACTGGAAAAGTTGGCACGAGCGACAGTAACTAAGCACCTAAGTATTCATCAAACTCCAAAAATTATGTAAGAACCATGAACATTTTTTTATTGACTTAAAAAAGAGGGTTCTCAAATAAACGCCGTAATTATTTTTCCACTTTATTTTGGAGTCTAGTTTCCTATAAATATATTTTTTTTACTTTGAATCGAAACAAAATATTTGTCTCAAAAAAGAGACAATAAAATCCTGTCCCATCTAACACTTCCTCCGTCTACGCGAAGGGGGAGCTTAACGGTGGAGTCCCCGGAGCCCTAATTGTGGCGTGCAAATGTAATCATTGCTGATATTTTGATATTCCCCGATCTCGGATTGAGCTTCAATTGTCAACGGTTCTTTTAATGGAATCAAAATGTTTGATCTGATTTTTTATGAAGTCTTTGTATCTGTAAAAAATATTGTGTGTAACGTTTGTATTCGTCACCAAATTACTGTAGGTACATTAGGAGATACTTAGCTATCAATAAAAAAATAACACTATTTAAGTAAATCTTTCATTTTAACTCTTGAGGCTCAAAAATGGCACCTTATTACAATAAAAATAACGGAAAAATTCACAAATGAAGGAAAGAAATTTATATCTAAGTACAAAGATTAGGTCAGGTTTTTTTTAAATTAATTAAAATTACTTCGCGTACGAATTCGCGGTCACAGTGCAGGTTTTGTACCTAGGTAGTGTACGGAGGTACACTCCGAACGTTTTACTTTTTAAATTGAAAGAAATATAGGTAATGATTGTATTCTTTACAGTTATTAGTGCATCATCAATCATCATAATTTGCAAAACGTTACAAATTCCATGTAAAATAAGTACAATTTACTCTCTCTAATATAATATGATAAAATGTTATCCCAAACTATCAACAGCACGCGCCTACAAAAATACCCCAACTCCTTCAAAACCCCTCTCAATAACAAAACCGTTCCAATTCACGAAACAATCTAGCTCGTTTCCAAGCTAATAAGTCGAAACATTCAATAACTTCTAACCTCAAATCCTGTTACCATTGCCTATAAAATCAGCTCGTAAAAAAGAAAATAAAAAGTCAACCAATACAGCGGCGGTACTCTTTTATTCGTTATACACTGGCCAATAGAAACGGCGTATAAGACGAGTATGTTGCACTCTTTCTAACGTTGGAAAGGGTGGGAGGATGGGGGTTGTATTGTCTTAAGATGCGAGCGAATGCTTTTTTATTCGATATTGATGTGTTGTTTAATCTGTGGCTTATGGTTTTGGCGGGAAATTGCTGTTATTATGTTGTTCTGTGGAAGACGGGATCGTTTTCAGAAATTGATAGCGGAACTATTTCTTTTATTAAAATCTAGCTGTCCCGGCAAAATTCGTACCGCCGTTTTTTACTTGTCTAAAAACTGTGGCACCGCATAAACCTTCCCTGTATTACCTAGTCTACAGTTTATTTCATATACTAAGGCTGGGTTGCACCATCATACTTTAACTTTAGCAAATGTTAAAAAAAATCTGTCAAATTCCATAGGTACAATAAAGCACCGGTTATGGATAAAGTTGCCGTTAAAGTTAGGTGGTGCAATTCAACCTAAAAAGTCTTTTAAAGTTATTTCTGCTGCCTTTTTTTACAGATCTAAAGATACTCCCGATTTTGTAAACAAGTCACATTTAGTTTAATAATGAGCTACCTACTCCTGATTTTACACCAGTCACTTTGATGTGTAATTATTAGTGATTTAATTTTTAAACGGCCATGGCATTTGTAGTTTGAAACAAATTACAACTTATATTTTTACCCGACTACGGAAAAGCAAAAGGAGTAGTCACACGTTACATAATTATACCTACCTACCGTAGCACTTTGACAACGTGTGACTGCGGTTTTCCAAACATGAAAATTACTGTGCAACTACATTAGCAACTTTGTTTAGTTCAGTATTCTGAAAGTCTTGTTTTATACTTTTTCAACGTCGCTTTTTGTCGTAGTTGGGTTTTAGTTTTTTTTTTACTTTTGTTACTATGATGTTTCTAAAATCCCTTCAACGAAACTAAGCTGTACCAAAGTACACCTTCGCGTCAATATCAAGCTTTTTCAGAAGGCCATTTCCGGAAAAAACCAAATTACTTCAGTTCCGTTCGGAAGCATTTCCGCCGGAAGCGGAAGCGGATAATATTTACGAATTTTTAAATGGAATTATGGCAGGTTTTCAAGTTTATAAACAGAATGGCACATTAAAGAAGATAAAAGTTTAAACTCTTCATCGGTAACTTACTTTGTTCAATAGTTGAATAAGAAATAGAGGATCAAAGAACACAAAAGATAAGTAAATGAAGGCAGTTATTTTGTGCTAATAATTAGGCTTTAAAAAGCGCTTTTACACGTCCCAGTATTAACCCTACCACTGCTTCGGGATGATATAAATAGTACTAAGAAGAAGAAGAAATAAAATAAAACCTTGTTAAATGTACGTTTTCAGAAAAATATCACTCTCTCTGGCTGTATCTGTTAACATTTTATTAGTCCAATAGTAACTAATATAACTAGTTAGTACTCCAAAGAAAAGCCTTGTAATGGATATCTAAATACTAAATAAGTTGGCTATTATAACCCCTGAAAATTGTAATCTAAAACTATCAACAAACCTCCAAAACGGAACGCAAACGGTACGCAAAGTTAAACGGGCTAGGGGTGTGCGGGTGTTACAAAAAAATTGTTACCCTAAGGGCATAGGAGGGTCTGTCACTGGCAGGCGAGAGGGGGCGCCACGCCCTTCTTAAAACAATTACCGAACAGTGAATTCGATATTTGAATTCGAGTTGGCTTTTTGAGCGCGAAAATTGACGTGATCGTTTGAATTTGGAATGCGGCGCGATTTGCGGCACCTGTATCGGGTTGATCATTTTCGTTTTTATTGGATGACAGTTTCTTTGTTTTATGAAATGATGCGTTTTGTTTCAAAAATAAAATGTGTAAATAAATGTTTGTCAAAAGTCATCTTTTAATTCGGAAAATGGGTAATTGAGTACGTACTAAGCTACTATAGTAAACTCTACATAACGACACTTATTTTTTTTTTTTTTTTTTTATTTGTGTTGAGCGGCTATTCTAGTTCAATAAAGTCCTAGTATCACTGCGACCGTTATCGATCTATTGTGATCGCCGCTGTTTTCCTTACAGTTCGCCTCCGAGTCCTGCATCCATTAGGAAGTGCAGTATCTTTTGGGGGGCGATATGTTTTACATCTTGTGGGCTTAGGATGTGTTTGCCCAGGTGTAAGCTCCGCTTGCGCATCAGAGGTCCGCAGTCCGTGAGAATGTGTAGTGGCGTTTCATCTGCCTCTTGGCACATCCTGCACGTTCTTGTTTCGGACAGTCCCATAGTGGACAAGTGCTTGTTTAAGCTGCAGTGTCCAGTGAGGGCTCGAACTAAGATGCGCATTTTGGTCCTACTCAGTCCTATGATCTGCTTAGAGCTTTTTCGATCATAGGCTTTTATGAGAGCTTTGGAATGAGTTAATCCTGGCGTGTCTGACCATGCCATAAAGGATTTGTTTAAATAGATGTTCTCCAGGGTCATTCGAGCGAGACTTTTGGGAACACCACAGAAGGGTTCTGGACCATATTGTGTTCCCTCCGCTCCCGCTCTGGCTAGCTCGTCGGCATTTTCATTGCCCTCGATTCCCGCATGACCTGGAACCCATCTCAGCGTTACTCTGTTCCGTTCTCCTAGAGTATTTAGTCGACTCATGCAGTTTTCTACCAACTTTGAGGTGATTAAGTTGGAGTTTAAGGCCAGCAGCGCGGCCTGACTGTCTGAGTTAATGTAAATTATGTGGTTGGCATAATTTTTTCGCAGGTTAGCTTCCGCACATTCAATAATGGCGTAGACTTCTGCCTGAAAGATAGAGGCAAATTTGCCCAGGCTTTGAGATAGCCTAAGCTTCGGCTGCTCTCCATACACGCCAAAGCCTACGTTAGGGCCCATTTTTGACCCATCAGTAAACCATATAAGGCTGCCCTTCTCACAGGTGACTTGCTTGTTCAGCCAGTCCTCCCTGTGTGGTATTTCCACTTTGTAGTTCTTTTGGAAGCTACAACTTGGAACCATAATGTCAGAAGTCATGCAAAGAGTAGGTGTGCTCTTTATAGCCTCCAGTAATGTTCTCATTCTCTGGGATATGCAATGGAAGCCCCCCTGAGCGTCTATCCTGTAGGCACTTGCCTCCGCCTCCTTAGCAATGTGCATACTTAGGGGCGTTAGGCACAGTAGTGCGTTCAGGGCCGCCCCAGGTGCGGTTGACATTGCCCCAGTTGCCATGAGACAGGCAAGCCTTTGCAGACTACCTAGTTTATCTGTTACTGTCTTTTGGCTGGTATTGTGATACCACACTACAGAGGCGTACGATATAGTCGGCCTCACGATAGTGGTATACAGCCATAAGACAGATCGGGGATTCAAGCCCCAATTGTTGCCCATCATGCGGCTACAGGAGCCTAAGGCAATTTTTGCCTTTTGTATGATGTTATTAAGGTGAGTATTCCATGTAAGTTTCTGGTCGATAGTGACGCCCAGATATTTGACTTAACGACACTTAACGGACTAATTATTTTTCGGCGTCAAATGGAGAAACACGGTAAAGAGGCTTAAATCCAAAGCGTCTTTCAACATCACTTTGTCTTTTCCAGAGCGCCACTATTTTGTTCATCATGACTAAAAAATATAATTTTAAGCCCTTTTTAAAAACAAATAAAAATACATTATTTACTCGGCATACTAATCAAAAGAACCCAAACTATAGATGGGTATTTCTCATCGCCACGGTTCTCATCGTCACCTTCGTGGCGAATTTTATTTCTAACTTATTTCAGCTTTTTGTAAACAAAAATTGTAGCGCTTGATGTGAAGATTGTATTCTCAGTAAATCAGTCAAATAGTGAGTCGCGTTTGGAAGATTTAACGTTTTGAATTTTTTGATGACACGAAAGTGATTCTTTACTTCACAGCAATAATTTTTTCAAACTTTACTACTGTAAATTACTCTTAAGTGTTTATAAAACATATGTTTTGTCTTATTTTCATAGATAAATAGCAATAACATAATATAAATAGGTACCTACTTAAATACAAGATAAAATTTTACCGATTAGGTCACCTACTAAGTTACAAGATTCTACGCAATTGGTTTTAAGGGTGACACTGGTGGCATTCTGAAATGCTAAAGAAGCAAAAAACGGATTATCAGTACCTCAATAAAAAAGAACTCTAACTGATTATCAGTCCCTCAACAAAAATTTATTTTTTATTTAGGCCAGAGGGCCTCGTATTTTTGTTGTACAACTTTTAACTCAAACTTCAGATTAAATTTATCTTACAAACAGATACACAGTCACATATACAGTCATACAGACAGACAACAAAAATACGAGGCCCTTATTTATTTATTGATGTACTGATCTGATTCTCTACTTTACCACGTACCTATAATTTATTAGTTATTAAAATATTGTAAAAACATAAACACCAGTCACTATATTTTAAAATAAACCAAAGCAAGAAATCACTTTCGTGCCCTAAAATCACCTTCGTGTATAAAACACCACGAAGGTGATGCCACGAAGGTGACGAAAATTTTAGTTTTTTATGAATTATCCTTAAATTTGAATTTAACGGTTCAAGTCGAATACTACACAAATAAGTCTAACATGTTAAGTTTTCAATGGCAAAGTTTCAATTAAATTGTTTAAATTTTAGAGGTAGAAAATATTGTTCAAGCAAGCGACGGTATGTCTATGGACAATCACAAAAAGCTACGTATTTTTTTCGCGGAGCGACGATCGACCTATCTCACCTCCCCAATGGTCGAAGCGTGACTGACGTTAACCGAATAGAATACTGTGATTGGTTCCTGGTGTTCGGTTTAACGGCAATCTTGTATTATTACTCAAAATTTTAGGTACCTAAAATCGTGTGACCAACGTATTTCGCTTTCTCAATTCAAAATAATTATAAGAAGATATTTTTTTGACTATTGTGTGGAAAGTATATTTAATTACGATGATTTTAGTATATGCTACACACAAATTGAATGAAAATTGTGAGTGCAGTAACCAAATATTTCATTGCAACCGAAGGTGTGACACGATGAGAACGCGAAAAATGACCCCGTTTTTTATCGTTTCATGTGATTTTTTCGTATTATTTTTGCTTCTATTACGATAAAATTTATTTTGTATGTAGCTAAATAGATATTTTATCATCTGATTTCAAAGGTATTGTTCTAACTTATACCGTTTATGAACTATTATTGTGTGACCATCAAATTTGAGTGTAAATGAGAAGTACCCAGATGGGATTGAGTTATTTTGACGGTGGTACCAAAAAGAGCGCATTTAAAAACTATTTTCCGCGTATTAAAATCCCCTTAAAAGTTGCAAGTCGCATTTCAATTTGTAATTAACACTTAGCTACGCCAATTTTTATAAATAACTTATTAATATCATCATCATTTCAGCCACTGGATGTTCACTGCTGAACATAGGCCTCCCCTATTCCATATTGACCGGTTGGTAGCGGCCTGCATCCAGCGCCTTCCTGCTACCTTTACCTACGTCGGCTTATTAATATGTTCACCACCAACCTGACTGTCTTTCAGCCCCAGTTTCTCCGCCAGCTTCTTCCTGTCCGGCTTGGAGATGTACTTCTGGACTTGGAAGCGCTTCTCCAGACCCTTGCGTTGGAGGTCTGAGAAGACTGCCCGGCGCATCATTCCGCGACGGGGCTTGCCTGGGAAGAAAGAAAGAAGATGAGAATGAGAATAGAAGATGATGAGAATGTTAGGAAGTGAGAATAGATGTGATGAAAATGGAAGATAATGATAAGACCGCCCGGTGCATCATGCCGCGACGGGGCTTGCCTGGTAAGAAAGAGAGATGAGAATGGGAATAGAAGGTGATGAGAGAGAATAGAAGATGATGAGAATGTTAGGAAGTGAGAATAGATGTTATGAGAATGGAGATAATGATAAGACCGCCCGGCGCATCATGCCGCGGCGGGGATTGCCTGAGAGAAAAGAACGTGAGAATTGAGAATGCGAATAAAAGATCATGAGCATAAAGTGATGACATAAATGATCCTTTGTCAGAGACAATAGATGAGAAGGTATTGAGAATAGAAGATGCAGGGAAGAGAAGTTAATGGAATGGTGTGTTGTCTATGCCTAATCAATCAGTAAGAAGCGTAAGAACCTTTGTATGAACATGGAGCAATAAAGAACATTTGAATTTGAGATGAGAAAATAATGCAATGAGAATATAAGACGATGAGAATTTATGAAATGGAAGTTATTGAGAATATTAGTTATTGAAGAAAATTGCAATAGAAAGGCTATAAGAGTTAACTTTTGATTGATAATTTCACAGAATTTACTAGCTTTGTTTTCTAGGCTAGCTATTTATTGTTCTGATAGAATGTGTGTTGTAAAAGAGTAAATAACATCTGATTTGGCTTATTTTCCATTATGACTAAGTATTTAATAAACTTACCTCTCGAACTGTGCGCCCAAGGGAAGCCACCAGGTAAAGGGAAGACTTGTGTGTGAGCTTGCGTCGGTCGTACTGCAACAAATAAATATCTAAGATTCAAAAGGAATTATACCCGTTTTCACCATCAATCCCTAATTTTAGGTGACCCCTTTAAGGGTATTTCTCATCGCCACGGTTCTCATCGTCACCTTCGTGGCGAATTTTATTTCTAACTTATTTCAACTTTTTGTAAACAAAAATTGTAGCGCTTGATGTGAAGACTGTATTCTCAGTAAATCAGTCAAATAGTGAGTCTCGTTTGGAAGCTTTAACGTTTTTAATTTTTTGATGCCACGAAAGTGATTCTGTACTTCACAGCAATAATTTTTTCAAACTTTATTACTGTAAATGACTCTTAAGTGTTTATAAAACATATATTTTGTCTTATTTTAATAGATAAATAGCAATAACTATAAATAGGTACCTACTTAAATACAAGATAAAATTTTACCGATTACGTCACCTACTGATTATTACAAGATTCTACGCAATTGGTTTTAAGGGTGACACTGGTGGCATTCTGAAATACTAAAGAAGCAAAAAACGGATTATCAGTACCTTAATAAAAAAGAACTCTTAACTGATTATCAGTCCCTCAACAAAAATATTTTTTTTATTTAGGCCAGAGGGCCTCGTATTTTTGTTGTACAACTTTTAACTCAAACTTCAGATTAAATTTATCTTACAAACAGATACACAGTCACATATACAGACATACATACAGTAATACAGACAGACAGATAACAAAAATATGAGACCCTTATTTATTTATTGATGTACTGATCTCTACTTACCACGTATAATTTATTAGTTATTAAAATATCGTAAAAACATAAACACCAGTCACTATATTTTAAAATAAACCAAAGCAAGAAATCACTTTCGTGGCCTAAAATCACCTTCGTGTATAAAACACCACGAAGGTGATGCCACGAAGGTGACGAAATTTTTAGTTTTTTATGAATTATCCTTAAATTTGAATTTAATGGTTCAAGTCGAATACTACACAAATAAGTCTGACATGTTAAGTTTTCAATGGCAAAGTTTCAATTAAATTGTTTAAACTTTAGAGGTAGAAAATAATTATTGTTCAAGCAAGCGACGGTATGTCTATGGATAATCACAAAAAGTTACGTATTTATTATAGACCTATATCACCTCCCCAATGGTCGAAGCGCGACTGACGCTAACCGAATAGAACGCTCTGATTGGTTGCTGGTGTTCGGTTTAACGACAATCTTGTATTATTACTCAAAATTTTAGGTACCTAAAATCGTGTGACCAACGTATTTCGCTTTCTCAATTCAAAATAATTATAAGAAGATATTTTTTTGACTATTGTGTGGAAAGTATATTTAATTACGATGATTTTAGTATATGCTACACACAAATTGAATGAAAATTGTGACTGCAGTAACCAAATGTTTCATTGCAACCGAAGGTGTGACACGATGAGAACGCGAATAATGACCCCGTTTTTTATCGTTTCATGTGATTTTTTCGTATTATTTTTGCTTCTATTACGATAAAATTTATTTTGTATGTAGCTAAATAGATATTTTATCATCTGATTTCAAAGTTATTGTTCTAACTTATACCGTTTATGAAATATGTATTATTGTGTGACCATCAAATTTGAGTGTAAATGAGAAGTACCCTTAAAACAAAATTCCTGTTATGTTACCATAGGGGTCACTTAAAAATTAGGGATTGATGGTGAAAACGGGCGCGGCACTAGACTATCACAATAGCACAAATTATTAAGATGATAGAATGTGGCTAGATAATAATCTATCGATGAAATGTAGTAACTCGTAAGAGTCGGTTACGGCGTTTTAAAGGCCGAGTTGCACGTTGCACCATCTTACTTTAACCAACAGAGCGTCAAAAGCCTGTCAAACTCCATACAAAAAACACCGGTTCTGGTTATAGTTAACTACTGTTAAAGTAAGATGGTGCAACTCGGCGTAAGTTTTATTTACTCCAATCTTGGGTTGGGTTATTTTTACCCGACTGCGCCAGGAGGAGGGTTATGTTTTTTTAAATGACACACACACAGCTTTATAATTTTACATGAATGTTGGCGCCAGAAATAAACACATTTCTTTGATTTATTAATTCTTAGAAACCATAATAGTTATCATTCAAATATACTTAAAGTACCTCAAACACTTCAAATTTTAATTCGAATCCAAATTAAATCATCTTAAAAACTTCTTTTCATACACTCCCACGCACCTTTTCGTTCCACAATAAAATTCACACTTGTCCATCAATAAAAATCTATTATTTGCAATAATAAAAAAAAGTACAAACGATCATACAATACCCTATTTTATTGCACAAAACACAATAGATTTATGGATCTAATAATTCTATTATATCGACATTAATAGGGATTAACTGCAGACTGGCCATTTTTTTAACAAAAAAGTTTTTTGTCCGCAATTTTTTGAACCAAAAAAAATGTTTGAAATGCAATTTTGTGGTTGCATTGACAAATAAGTTTGATTTGAAATTTCCTGTTTTTGTTGGGTTTTAATAATTCTGGAATCGAAATAGCACTATTAACATTTAAACTCAATTTAACTTAAACAAAATCTCAAGGATTTTGCCAAATAATAATGTTTTTCCGAGTCCATCCTACAAAATAACGTTCAAAATACGATTTTATTAATAACCTATGCACCTTGTATAATTTGTAATATTTGTGATTATTCAACAAACATGTAGAGTCAATGTTAATAAATTACGACAAATATGTAATTTAAGTAATAATCATTATTGTTTTAAAATTACACAAAGAAGGTTTTTAGTTCGCAAACCTTTTTATAACATTTTCTTTTTTATTTGTCTGTGGTAGGTCCGTAACACGCAAAAAGGCGATCACCACAGAGGTTTAAGTAGCAACAATAAAAATTAAAAAAAATAAGGCCAGCCCACTAAAAAGATGAAACGCAACGCATTGTTGTCGACAAATACAGCAACAATTGTAACAACAAGTAACAACAATGGAGGGGTCTATTGTTGAATAATCTGTAAGATAAACAACGTGTCTTTACACTTATTAACGAGCATAAAAATATATTTACTTATGAACTGCTATTTTTGTGGTTTAGTTTTTTAAATGTTTTGATAGTGCAACGTATTTTGAAAGGACTACAATACGAATGCATTTTATGAGAGCCACAGAATGAATGTACATATTTTAAATTCATAAATCCTTCGGCGAGTATTAGGGAACTATAATCATTACTATTTTTTGGCATAGTAGCACAGGGATTCCGTGGAGGGTAGCTGAACGGGAAACATGGTCGATCTGTTTTAATGGTTTCAATTTAAGGGTGCAAATTTGGTGTTATTTTGTATTCTAAACTGCAGTGAAGTGATAAATTAAAAAAAAAAATTGAAACACTTCGAATTTGAGCGCGCATCGAGTGTCGAGTGGGTTGTCGTATGAACAACCCGCTTTGGGCCCGGTGGCGTTTTGAAACCTGCTTACGGGCAAACTTAACTCCACGAAATCCATGAAAAATCAATAGAACTGAAACACCCACGTTCTATTGATAATATTATATCACTCGACATTGGCAGAAATAAACCTCCCAGAGAGGTTTGGTTGTCACTAAATAAAAAAAAAATAGTAGCACAGACTAATAAATGCCACAGTGGCCACAAAGGAGGACTTTACCCTACCTAAGTTAATTTTGAATTAGAAAATCCTTTTTTATGCAGACCAAGGCAGGCATTTGACCGCAATCGCACAATTAAGATGCAGTCTAGGAATGATACATTGCCATAATGTAGGTAGGTACGTTGTAATTAAGCAGACCATCGATTTTTCGTCAGCCGATAGTTTAGTCGGGCAGTTGATCAGTATGGGCATGTATGGAAGTGCGCACATTACACCGATTTGATTTGGCCGATTCTTCATACAATTTGAAATCGGGCGCAACTATCGGCCTACTAAAAATCGATGGTCTGCGCCTAGTCTAAGTGCCTATTCATTCTCGTCTTGAAAAGGCCAGGATTATAGTTTCGGAAAAGACAGCAGCAGGCAGCGAATTGCAGTCCCTAGCTGAGCTGTTCGCATTATGAGTTATCGGGACACTTAATGCGAGCTGGTGGAATGTCTTAAGAACAATTTAGAGTTACAACTTACCCAATGAGGGCTATCGTTTTAGCGCTCACCAGTTAGCGCCACTGTAGAGTAAGGTCCTGTCACTTGCTAGTAGCGAAGACAGTGGCGCCAACTTGTGAGCGCTAAAGTGGTAGGAGGACTATATTTTGCACTCATCAAGATGGCGCCACTGTAGAATAAGGTCCTGTCAATCGCCAGGGGTGCCAACTGTTAAGTATAAAAACGATAGCCCTCATTAAGGGTCAAGGGTGGGGACAGTGCGCCAGAAGATGTTGTAAGTATTGGTACTGCACCGGTATTGGGCGACTGGCGATGGGCTTGGCTAATCTGGTACTAGTTTGTTACCAGATTTTTTTCATTTAACCGATGTTTTTTTAAGCTGAGTTCCACCAATTTACTTACACGTTACGGTGTCTTTCAGCGACCACTTTTAGCTTGGTCCACGGGCCAAGTCGCCGAAACGAATCTGATACCAGTTTGTTACCAGTTTTTGCCTTTTAAATTGGATTTTAATTTTCTTTGACCTTTATTTTTTAGAGTATTTGAATTACAAGTGTTACAACTTACCCAAATAAGGATGGTGACAGTGCGCCAGTAGATGCTGTAAGTGTTGGTGCTGCACCGGTATGGGTCGGCTGGCGATGGGCTTCGCAATCGGCCATGGGTTACCCATCATTGGCTGGCGATAGTCTGTAACAAAACATAATAAATCTAAATACATATAACTCAGAGGTGACTGACTGACTGACTGACTGACTGACATAGTGATCTATCAACGCACAGCCCAAACCACTGGACGGATCGGGCTGAAATTTGGCATGCAGGTAGAAAGGATTTTACGAAACTCCACCCCTAAGGGGGTAAAACGGGATCCTCGCGTACGAAGTCGCGGGCGGCCGCTAGTCTTATATAATTTGATTCAGAAAACAGCAACAACTGCTAATTTTAATACACCGAACTTGTCGCGACAAGGAAAACTTTCCGTGATTTCATGCCTAATAATAGCAAAAAGTTATAACGACTCATAGGGTATGATCTCAGATCATAGAAGGGAAGGTATGATGCAGATAAATGTCCTTCATTTGCCTCTGGTAAATTGGATTCAATGACACCAAGAAGATGATGATTTCGACACTTAAAAAGTATATGGTAGTAGGTATGGTATTGGTTTAATTGGTTGGTGGTAGCTTCTTGTAAGCCCGCCTGGCTAGCTACCACCATCTTACCTAAGTCTGTCGCCATAACAACAATGTTAACAGCATTGTTGTGTTCCGGCAGTTAGAGGAAAGATCGCCAGTTCCTCCGTGGTTAAGGATTCCGGGTGAAGCTCGCTTCCACCTTCGGCCTGATCATCACTTACCATCAGGTGAAAACAGGCCAAGAGCTTCCTCGTTGTGGAAAAAAAAATAGCACTTTTGTATTTGACTTAGTGAATCAAAACGCGACTCTTTTGGTATTATTTATTAGTAAATGGTGTCAAATACCCAATTCATTTCCCATTAAGATTAAGATTTACCAATTACAAATATTTGCAAATGCGATAAACGGTCTAATCGCTTATCGCCCCCAAATAGGCGAGAGGGAATACTCCTCAATCGTCGGTGCCACAAAACGGGAGTGCGAGCGATTTATTTGGATTTACTCATATGAATACATCAGACAGTAACGATGTACCTATAGTAAATCATTATGGCGACTTTTCTGATAGAATATGATTTATAATCAGATGACAGTTTTTTAATTCTGACATCAGCTGTTTTATCCACCACGAGGTAATTATGAGACACCAGTAACATAATATTAAAAACGCTTCCTCTCACCCTTTAGACCGCGTCCCGCCTTTTATCCGCTCTAATATCTTGGCTGCTTCATAGTGCTTTTGTTGTTTGATATAAGAAACGGTTCGGTCTAACTCCATGACCAATGCTCTCTTAGCATTAAATTTTTAAAATATCTATAACCGCTTTCTCTCCCCCTTTAGCCCACAGTCACATGCTTGTAAGGGGCATGCCCGCACAATATATTTTATCGCCTCGTTTATAGCGCAATATCTTAATTCTTACAGTCTCTTGTAGTCATCATAAGGTATCTTAGGCCCAGAACAGACGGTGAAACGCGATTGCAACGAAACTGCAACTGCTAGTACTTTTGAGTTACATCTAAGTTTCTGCCATAGCGTCCGATGAGAGACCACACATGACGCGACCAGTTTAAAACTTTCTGTTTCAGTTTTATTCATCAGAATCATCAGAAAATTGCAGTTTCGTTGCAGTTGCGTTTCACTGTCTGTTCTGGGCCGACCGACGTCAGACGCTCATTCAATTTTTAAATCTAGAATCGCTCTCTCTCCCCCTTTGGAAGTTTACTAAAAACGCTTGCTCTCCCCGTTTAGCCCACAGTCCGCGTTTTCTTACCCTCCTGTCACGGGCAAGCCCGCTCTAATATATAGCCTGCTTTGTAGCACAATATCATTATCTTGCAGCATCTTGTAGTCATCATAAGGTGTCTGACTTCATGAGTCATGACCAATGCATTTCAAAGTCCGACTGTAATCGCTCATTAAATTTTTAAATCTAGAATCGCTCTCTCTCCTTTGGAAGTTTACTAAAACGCTTGCTCTCCCCGTTCAGCCCACCGTCCGCGTTTTCTTACCCTCCTGTCACGGGCACGCCCGCTCTAATATATCGCCTGCTTTGTAGCACAATTAATCATACTCCGAACCGTTTTGTTTTTGACTCCGCATTAATTTAAACTAACCATAGGGTGTGCATCGATCTGCATTGTAATTGAGTGTTTGACTTCAAAGGGAGCTATTAGCTTGGGAGGGCTACACACGTGTAGACATACACGTAGACATTTTTAGGCTACATACAGGCTTTACAGCCTGCGTAAATGTAGACATTTATGCTACATGTAAAGGCTGCGCAATAGGGATGTTTGCAAAAGCAGGAGTTATAATTAGTTCGTCAGTTAACTTATCAAAAAATACGCTATACGTATTTTTTACATTTTTAAAGTAATGAAAAATTTAAAGAGATAAAGCGCGCCAAAGTTTAAAAGAAAAGGCCCGTGACGTCAATGAGTGCTTAAAAGTGCAGCACTTTGTGACGTCGCGCGGAACTTCAACGCACCATAACTTTGTAATTATTCGTTTGATTGACAAATAAAAATATACGTGTCCAAAATTTTTTGATTACCAACATGACGGACTAAAAATATTTTTTTAGGAAACTAGCCTATTGTACACATTTTACCCGACTGCACCAGAAGAAGATTTATTTGTTACACGGCACACCATTTCAGGATTCTCAGGAAACTGAGGGCACTGATACTGACTGAGCAAACATGTATCTGGAACTGTGACTTCACTGAGTCAATCGACATAACAAAGAAGCTCTTAACAGCATCACTCACTTTCCATCAGGTCAGAACCTGATACCTGATCACCAGAAAGTGACAATCAGGCAGAAGGAAAAAAAGTTTCACATGGAATCCTCAATCACAGAGGTACTGGCTGTTAACATTATCCCGTTCCGGCAGTTGGAGGTAAGATAAGTAATTTGGCGATAGACTTAGGTAAAATGGAGCAACTTAAGACGTCTAAATTAAACTTTTTAAAACAACACGTTGGGCGCCAATTATAAATTCCCCTTAAAATATTGTTAGAGGATTACTAATAGTACTGTGATTGATTTTAACTTATAATGATCCACAGAATATACATTTTAAGGCATCGTAATTAAACTTTTTAAAACACCACGTTGGGCGCCAATTATAAATTTAGCATAAAATATCGTTGGAGAATTACTATAGTAGCACTATAATTGATTTTAAAGTTACATTTCACAGAATATTAATTTCAAGTACATCTAAATTAAACTTTGAAAACACCACGTTGGGCGCCAACATCACAAACAAATGAAATACCACACCAACCTGTACGTTTTTCTTACTATAAGTACCATAATAATAACAGAAAACAATCATAAAAAACCATTAATCATTCCATCAATGCTTCAACACAAAATCGAAGTGCACCCTCGTATTATAATTAGCCTATTAAATTTAATAATTAAAATCACACGACCTCATTTGGGGGTGAAGTTTTCCGACACAACGCCTCCCCCTAAGGGTCCTCAGATTTACCCCAAGTATAATATTGTTTAAGGATTTTGAGATTACTTTAGGGGATGAGGGGAAGAAAATCTGGCAAAAATTCTTGAAGGTAAATGATTGGAGTGAGGTTGTTCCATCGTTATTAAGATATATTATTAAGTTGGTTTAGATTCAAAGACTTTTATATTATAAACTAACTACTATATTTTTAATGTAATTTTGTCTGTCACAGAAAAACTTTATCGCGCGCGTCCCTGTTTCAAAAACCGGGATAAAAACTATCCTATGTCCTCTCCCGGGACTCAAACTAGCTCTATGCCAAATTTCAGTTCAGTGGTTTAGGCGTGAAAGCAAGACAGACAGAGTTACTTTCGCATTTATAATATTAGTATAAATAACGTAAGTGCGCCTATTAACGACCCCCCAAAATTTGTATTCTATTACCGCCCTATTTTTCTTTCTTTCATAAAAGACATAATAACAGGTTCCAGAAAACACGTTACCTAAAAAATATCTAGATATGTTTATTGACTATCAAAATGATTAAAGTTTGTGTTCGTAAATGAACAGTAAACGGAGTTATTTGACTTTAAATGGGACGCGCCCGCAACGGACGCACTTTTCATACTGACGCGCTCCCAGCTACTTAAGGTGCACCTTGTTATTAATTAGCGATTTTAACACATTTAAAATGAGTATACCAACATGTTTTTGTATAACAATATTAATTCGTACTTTAGTTTCCTTAATAAACCCTCAATATAGCCCTCTCGCTGTATTTTTGTGGTTTAAATACAATTTTAAATAAGGGCGGTAATAGAAACACTTTTCATGATTTGGTTCCTAATAACGACCCATGGCGTTGTTAGAATTTTGATAAAGTTTTTTATTTTAGTGTTTATATCTTTAGTTACGCATTTAACCTCAATTTTGTTGTCTTGATCGATTCATAAGAATATTTCACATAGTTAAATCAATTAACGCCATACGTTAATTGTCATAGGTTTGGCATAAAACTGCAATTAACATTAAAGAATACCTCTAATAATG
Source organism: Ostrinia nubilalis (assembly GCF_963855985.1). Classification (NCBI taxonomy): domain Eukaryota; kingdom Metazoa; phylum Arthropoda; class Insecta; order Lepidoptera; family Crambidae; genus Ostrinia; species Ostrinia nubilalis. The sequence continues at coordinate 1,435,641 of NC_087116.1, read as the reverse complement.
TATGACAATAGATTGTATAAAAACCTGTTAAATTTTAATTAGTACCTATTTGATATAAAATAAAACCTAATAAAAATGATACTTCACTGATCACCTCTTCATTAAAGTAGATATTTTAGCTGGTAACTGTTTTTTTTTTACGGTCGGTAATAGAATAAAGTAATATTCATACTTAATTCTATTACCGCCTCATAACTATAACGCCACCTGTGAAGACTTATAAGCCTGTATTTTGTATATAACTAACATTTATGACATGACCCCAAACCAATCATGCGTTATCACAACTACTATGTAACTTTTTAAGATCTTTTGAATAATAAAAAAATAATTTAAAATATTATACAGACAGTGTCCAATTGTCCATAGTTTAAATTAAAATACACAGTCACACACAATTAAAATCAAAAACATAAGTCAAAAACTAATTACAAATTATAGTCAAATTAAAAATAAAAATAAAATATTAAATGAAAATTAATTTTTATTAAAACTCAAATATAGTTTAAATAATGACCCCCACTACTCACTAGAACACCGGGTACCGCGTAATCAAGTATAATAGAGGAATTTATTATTCTACTATTTCTGCTTGATTATTTATTTATTTTCGAGAAGCGTGCCTTTTCTCATTTAATATTAAAAAAAAAAATAACTTAAAAAAAAACAAATTTAACTAAAACTAAAAGCAAAACAAATTTAACTTTAAAAAATCAAGTGGTTCCCGAGCCTCTGAGCGGGAATCGAACCCGTCCCTCTTGGAATATACCCAATTGAAGAGCAATATTCTTAGCGGTCGGTAATAGAAACAGAAAAAACGTTAATAGAAACACACCTCGTCTATAGGTCGGTAATAGAAACAACTGCTTTTTCAGATAAAATTGCTATTTATTAATTATTGTGTGATTGAACACTCATTGTTACTACTTGATTTCAAAGATTACTTCATCATTGTTCTATATAAATTAAAGTGTCTTTTCTATCACCACGTCTAATATCTAATTTTCTAACGTTTATCCGAAGTCAGCTTAAACTGGCGGTAATAGGCGCATTTACGTTAGTATATTATGTAGATTATTATGAAGAGAAAATATTTGATTGTTTTGTATTGAATAGGCTTCGTTTCCGTCTAATGACGTCCACTGCTGGACCACCAGATTCGTCGGTCCACCTAGTAATGAGTTCAAGACGAAATATTTTAAGAATCCCCATAAAAAATCTACAAACATGCTTATGCAGTAAAGAATAATAATTAAGGTTCTTCTCGGTATTTAAACTTCCATTCAAAATTACTAATACGCAACAAAAGTACAAACACTTGAGAAAACAAAACGCTAAAAAAACTAAAGTCTTCGCTCCCTTTTTAACAATACCAAACAATAGGACGGGCCGTTAAAACCGAGCGGTAATGCCAACATAACAAAAACTAATCCAGCTGATTTAATATTGCGTTTTGATTCTGCACACTGCACACACAACAGTGGGTTATTTTTTATTGCGGTGGGTGTGGTTCGACTATCATTTTTAGGGATTAAATTAAAATTAATCGACAATGAAGATAATAAAACGGTAAATGTAGTGTTGTGACTTAGTGGGGATGCTTAAAATGGGATTTTTTTACAAATTACAAATTACTAAAGTTGTGGAATGCCCATTTTTTTAATCCACAGCGAGTAAGTTCTTGGCCTGCATCTCACCTGATGGAAAGTGCTTGATCTGCCCTCGATGGGAATTGAACTAGGGAACCCTGGGTTTGAAGCTAGTGGTCTTACTACACCACAGAGGCGGTTGTGCATTGTGACCTAGGGGACTGATGCCCGTTTTCACCATCAATCACAAAACTTTAAGTGACCCCTAAGATAATAAGATGCGCCTGCTTTCATGCTGTAAGATCCAGCTTCCTCGTAGTGGGTTAAAATGAAACAAACCTTGCCAAAATGCAAGTTCAATTAAAAACTGCCGGCCGGTCCCCAATCAATTATTTTCGCACCGCGCGCACTCGATCGGCAGTTAATTAAATAACGTTACAACGCGCCCGGATACGGTTATTTTTACCGTTATTGTTTTTGGTCTGTATTTAAGTTTAATCAGGGTTTGAGGGCTTTTTAAATAAGGTGTTCGTTTTTGCCCGCGGCTTCGCTCGTGTGAATTTCAGTCTGTCTCAAGCAGACTTTATCTTTAAAATACCTAGATAAAAAAGTTTGATTGGAGTGAGATGCACGGGTGAGGGAAGGAGAAAGTAAACCGATAGTGTTCACACTATTACGTCTTGGCCAATTTCACAGTGTACTTGCTCCATCTAAATTTAATAAATAAAAGTTCATACAGAAGAAAGGGTGACGCCAAAATATCAATTCAGAAACCAGTCCGAAGTCTACTAAATCCGTTTAGTGGGCTGCGTGTGAGTTTACATCAAACGGGCTCACTAGTGAGCGCGTTTAAAAAATGTATGAAAATTTTAGTTTTTGAACGTTTCCAGCTAGGGGCGGTGCACAATCCGTCATACCTACATTAAATGTAATTTTTTGACGCGCTCACTAGTGAGCGTGTTTAATTTAAACTCGCACTAGGCCCTCGGGGCAGTCTCTCTAGCAGCACATAGACTGCTTCAAACCAGATTACAGCTAAAATAATGAAACCACTTTACACAATAGTTCTCCATAATCCGGCGGCAGAACATAAACGATACATAAATGTCAACCACACACAGCACCGCAAACTCGACACGTGTTCACGGTATTTTCGCCTTGATTCTTATTAAGCTCCGTGCAGAACAAAGCTAGATTCAATTTTAAGCACAGATTGAGGCTTTTTATTGGTTCATCATCATTTTGACCAGCAGTGGACGTCATTTGGCTGAAAAGAACATCATCATTTCAGGCACAGGACGTCCAGATTGGCATTGCAGCGACTTGCATCCAATGCCTTCCTTACTACCCTTTATGAGGTCTCTGTCCACCTTGTACCACCTCCTGCAGTAAAGACTAAATGTCCGGATGATGACAATGATTAGGTATAGGTATAGGATAAATAAATAGATATATGGCTTATTTGCAAAACACATTGACACACAAGAAGCAAAAAGTAAGACTAATAAACACAGGAGTAGCAGGAAAGATATAGGACAGAATCTATGACTGAGATGGAATCGAGTTTGGAGCGTTGTTTTATAATACGGGCATGACGGGCGACAGGCTAAGACGAGCTAATAAAAAAGCCCTGTAAATTCGCTCTTATTTTGAGAAGAATAACAACCTCCTTAACTATGTTAAGTATTTTTTGCACAGTCGCCTGCACATCAGGCTATACTTTTTCTTTGCAAAATAGCACCTATCACCACTCGCTTAAGACCCCAAAATATTTATGTCTTCCAAACAAGTGAAACATCAGACGAAGTTGAAACAAGAATAAAACACACCTGCGTTACAATCATGGCCCCAAGTCCATAACGTTACAATAATTCGATTTTATTTCACTCATTTCCTAATAGAATCGAAGTTACGAGAACAATTTAGTGCACCGACACTCACCGTTGGATCGTAAAAAGTACCCGCCAGATTCGCAATAAAACCTACCAGAAACCTTATTCCGAAAGACACAAGATCGAATTTAGAACAGGCAGGTTTATATTTCTGTAAGTTGGCAGCGCTGAATCAATCGTAAGGCGTTCCGAATTCGAATATTATCGCAATATGGCGTCCAATGACATGTTAATACGGGTCTTGGGACCGATATGCATAATTTTATAACTGGCGGCGTCGATTTTTGCGTGATTCCGAGGTACGGTTCGTGACTTGAATATTGGAGAATATAGACTTAGGTTATGGGGGCTTTTATGGCAAAGAGAAATCAATAACCTGCTTCCCATAGCACTTATATTATGCTCAACTCTCATCTGTCTACCGCTTAGGAAAAACTCGATATTATTTCGAGGGCCACTTATATTCTTCTCATTAAATTCGTTGCAAGTTCCAAGACAGTATGCTTTCCCATCTTAGTGCGACGGATTAGCAAGCTGAAGTGGCAATGGGCAGGAGGGCACATAAACGCAGAACTGACGGCCCATGAAGTGGAGGCCACGTAAAGGAAAGCGCAGCGTAGTACGTCTACCCACAAGGTGGACTGACGACCTCTTAATGTAGCAGGCGCTGGGTGCAGGCCACCGACGACCTCATAAAGGTAGCAGGAAGACGCTGGATGCAGGTCGCTACCAATCGATCATTATAGAAATCATTGGGGGAGGCCTATGTTCAGCACTGGACGTCTTATGGCTGAAGCTGAAATGATGATGATGATGAATTAGAAAATATTTAAGTTCAACCAATCAAAAGCCTTCAAGCTTGAATTGAATATATTTTTGAGTTTTAAATAAATTTTAATTATACAACTTGAAAATCGAACTGCCTAAGGCGATAATTGAACCCACGACCTTTCCATTGCCGGGCAGTCGCCAAACTTTTTGAGCTCCGTAGTTCGTTTCAGCCAAATGACGTCCATTGCTGGACAAAGGCCTCCTTCAAGGTTTTCCACAATGCACGGTCCTGCGCTGCCCGCATCCAGGCTCTTCCCGCGACCTTTACCAGATCGTCGGTCCACCTAGTAGGAGGCTTGCCCACGCTACGTCTTCCAGTCCGTGGTCGCCACTCGATAACTTTTCTGCCCCAACGGCCATCGTCTCTACGAGCTATGTGCCCCGCCCACTGCTACTTGATTTTTGCAATTCTGCGAGCTATGTCAAGTTCATTCGTTCGTGATCGTGTCCAGCTCCGTAGACTGTAATGGAATCTTAAATTTATTCATGGTGGTTAAAATTATACCATGTTCACCTCCAAACACACGCATGTTAATTATTTAACCAACCGCACTACTCGTAATAGTTTACTAAATACAACATGGCGCGTAACGACACAAGTAGTGTAATAGTGTTGTTCACGATAACAAATACCGGTATTTTGAATTGTTATTTAACTTCATTTCCGGTCTGATTCTCCGTTCATTAATGTCGTAATTTTTTTACGATATCACTTTAATGGGAAGCAAATAATAATTTTTTTAAATTCAGTAATATCACGCGGGTATTTCTGCATTGGTGTTTTCCATTTTCATTGTATTGTAAAAACTATAAAACTATAATGAGTAAAAAACGAAGCCGAAATTATCGCCCATAGATTTAAAAAGTCTACAACCAATATGCCTCAGGGAAGCTTCGCCTACAGTGTTTATGTATCACATAATATCCCCAAAAATACAAGTCAACGACCAAAAAAAGCGTCGCCTATAAGTGTTTATGTAATACGATAACCCCAAAAATTTGTTTACAGCAACTGCCAAGTGCCAAGTGAGATAAAATCGGGAACTAGTATTCCAAGCCCGCCCCGCCCTTTCAGCTATAATTTGGTAATAGTGCACCGACCGCTACGTGTCGTGAATAAGGAGCCATTTGCGAATTCTCTGTTTTAGGACCTATTCGCGGGCAGAATGGGCACTGTGAGATGGTTTAAGTGTTTGTATTCTCTTAGAAATAATATTTACTTTTTTAATTTTGTCGCAGGGAAAGAGTCGTCTTTGTTATTGGTTAGTATTGGACCGGAATATTTGGAGGTACATATTTTATAGGACATAAGACAACAAGGGCGCAAGTAAGCTCATTTTCCGTATACTAGCCCTTTAATTTACGAGTCGATAGGTGCCATGGATATCTTCTACCTAAAAATCGATTACAACAAGAAGATAATTTCCTTAAGAAAAATAACATTTTGTTATTTATGTCAACCTGAATGATAATTTGCATCGATGATTAACATTGTAGAAGTGCAATGTTAACCAGTAATATAAGTCTCGGTGTCTGTATCAATTATTTCATAACCACTGTACGCCGCACACTATTCTTCTGCCCATTAACTCACAGCAGTCATCAGAGGCTTCCGGAAAAACGTTATTAAACAACGCACTCAGTTATTTACCCCTAATTGTTCCCAACGCGTCTAATAGCTCCAGACAACAAAAAATATATTAATAGAGAAAACACTAACACCAATAAACCTTGCTTCGGACGAAAATGTTAAGAAAAGGATATATTAATTCCTCTGTCCGACCCTTACTAGCTCCCTCTCTTTTGCGCTCGCATTATGTTGTATAACTGCGTCTCGTTCCCGCCCCCACGCTTAAGTGTCTGACCAGATGTTACCAGTTTTATTGAAAAAGTCGCCCGCCATATTGCGACTTTCCCGCTAGTGAATTAAGATGTAGACGGATAGAACCGTTATAAGTTATAGCCGATAGCGGTAATAATAACGCGATAACGGCCCGTTATTTTTTGCAGCGCGTATTTAATTAAGTTTTCTCTTTATTGTTGAGTAAAGACTGTAGCAATGGGATTTGAAAGTAGATTATAGCAATGTGTTTGTCATGTTTGAAAATTAATTGTAGTTACTGTATTAATTCTTGAAAAATCCATTGATAGTGTGATGCAAATTATTATAGGACTTCAAAAAGAAATGATCGAAGATAGGGTTGCCAGGTGGCTGACATGTTTGGCTTTATAGGGTCTTGTCCGGCCAAATATTATCTCATCCGGCCTGTCCGGCTTTTGTTAGGCTTTTTATGTGGCTTCTGCGCCAGGCGAAAGTCGAGCCACAGAATAATATCAAGCGCATGCATCAGGATGTTGGAGAACAGATGATAATATGACACTAATGCTTTTAGAGTAAAATGTCCGGCCAAATGAAGCACAGAGTCCGGCTTTTGTGGTTTTGGACCTGGCAACCGAACCGACCTGGTAGTCGAAGGGCCGTTACCCACGGCAATCAAGTTTTACGTTTTATAGAATCTTGAATTCCAATAATTTGAACAGATCAGTTTTTTGCGGGACAGTGCCAACGGGATTTTGGTGTAAATGTTATAAAAACGCATAAAACTAAACAGGATAATGGTAAAAACGGGATATTATCTCCATGGGAAATTGGGAAAGACTTAAGTTATTAAATCAAGACGAATTCCATGCTTCGAAGTGCACGTAATTCCGTTGTACCTATTAAGCGGTAAAATGCCTGTGGCGATTGATTAGGTCTGAGACCAGGGTTGTGACCTTATTTGTCACAAGATAGAAAACCGTCACAGGATTTATGATTGAATCGATAATAATAACCAATGTGCGTTTTATACGACACTTGTCATGTTTACTTGGTATTTTTTTCCGCTCTATATTATGTTGCCCGGTTTGCTACATACAAAATTGTTAAAGTCAAGAAGTCTCACTTAACACCTGGTGTGATTGCGGTCAAATAGCTGCCTTGTTATGCATAAAAAAGTGAATTTTACTAAATTACAATCTATCAGGTTCAGGCATCTACTAGAAAAGCTCGATTCATTAAGATCAAACTGATCGTATCGTTCCAAAAAAGAAAGAACTAAGCAAAACTATACGTTTTTTTGATGATTACAAAACCTTTCAAAGCCTTAGTTATACTATAATATTAATGTGTTCGCATAAGAATAGAGAAACAGAATAAAAGTAATCTAGCCTCTCGGCGATGCCCTGTGATCCTGATGATCCTCATTGCAAGAATTGATTTTCGAGTTTGGTTACCTAATACACAATAATTTGGAAAACCTTGGGGGAGGTCTTTGTCCAGCAGTGGACGTCATTTGGCTGAAACGAACGAACACAATAATTTAAATAATCAACAATTTATCAACGTGTATACGTCTCCATAAGATGAACATTTTAAATAACAGATTTAATTCTATTTAGTTTGTATTGTAACTCTTTTTTTAGTTGTACTGCCTTCCTATGTAACTCTTTCCTTAGCTGTTTTAAATTAACAGGTTGACTGAATTTTAAACCTGGGTTGCATTAACTTTACTTACACTATAACACAAGTCAAAAGGCTGTAAACCTTCATAAAAAAACACCGGTTATAGTTATAGTTACGGTTAAAGTTAAGGCGGTGCAACAGACGCTAAATGTTTGGATAATTTGATTGAAATTACATATTTTTAAACTCAACCAACCGATCACAGACAAAATTATGTCCCAATCATTATTTTAATGGCTAGCTCAAACCGCTTTGGTAAACAACAATTATTAAGCTCAAAAAACTATCAACAAAAGAGCTAAATTACATGATAAATTGTATAAAATTGTCGCAATTATTTGAGTCTCATCGACCAATTTAAAGCGCTGCAGTATTTTTGAACCTTAAATTTTCATCGCCACCTCGATACGGAGGGTAGGAGAGTATTTGAGCTAAAAATCCATCGACAAAAGAGCTCTCCGAAGCTATTAAACACGCACAAATTAGACGTAGAAGGCGTGCACCGCGCAGCACCGCCCACCAGACCAACTTATTGAGAAGCAATTCAAAGTCTATGGATTATGTTTCTCAAATGCTTGAAAAGAGATGAAGGGACGTCTTCGTGAGCATCTACGTTCTAAAAGGAAATGCCCATGCAAAATTTGAGACTCCTAGAACTTGTAATTTCTGAGATTTTGTGATGAGTGAGTCAGTTAGTGACCTTTCATTTTAACTGAATAATTTCCATGTCGATCAACCAGAAAAAAAGGTATAGAATGTGGTATTCTTTTGTGATTTAATCCTTGTAGATTTCCATAGCAAGATTAACATGACACAAGTTGTAAAATTTCTTCAAAATCCGTCCAGTAACAATGCGTGAAGATTTAAGAGCATCTATCCTAACAAATTTTTATAGTTCCCATTATGGAGCTTTAAATTCACGTAATATTTTGCCATCAACACTTAGTTACTTCTTTCTTTTTAATTAATTGTTATTTATGTCTAACCAAGTTATTATTAATATTGTTATTTCACCGCATAATGTGTGCTGTAGTTCCAAATAAGGTGAAATAAAATATACACTCACCATTAACATTATTTTTGGCCGAAACGTCTTCCCTATCACCCAAAATGGCACTGACACTGAACTTCAATGTTGGTTTCTTCTGTTCGCTGCTGAACTCCTCACAATTTCTAACCATATCGTCTGTGTTAAACGCTTTGTCCTTGATCTCCGCTTCATCCCCAGAGTTATCTTGATAACTGTGCAAATTGAAGCGCTTTTCCAGCTCTTCCAAGCGCCTGATACCAGACTTCTTGCATGCAAACGGCGGGCACTCAAACGAACCACAGCTCTGGCACCGTCTCCCCAAATTAGGTATATTTAAAACCTCCTTTTCATTCCTGTCTTCGCCCCTATAATAGTCCCCATTGTAATAAACTTGCTCGTTTTTCACGCCATTAAAACCTTCTTCTTCATCTCTGCTTTTAGAATCTTCGTCCTCCATTTTGGTGTCCTCAACCGACTCGTCGTTTCTGTTGCTTTCGTCTTCAATTTCAGCCATCTTATTGTCCTCAGCGTCAGGGGAATTCTCTCTAGATCTCTCGTAGTTCTGCCGCAGAACGTAGTTCTCAATCTGCTGGTTCAAATACTGATTGTGGAAGTTCACCGTCTTCTGCTGATGCAAGATGTTGTCCACCAAAAAAGGGGATGTCATGTTAAAAGGCGCACTATTCTTGTTATAGCATAAGTTCTGTATAGTTTTCAACATAATGTTGTGGTCCAAACTCTTTTGGGCTACAAACGGGTTCAACTTCAACGGTCCATGTTTATCTGTCGGATACATCCTACGGTCATAATCACGAAATAAATAACGTTATTCGGTATTTTTTTCACAGCACTATTTATTTTGAATTTCGAAAGCGGAAGTGTCAAATTTGGAACGTTCAAATTCGAGTTCGCGGTCCGATTCACGCATGATCGTCGCGAGCATGTGCGCAGTTTAAAGGTCCGAAATCGACTGAGTTTTAAGGGAGTGGTTCTTAAATGGGGCGGGAACCGGGGGTGGCTTTTTCGCTTGGCTTTTGTGTGGGCTGAACCAGTGATCTGTGACCCCCTTGTCTGTTTCCAACGCCTTTATTCCTTTGAGATAGAGTTGTTTCGGCGTTATTCTCGAGTTCTAACTAGAATGGTCGCTTGACTCACTTACAAGATTGTAAATGCGCGTCTTTAATCTAGATTTTGGCATCTATTTCTTCTGTTCTAAGGTCGGGATTGCTTTGAATAAGTGTCCCATCATACTTGCAGTGTTTATTGAGACAACAGTGCCTCTGTGTGTTATATTCATTGCACGAAGGAGAAAGGACGTGTATATTTTTTGTTTGAAAGGATTTTCTTTGCGTCTATTTTGATTTGAGTCATTTATTTTTCATTTGCTTTTTTTAGGATAATTTATCAATATCGTTTACAGTTAGCCGGGTTTTGCTTGTGAAGTATTTTTGTAGCCGGAGGAAATAATTCCAGATTATACTTAATGGAAAGTTAGTCTGGAGATTTTATTGGAATTTGTTCGTTAAAGCTTTGTCTGGGCCAGAACGTTTAGTCTTGTTCGTTCAGTCAGAAATTCTAATCTTAGTGCCTTGAACACTTTAATGATAAATTTTTAAGATAAATAAAAATGGTCACGTCCTACTTACCTACTCGTATTTGACTACAGTTGGAGTACCTACTAAGTTGACACTGCTAATCAATAACGTAGGTATACTTTTTTTAAAGAAGTGACACAAAATCTAGCCTACAGATTTTGTGAGGAACCCATGGTCATTTCTTAGACAACTCTTTTGTTGATTTTAAAGGAGTTAGTTTTATATTACTAATACTGAAAATAAAGGGAGGTCCATAGCGCACGCACCTATTCAAAACGATGTAGGTTTTTTTTTTTTTTTTATTTTATTTAACAACTTAAAGAAAGTTACATTGAGACAATTACATTTAGATAGCTTTAAAAACCACTAGGGTTTGATGTAAAGCTAACGAGTTTGCAGTGGGTACATTCACAATTTCACATACAATTACATAAATACAGCATAAAAACATTTTAATATTGTTACAATATCAAAAATCAAAAATCAATAGGTAGGGGCAGTAGGTACCTATTCGACTGTATGTTTATGTTATAATTATGTAGGTTTTTTCTTGTTGAAGTTTGCACTTAGGTATTCCCACCTCTCGTTCCCACCACTGCAACTCCTGTGTAGCCAGGATCTACAGCTTGACCGCCACAAAAACCCAACCAATGAAGGTCAAGTTTGTCCCGGGGGAAAGTTAAACTGTCATTGGACCCGCAACGAAATTAATCAGAAGAACATAGGAGGAGTTCGAAATTAAGGTTCGACTTCCCTCCATTGCAAAGCGGATGACAGGTGACAAACAAAGGTTTAAAACCTTTAAGAAAAAGATGCACTTAGGTACTAAGTATCGGATTCGGAACTAATATATTCTTTTTTTTAGGTACTAAGTATCGGATTCTGAACTAATAAAAACAGAATAAAATAAACTTTAATGTCAAGGAAATAAAAAGTCACTGCTTTATCAAGCGTCAACAAAATGTATTATCATCATTTTAGCCACAGGACGTCCTCTGCTGGACATAGGCCTCCTATGACATACAAAATGTGTCATTGGGGTAATAAATAATAATAGGCTCTTGAAAATTTACTATCCTATGTATTACTAAGTTTCATCCCATGTGTAGGGTATTTTGTCAATCAAATGTTGATGCTCAAAGGCAACGTTCAACAGCCCGTCAAGCGACGACGCACGGTGGATCGAGCCCATACAAGGTGTTGGACATGGTGCTTTAAATGCAACTACTTAAAACAAGATTGATTTGCATAATTGAAAGATGAGACTTCATTCTATCAAATATCACTAATATCAAGTCATGATCTACTATCATAGTTATGTGGTGCGACCGTAAAGTGAACAAAGTCAAAATCATGGATTTTCTGACTTCTGTTTGTATTGTCAATTTATCCAATTTCGTTCACTGGTTTTATGTTATTACTTATTAATGTATTATCTTATACCTTTATCTTAATCTGTGTGTTAAAATGAGTGCCTAAAAAACTTCTAGCTTGGCTATTTTGACGTATTTTTAAAAGGTATTTTTTTTAATGAAAACTGCGTGTTTTAGTTGACATCTTGGGCGATCTTTAACAAACCATGAATGAGAGATGATAGATGACAACGTGGGCGATATTATTACTCAGTTTTTAGACCCTTATTCATCCCTATTTTCGAGAAAATCACAAAAAACTAAATAAAAGCGCCTCATTTTTCCGCATAGCAAAATTAACTTAGGTAAAATTCGTTACACTAAAATAATGTCAGGTAAACCAAAGATGTTTATTTTGGTTTATGAGTTGTTTATCGTGTGCAATTCAGTAAAAATACTCATTAAAATGAAAAACCTCAAGTCAAATAGAGATTTGTATGCATTATTAAAAACCACGATGAAAGATCGCGCTAGTTCTTTAGCTAGGATACTAGAGCTGTTTTCGCATACACTCTCTTCAGATAAACAGAGGTAAGTACTAACGTAGTTAATACTTTATGAACATAAAGAAATACTATAAAACAGATATAGTAAAAAAATCATATTGTCATCATCTCAAAAGATTGTCGTTGAATTTAGTACATACCATACATACATTTTGTATGTATTTTTTTCTTCATTTATGATTGTGTTAGGTAGGTACTGAGTTACACATTTTATTTATCAGATAACTATAAAAAAAAAACAATAATTTCATTGACATTGTTTGTCGCAAGAAGAAGTAGCGTCATTATAATGAGCACCAGTTTTTAGCTACAAACGTAGATTGGCTTAGGCAATCTGTTGATTGGAGTCAGTTTTGTAGTCCGCTAAGTCCCTATAAAATTGCATTAGTATGTATCTAACAGCTAACAGAATATAAAATCAAGCTCGACAAAATCGAACAAAGTGATTGTGTGCAATGAAAAATCAGGCGTTTGCAAAAACATTTCTTTCATAAGTTTAACACTTAATGAGAATAAATTTAGAGTATTGTTAGATTATGTATCTAACAGTTAACAGAATATGAAAACAAGCTCGACAAAATCGAACAAAGTGATTGTGTGCAATGAAAAATCAGGCGTTTACAAAAATATTTCTTTAATAATTTTAACACTTAATGAGAATAAATTTAGAGTATTGTTAGACTATGTTACTCTTTAAATATGGAAACAGACCAAAATGAGTGAGTATTTGCTTTTAATTGAACAATAAATACAAGTTTTTCATCACTATATTTTAAGATTTTTTTTCACTTATATTAATTGCCATCTAATAAGTAAAATCTATCACAATAGAAAGATAAACTTGTCAACCTTACACTGTAAAAATTTGAAGTTACTACGTTGACGCAATCTCATTTTATTTTAAAAACACTGAGTAAGGAAGCGATGTCCAACGCTTTGTATGGGCTCGATCCAGTGTGCGACGTGTAATCTGTTACCGACTCGATTCGGACCGCTTTGACAACTCCACAGTCTATGGATTATTCAAAATGGAGAACAAAAGAAAAAGAAATGCGCACGAAGAAAAAGGATTCCAATTTTGAAATTAGCCACACCCACTTTTATGTTATTGGCTGATACTTTTGGCGGTAAACAGCTTAAGAACTGCAGTTTACGCGCTTGGATTTTTTACTTTATTTACACTGCTTTAAGGTCGATTATAGCATGGTATAGTAGAGAGAAAGGTAGTGTATCAAAACGTTCGGACAATGAATTTTGTTCGCGATAAATTTTGTGAGTCGGTGACGTCACTGGGTCAGTCAGCTCACTGCATAATTATTTGAGGTCCCGTTCCTAAGGAAAACTTGGATTTATGAATGGTCTCATGTTTTTCATACTTACTTTTTCTCGCTTCAGCTAGCAATACGTTTACATAACCAAAGTGGATTAATGACACAAAATGGTTTTTAATTTGTGACCCATTTGGAAGTTGGAGTCTCTGGGGTCTACTATATTCAAATTAGAGTAAAGACGCGCATACAAGGGCTTGTTCCCAAGAAGACATTCCGTTTTTTGCAGGAACTGAAACAACATCCCGTTGGCAGTGTCCCGCAAAAAACCGATCCGTTATTTAACTATACTCAATCAACTTCAACCCTGATCATCTGGATCTGGAGGAACCCCTAAAAATTCTAGATGGATGTTTGCATAGCTGGGCACCGTTAATCAAATAGTTAACTTCGTTAATCGTTAAACCGTTAATAAAAAAATTAACTTCGTTAAACGTTAAAACGTTACATTTCGCAAGAGTTAACGCAAGTTAACGTTAATCGTTAATCCGTTAACACATGATAATAAAACGAAAAAAATAATATGTTCAAATAATTTCGAAAGCTTGTATCGCGCATGGAATTTATTCCTCTTTTATGTTTGCGCTACAAGCTTTCGAAATTATTTGAACCTTGCATAAGTACAATTATTTTTTTCGTTTTAGTACAACTGCATTTCAGTATAAAAGCTTGTTAGGGTTCCGTAGCCAAATGGCAAAAAACCCTTATAGATTCGTCATGTCTGTCTGTCCGTCCGTATGTCACAGCCATTTTTTTCCGAAACTATAAGAGCTATACTGTTGAAACTCGGTAGGTAGATGTATTCTGTGAACCGCAGAATATTTTGATGCAAAAATAAAATAATAATAATAAATATTGGGGGCTTCCCATACTTAGAACTGAAACTCAAATTTTTTTTTTCATCAATCAATACGTGTGGGGTATCTATGGATAGGTCTTCAAAAATGATATCGAGGTTTCTAAAATATTTTTTTTCTAAACCGAATAGTTTGCGTGACAGACGCTTCCAAAGTGAAAAAAAAAATTGCCTACTAACTTCTAAAATAAGAAAATGAAAAATCTAAAAAAAGAACATAATATGTACATTACTATAAAACTACCAACGAAAATTGTTTTGAACGAGATCTAGTAAGTGTTTTTTTTAATACCTCGTAAATCGTAAACCGCTTATTACCGCGTAATCTTTCATACAAAATTAAATAACTTAAATTAAAAAAAAAAAAAATTTTCATAAATCAATGGTAGGGAACCCTTTGTGCGTGAGTCCGACACGCACTTGACCGGTTTTTTTAAAAAAGATTTTTAATTATTATAATTTTATTTTACACTTTTTAGTAGCATCTCAGAGACTTGGTTAAATTACAATGCAATTTAGCACCAAAGTGCTCGAAAAGACAAATCCAGCAAACCCAAATTCGATAAGTTTCCACCGTTTCGTTTTGGAATTCCTATGGCCACCTCCTGACTCCATCATCAGGACCCTGGACATCATCTAGTACTAAAGTGCTCGAAAAGACAAATCCAACGAACCCAAATTCGATGCGATGCCGCCGTTTCATTTAGGAGTTTCTATGGCCACCTCATGACTCCATCATCAGACCAGCTCAATGGTACCTAAACTGTGCATCGTCATCGTACTTACATAAGTATACCAAATTTCAACTCAATCGGTTGAGGAAAACTGGTCTTAAATTCATTTGCAAGAGTTGTCCCACACATACTAACAAGTGTCGTTAGTGATCTGGTTACAAAAACTGTTGTTTTGGGTTCTGGAAGTTCTGGAAGCCCGAACGTACTTGTCAGAACGCGTTTTTCAGCGTGCCTGCTGTATCTTTTTGGTAAATAGTAGGTACTGGATTAACGATTAACGGACTTAGGATAATTTAACGGAAGTTAACGAGTCCGTTAACATTTTTTAAAGTTAACTTAAAAGTTAATCCGTTAATAGAAATGTTAACTTCGTTAATTAACGATTAACGGATTAACGAGTTAATGCCCAGCTATGGATGTTTGTTACTCTTTCAAGCGCTTTGGACCTGCTCTGTAAGCTTACAAGTGTTTTGCATTAATAAATAAATAAAAACTACTGAACGGATTTTGATGAAACTTTACAGCCTGCCTATTAAATAAGTGGATATTCTAAAAACTTTCTTCATAGTATTTTCGTTTTATCAGATAGACTGACACGTACCGGAATACGCAGCGTGGGACGTCCACCCGCAAGGTGGACCGACGACCTCATAAAGGTAGCAGGAAAGCGCTGGATGCAGGCCGCTACCAACCGGACGAGATGGTAATCATTGGGGGAGGCCCATGTCCAGCAGTGGACGTCCTATGGCTGAAACTGAACCCTTTAGTAGAGTGTAAGTAGATATGGAAGAAAGGACCTTAAAAATGTAGGCCTAGAAGAAAATAATTTCTTACTTGTTATTATTTTCATTAGCGTTCACGTTCAACTTTTATCCACGGTAATAACAAATTAAGCATTAAACAGTTCAAGATGGCTCCCCCTGCCAACTGTCCGTGACAAATCGGTCTAATTGACGAATACGACGCTCATTTGAATCTATCCTCCATGTTGTTATAATAATAGGCAGGAATACAGAAAGATCTACTTTGCAGTTTTATTTAATTTATTTCATTTTGCAGTTGGAAGAAGTTTTTTTAATTATAAACAGGCGAATAGTCTAATGTAAATTGATTTCTCTTTTAATTAGTTATCTGGATAATTTCTGTAGGTGTGATATACTTCCCTAAAAGTTTAAAAATTAAGTACAGTTACAGTGTTTAGATTAAAAAATAACACATTTTATATCTGATAAGGACAACGTTTTACAGTTTAACCGACTTCAAAAAGGTTTTATAGAAAAAATATGGTTTGAAGGTATAAATAAATGTTTGACAGCTTTACTAATCTGTGATTTAAGTTTCTACAATCATTAATTAATTAAATTCAAATAAAATATCCTTTACGAGTTACGTTTGCATCATAATCATAAATAATTTAATGACAAAAATCAATTCGTTATTAATATAATCTGTGAACACATGCGTTTGACGTTGACATACATTTTGGCGCGAACTGCGCGCACGTGGCGCCCTCTATTGTCTGATTGGTCACACTCCCCGCTCGCGATTCCGTTACGGAGATTTTGTTTTGTCATTGCGTTTTATAGTTTTATTTATTACGCATTCAACAATACTAAATGGGTTACTTCACGCTTTGGTTTTTAATATTATTCAAATGGGTCACGCAGATACAATTTTGAACCGGTTTTCTAATTAATAATGATGAAAATACTGTGAAATCGTGTTCTGCGTGGGTAAAATGTTTTGATATTATTTTAATCCGCGTAATAGTTGACTATTTATCATACTAATAAAATGATAACTAGTCAGTTCTAATTTTTTTCACGCATAACAGCTCATGTAATAATTTATTATGAGAAATTTTGGGATTGAACTTGCGATAATTCTTTAGAATATTTTTTTTATTTTTATTTAATAGGACAACCAACAAGACATACACTGGAAGACAATCAATATTTACAACGTATTTAACTTAATCTAAGTGCTGCCTTAATTATAGGTTGCCACGGCATGCAATAGTGGACTTATAAATGTTTATGTAATATTCATTTCCCTTTAGAAGGCCTTATCTAGTATTTAGTCAAAGCACCTAACCGTCTCTCAGCTCTCAATGTAACTAATAAATAACTGTATTAATTCATAACCTGTAATTAGCATCCAAAATAAAAGCTTTTGGTTAGCTAAGTACATAGGTACTCGTAAGCGGACATACACTTAAAAAAAACATTGTGATGCAAGCGAAAGGTCCTCAACTTTATGGAAAGTAGTACCTAATTAATTTGTGGCTCTAACGTCTAATTAAAATTTTTATTTTGCGTTTTTAAAGCTCTGAATTCAAAAAATTCAAATTCAAATAATAAAAATATTTAAAATATTTTTTCTGTACAACTCGCAACCCATTTAGAATTTTTAGACTGACAGTGACATCCTGTGTTGAATAGTGGAACGATAAAAAGCATGCTTATAATTTATAGCGCCATCTGTTATTGAGTAGCAAAGTTACAATAAACCAATGCGTTAGTTCATTTACGGTGAAATTATGTAGATGTCACTAGTTTCAGTACATTTCAAAATAATTCATGTGTTCGTTTGTAAATTGTTTTATTTATTTTTATGTAGTGATTTTTATAAAATTTTCGTTTATCGCTTAGCTTGCTTTTAAGGTATCTTATTGATCATCAGTTTCCATCAGGTGTGACGTTGTAGATAAAAAAAATGTGTCACCGTAAAATAAAAACCAGAAATAATCGAAACAAGCACATTTATTTAATACAATATTCATTATAATAGCAAATATACAAACATTTTATTCACAACATCGCGTCCAACCTTTGGTCTTACAACCTACAGCCATATTTTGATCGTGCAACACTGAACATGCGAAATTTCAACATGTGGCAACAAAATTTTTAAATTAAAGAAGATACGGCACGCGCTTAAATTGCGGGCAATGTAAATAATAACTAGGCCCTGCTGTACTACATAGGTCGATGTGAGCGAGACAGAGCGATGGCCTCCTAGTTTGGTGCAAGCGAGATAGTAAGCGAGTCGGAAAGTGACAGTTACCGCAATACGAAATAGTGCGCATGCCTAATTTAGGCAGCACATTTGGCGAGATTTTTGTAGGTACCGTATCTTCCTTTGTTTTAAATGTCAGCTACACATGTTGACAGATGCATTGACATGTGTCAATAAAATTGACAAGTCTAAAACGCATGTTCAAACCATACACGACCACGACGTATCCCATTAGAAAAATCTATTAAATTATCGATAAAATATCAAAAAGAGAAAGAAATTGATGAGATCCGTACACATTAACATTACCCTCCTTTATGCAGTCGGGTAAATGACGCCCACCATGTGGGACTGTCGTTTTTTATAAATTATTAAAAACTATTTTCAAGATGCGATTCAATAGATTGACATTTATTTATATCTTACAAGTAACTTAGAACAATTTTTATTTAACCGATTTCATACTTATTGATTTGGCTGTGTGTGACGAAATACAAATTACATACAAAATCAAAGTCCAGTGAATTTCAACGAGTTTGATACTTTCCTATGCTCAAATACATAAATGAATGAAATAAATGAGATATAACTTAAAATTATTTGTATCTGATATCGTACCCATAGGCATTGGGGTATTTTATGTCATATTGACAGTGACAACTTTAAATAAAATGGCCGCTTACTGACGTCATAATACGATATGACGTCAGAAACTAGCCGATAATTTTATTAAATCGATTTGAATTAGATACTGTATTTATAAATCGTTAAAATTCCTCGAATTCGACAAAACGTCACACAACAGCTATTTTTTAAAACAAAAAGAAGTACAGTCAAGCATTCCGAACCGTCACAAACGAATTCCGCAACTGATTATACACTTAACATCTTTTAATTAAGGTTCATAATCAATTTACGAACGCGTTATTTCGTGACAGGTCGCAGTCAACTGTACATTTTAAATTAAAAACTTAAAAGCAGTACAACTATGGACGTAGCTCGCATAGGAAACATGTTAAAACATTAAAATGTACAATAATATAATACCTTACTTTATAAGAAATATTTTAAACTACCCAAAATGTATCAGAAACAAAACTGTCAATACAACAAAACATTCAACTTTTGACAGATTTGACAGTTCTGTCATGAGGGTATCCCTAATACGCTTACTATAGTCTGGTCTCCGAGCACGTAGAATTTCGTCCAATGACCCCAAGCTACCCATTCTTATCGCTCGCGCGTAATTATATTACTGTCGCGAAGTGACTGTGCGACGGGCGCCCGCAGTGAGTGTGCGAGCGCGACAGCAACATAATTACGCGCGAGCGATAAGGATGGGTAGCTTGGGGTCATTGGACAAAATTCTACGTGCTCGCAGACCAGACTATAGTTGGCGCCACTGGCGTGTAAGATCTGTCACTCACTTGTGGCTTAAACAGTGGCGCAATTAGCGAGCGCTAAAGCAGTAGCTTATTAAAAACTAACACATTTAAAATCGCCAGATTGGCGCCACTATCGAGTATCCTATCAAACCAGTGGCGCCAACTAGTAATCAACTTGAGAAACCCTCAATTAAACTGTCAACTGTTGCAAAGTAAAAATCCAAAACGCTTTAATTCTAAAATTTAGATCTAACAAGCGAGACATTTTTAACAATGGGTAGTATTTAAACGAGTGACTGTAAATTTATGTTGTAAGTTTCAAAAATAATGAATGTGGGCTAAAGAATTACTAAGTGAGCGACTGAGTGCGAGTGACGAAAAATCAAAAGAACAGCAACTTACAAAAAAAAATTGAGTTCCATAAAATACAAAATGAGAAGCTTCATAATATTTGAGCGACCTAATATTTGATTGAGTGTCAACGTTAGGTCCTGCATTTTTTTCAATATTTGGCAAATGCTTTTTTTATACTGAGCGGTATTTTTAACTTTAATGAAGTGTTTCGAATGCAAAAACTACTTTAAAAAATACTATTATCAGCAGCGTATTATGAGCCCACATTTAAATAAAAAATGATCTTATGAAATAAATATTTGACGGAACACTATTCTAGTAGCGAAAAAAATAAATCATTAAAATTTAAGGGTAGGTAATCAAATGAAACAATGTACCTATTACGAAAAATGAAATAAATTTGTATTTTCTTAAATCGAATCAACAAAAAAAAACAAAATAAAATAAGTCGCTTCTGTCAACCCAAAAAAAAGTAATCTTATCAATAAGGTTCATTGATTGGTACCTATGAGGATTGAGGAGCTCTACCTACTCATCGTCACTGTATGATAAGTGCTGGCTTGGACTTAGCGGGCCGGCCTCGTTTTCTTTTTTGTCCAATAGGTATCAGCTTTACTGATATTATATTTGAGGTCTCATGTTTTTTATTTTGATACTCTAAGCAAAGTTTTGTGAGCTGCTTTATTAATGATTATTGGTTACTGATATTATATTTGAGGTCTCATGTTTTTTATTTTGATACGCTTTATTAATGAAAACTGCAGATTGTTACAGCGCGCGAATTCGAATGGGGGCGGGGCGACTGTCCCGAATTTTTAACAAAATATGTATGCAAACACGTTTTGGGTCTAGCAATTCGGCTCAAACTAACAACACCGCCACTGGAAGCAAAGCTGATACCTTAGATTTTTTATGAAGATACATTAGATTTTTCTAATTGAGTAACCAATAATAATCATTAATAAAGCAGCTCACAAAACTTTGCTTAGAATTAACTTTTTTGTAGTTCGTTCAGTAAAACCTCAATTAGAAAAATCTAATGTATCTTCAATAATCTTCATATTAAAGTTGCCCTCTCTGTATTTCTAGTCGCTCACTTAGTAATTTAGTCGCCCGGATAGTATTTTTATGTCTGAAATGTAATAATCAAAACCCACATTTTGTAAGCTCGTTCTGGATTTTATTATTGATCAATATTCGTCGTTAGTTTGGTTAATTTTTCGCTTACTCAAATTCATACCGCTCAAGGTATTAAAACAGTAGGCCATCATCAGTCGCAAAGTTTTTTTTTAGTCGCTCGTTTTATAATTCCCCTTTAACAATTTAGAAATTAATACTTATATTAGAACAAAGAGACGGACACATCTCGAAAACTGGTATTAATAAGTCTAGTTCTTAACTGTCAGTGCCTGTGGTATGGAAGCGGCACGGGAGGGGTGACATTGACATTATTATGACGTGACTGTCAAATGGCAATGCCAGATTTTGTATGGAAGGTGGCGCGTTTTTTTTTCGCGCGGCCAAAGACCAAACCATGTTTTTTGGTTACAAAAGTGTAATAAACCAAACTTACTATGACATGTATACCTCAAAACTTAGTCTGAACTGAGTTACGAGCATTAGAAGTTTGATGATTTTACATAATAGATTTGCTTTCTGCGCGCATGTTTTGTAATAAATTGCAACAAAATATTGCGCAATTTTTTTATTGCGCTGATTCTGCTCCATACTGAAGTCTGGAGCCTTCAATGGATGGTATTGTTTGTTTACACATACAATGTCACTATTTTGTTGCAATTTCTTACAAAACTTGCGCGCAAAAAGCAAATCTAATATGTAATATCATCAAACTTCTAATGCTCGTAACTCAGTCCAGACTGAGTTTAGAGGTATACATGTCATAGTAAGTTTGGTTTATTACACTATTTTGTAATCAAAAAACAAGGTTTGGTCGATGGCCGCGCGAAAAAAAAAGACGCCACTTTCCATACAAAATCTGTCATTGCCATTTGAAGTCTCGCTGACGTTTGACTTCTCAAAAACACCCGTGCCGCTTCCATACCTCAGGCACTCAGTTAAGCTCTAGAACTATAATTATTAATATTACAAACAGACAAATATCAAGTAAGGCACATTTAGAGAAGTTAAGATTCTAAAGTTAACTTAGTTGGATTACATTTTGTTTAGTATTTAGAACTATACTATTTTCGAGATAATTTGTTCAGAATTTTAGTATACGCCATGTTTTCTGTTGTAACTCAAAAGTTTTTACTGTAGACTAATTTATTTAATTATTTTAAATACATAGAACAAGAACCAAATAAATTCTATGAGAAAATGCTATAGCTGTGACAGTCAGCGTCAAATAGTTCGAGACACCCAAAGTGGCCAAAAAGTTGACAACACAACCTTATTCCAATGAGGGCTATCGTTTTTATACTTAACAGTTGGCACCCCTGGCGATTGACAGGACCTTACTCTACAGTGGCGCCATCTTGATGAGTGCAAATGCGATAGTCCTCCTACCACTTTAGCACTCACCAGATGGTGCCACTGTCTTCGCTACTAGCAAGTGACAGGACCTTACTCTACAGTGGCGCAAACTGGTGAGCAAACAAAGACGTGTTGCGAACTTTTTGGCTACTTTGGGTGTCAAGAATTATTCGATGTTTAAAGAAATATATTTTTTTAACCATCAATCTTTTAAACTGCGATCTCCAACCCGCCTGCCAAGCGTGGGGATTATGACAAAACCCTCCACTATAGTGGAGGAGGCTCATAGTCCAGCAGTGGACTGTAAAGGGCTGTTGATGATGATGATGTTTTTTTTAACTTCTTGAGAAGTATATTTAATTTTTTTATATGTATTTTTACTGCGTACACTATAGCTCTGAACAAGTACATAAACTTACATACTAATCTCAATATATTTGTTATTTTACACCTATACAAGTAATATCATTATTAATATAAATATTACATAAATTTATTAGATTTTTTATATAATATTATCGTTCCCATTTCGACGACCGAGCGTGTATATTTTAATTACATATTTTACTATTTATTCTACAAATTGTTTTATTCAAAATTTATATGTTATGATGCATTTTTTTTTGTGCATAAGGGATGAATTTTTTATTGTATGTGCTTATTTTTAAGAGGCGAAAAAGAGCTATAAAATAAATGTTTTCTTTCTATAAAAATTAGGTCAAATTTTTAAAACCTATTTCTACATTATTGTAATAATGTTTTTTTTTGTTATTTAAAAATATGAAAAAAATGTTAAAATGTGAATATTTTCAGTTCAAATACACGCTCAGTGAAGGGATGAACTAATCTATTCTATACTTAAAATGCTGCCTTATAACAAAGTTTGTTTCAATTGCTGTAATTTGACTTTTGTATAAAAACATTTACAACCCTCTATTCAACCCCCTAAGGGATGAAGTTTCAAAAAATTACTTAAAGGGGGTTATAGTTTCGTTTTTTGCAAAATGACACCTAAAACAAGTACGTAAGGTGCCATTTATTTTTATACAAAAGTCACATTTCATGAAACGTAACTTACTTAAAATACCTATCTAAAACTTCAGGCAATATCACATGGGAAAATAAATGGAAGAATCAATAGGACAGCTTTTAATATTCAATAATTATTATTAAAAACATTTTTTATTACTAATTATCATTTATACAAGTAAATTCGTTTTAAAAGCACTTCTTATGATCACATATAATTTTGTTATTTTATTTCAATTGTGTAGGCACCTTTGTTTTGTCAAATCTAGTGTCGTCATTGAAAATCGAGCCGTTTTGGCGTCGTTATAAAGTCTAAATCCGTTTGTATACACATTTATATACAAGATAATTTTGTGTTTAAACAATATAGTGTTTTTGTTTTGTACGATTCGATTCGTTCGCCGATTTAGTAGCGTGATCGTACGTTTTGACACAAATTTTAAATTACATCCTATAGAATTTCAATGTCTATACTTATACTGTCTGTATAGATATTTTTCGTTAGTGGTAATAGATTTTTTTATTAAAAAAAAACTATGGCATTGTATTGGACTTTTATAATGCATGTGCTTTGAATTCGATTTTTTGTGTGATTAAACTTAAAAATCATAGTTTTAATGTATATTTATTGTCTGCAAACTTACTTATGACGTATCTATGTATGAAGACGGGGTTCTTTATGTGAACGAAGTCTGGATAACGAATATAGTTCATTTTTAGAGACCCATAGATCACTACGAAGTGAAATGACCTAGCTTTGATCTTATGGATATTTTCTTTACATTTAGATTTGCTATAGCAATTTTTAGCGTACAACCTAAGGCTTTCAGTACTTTTTTTATTCCCAAACATAAATACTTTTAAGAACCACTCCCTAAAGATTTTAACAACACGCGTTTAATAATTACTTAGTAAAAATATTATCTAAAAACAATAATTTATAGCTGCACTAATTTCTATGTCTATCTAGAAATAGCTTATAACAAATATAGTACTTATGTCCTTGTCTAGTCGGTAGAATATGACAGAGACAAAGTGGCTCAGGAAACGTATTATTGAGTTATTTTTTAAATGCAGTATATGATGGTAAGTGATGATCAGGCCGAAGGTGGAAGCGAGCTTCACCCGGAATCCTCAAGCACGGAGGAACTGGCTATCCTACCTCTAACTGCCGGAACACAACAATGCTGTTAACAATGTTGATATGGCGGCAGAGATTAAGATGGTGGTAGCTAGCCATGTTTGTGGCATTTATAATCTATACTAATATTATAAATGCGACAGTAACTCTGTTTGTCTATCTGTCACGCTTTCACGCCTAAACCTCTGAACCGATTTTGATGAAATTTGGCATAGAGATAGTTTGAGCCCCGGGAAAGGACATAGGATAGATTTTATCCCGGTTTTTGAAACAGGGACGGGCGCGATTAAGTTTTTCTGTGACAGAAAAAATTCCACGCGGGCGAAGCCGCGGGCGGAAAGCTAGTATTTAAATATGCCTGATGTACTTTATTTAGTGTACGATGTTTTTCCCGGAAATGAATGACAAAAATGTTATGTTGACTATGTACTTAAGGTCTTAGCACACTTATCAACTCGGAAAGGGATCAACACCGTATCACCTTTCGCGCGCTTTTAACCGCGAGGCGAGGCGTTTACGTTACGGTGCGGATAAGTGTGCGTTGCAGTATGGAGTTTCATACAAAGAATACTGACCGCCTCGAGCCTTAAATCGTTTCCATTTAAAATATATTCTACATAAAAACCGGTGATACGTCACAGTAAGCTTGTTTTAAAATCCTAAAATAAGTATTGTGTATTTTATTTTATTATTCTTATTTTAAATGTCATTCTGAGTTTTGAAAGAAAGAAAAAGTATTAACTTTGCGACTAAATGTGGATATTTTTTGGCTTATTTAAATAAGATTAATTTTTTCCTTAACATTACACTATAGATCCTGACATTAAACCAAACTGAACTTTAAAATTACGACATAAGCATCAAAATCGAACGTATTTATAACAAAAAACACCCACACAGCCGCAAATATAGTCTGCGGTAAGACTTCGGCAATTTCGTAAATGATAATGAAAAGAATCAATTGAAACGGAAAATAACTGTGTTACAAAACAACTTGTTTAAAAAAACGATCGAAACAAGATTCCAACTCGGTCACACGCCCGTATTCACAAACATTACTATGAGGTCTCACAGTGCGCGTAAACGCACAGGGTGACACGCGACCCAATCACAGAGTTTTATTCAACGCTGAGCGTTCGATTTGCTGCTTCACTTAAGCAAGCATCGTTTGTGAATACGGGCGACAGATCCTGTCTTGTGATTGGTCGAAATATTAAAATTCAACCCATCAAATGGCTCAGTCTATGCTTTAAATTGAATTGAGATTTGATATTAATTGGTTCTGTTAATTAATTTTGATTTTAAAATCCATACATAAAAGGCACCCATCATCGTAGACATCCGCTAAGAAAGGGTTTTAAAATTTCATCCCCTTAGTTAGGGGATGAAACGGCCCAAAGCTTGTATGGAGAAACTACCGGAATCCCCCACCTTAGGGGATGAAACGGGTCGTTTGTATGGAGAAACTTCCTAAATTCAACAGGTCTAGTTTGTATGGAAAAAAATCCCCAAATTCATCCCCTTAGGGGTTGAAACGGGTCTAGTTTGTAAATCTAGTAAAAGATAGGCTAACGGCTCTTTTTAATACGACGTTTTGAACCGGACGTTAGTAGTTCGTTTGCAGGACCGCACACGGAAAATTGTATGACTTTTTTCTTTTCTTAAAAGGTTTTCTTTATAAATACCAATGTTACGTATTTAAATCGATATTACTCGAACATTTGAACATAGTTGTTTTAGATCTATTTTTTAAATTAATTTAAGCAGGTTTTAACGCTATACGCGGATAGAAAACATTGAAACATTACCTGTATTTGCCTAACGTTTCGACCGAGTTGCACCGGCCGTGGTCACAGGCTGACTAATTTTTTTAAATGGATTTCACGTCACTAAAAAATTGTATGACAACTGCATTGGAATAAAACTGATAATTACCAATTTGTATGACGACTCAAAAGATTTATAGCCAACTCAAATAATATTACAAGCGCTTTTTAAAAGGCTATCAGAAAATGACTTACAATTAACTTTCAAACTTCTGTCAATATCAGCGAACAAAACTGTCAAAGTCTACGCGGACTTACATTTCTTCTTTCTTCTTCTTCTTACACCTTCTTCCCTCTTCTGTCCAGACGCCTATCTATCCTCATAGGGGAGGTGACTGACTGCAGTATTTCCACCAGTTGCGAGTCTATGCGAGGTTTTTGGAGGCGCTTTGCGGAACGCGTGCGGAATTTGGCGGATTCTTGCGTTGAGACCAGGTTCGGTGTTAGCGACTTTATACACCTGTAGAGGGATAGAAAAGTTAATACTTGATTAAAAAAAGGGAATATGCAGGGTGACTTTGTTATCAGTATCCATTTTTTTTTAATAAGCTCGTTAGAACAATTTGACAATACAACTTTATCGTAATTATTTTTACCTCGCCTCGGTAAATGAAGCGATTCTATAATTTCTGGTGGAAACGTAGCCTAAGCGTCTCCAATGTGTCACGCTTAAATAAAGTCCTAGAACATTATTTTTGACAGGAAGGTAAATCCGTAATGTATTCTTCTGTTTCTTGCACTTTTCATTTATAAAATATAATAAAACATAACATTTCCACACACTAACATTTTAGGTTCAGAGTTTACGTCAGGTGTGCTCTCGTTTCAGAAAAATGACGTCCACTGCTGAAAAAATGCCTCCCCTAAAGGGTTTGGGCTACAGTCGCCTCAAAAATAATAAGGGACGTCCACTAACAAGGTGGACCAACGACATCGTAAAGGTAGCAGGAAGGCGCTGGACGCAGGCCGCTACCAACCGGGCAACATGGAAAGCATTGGGGGAGGCCTATGTTCAGCAGTAGACGTTCTATGGTTAAGATGATGATGATGAAATAAGTAAGCAAATCCTACTGTGTGAAGGTGACACGCTGGTCAGAACAAGGATGGGTCTTCTGATGTTCCAACAGGCACCAGAAGACTTACAAATCCCTCTCATCCAGGACCTTAATTGATCTGATGGATAAATGTTTGTGAACACAGAAACTAAAGGGAGATGTGACAAGGGGGCGTGGCCGGTGTCACAGCAATATGCCCAAAAACAGAACACATTGCTCGCGACAGCAATGATGACAGCAGCGACGTCATAATGTAAACAGTTTACATTGCTTGAGTAGTACTAAAGATTATTCGAACGATGAGTACTGATACCGCAGTGAATAATGAGCACATATTTTGATTACGTTGTGTGTGTGAATTTCTATCTAATGCGACACTGAGTTTCGAACTCAGCGCATTAGTTGGCATCCCTCTATATCTCTATGTTTGTGAATCATAGGGAAGAAGGCAAGGTGTTAGTGTGTGTGGAGCTGTCCTGCGTGATCGCATCAGAAATGAGGAGATCCGCAGGAGAACTAAAGTGAACATAGCACGCAGAATCGCCAAAATCAAGTGGCAGTGGGCGGGGCACATAACTCGTAGAGACGATGGCCGATGGGGCAGAAGAGTTCTTTCAAGGTAGTGTGGGCAAGCTCCCCACTAGGTGGACCGACGATCTGGTGAAGGTCGCGAGAGGTGCCTGGATGCGAGCGGTTTTTGTGGAAAACCTTGGGGGAGGCCTTTGTTCAGCTGTGGACGTCATTTGGCTTCTTATTGTGTCGACAACAAACCTACACAGTGCCAACCCAAAACTACGCCACAAAAGCCTGTCGCGAGCGATAAGGATGGGTAGCTTGGGGTCATTGGACGAAATTCTGCGTGCTCGGCGACCGGACTTTAGTGTCTACTAACCTAGCAGCCTCCTGCAGCTTCCTAGCCAGCAGTTCGTTCTTCATCTTGGCGGCGGCCAGCTCGCGTCGGAACTGCGACTTGCTTTTGTTGCACGACGGATGGAGCAGCGGGTGCTTACTTAATGTAGGACCGGTCTTTGTGGAAATCCTTGGGGGAGGCCTTTGTCCAGCTGTGGACGTCATTTGGCTTCTTTTTTTAGCCACAACGAGGAAGCTCTTGGCCTGTATCTCACCTGATGGTAAGTGATGATCAGGCCGAAGGTGGAAGCGAGCTTCACCCGGAATCCTCAACCACGGAGGAACTGGCTACCTTACCTTGTAAATACCGGAACACAACAATGCTGTTAACATTGTTGTTATGGCGACAGATTTAGGTAAGATGGTGGTAGCTAGCCAGGCGGACTTAGAAAAATCTGCCACCACTGGGAATTGAACCCGGACCTCAAGAGTCTGAAGCAGGTGGTCTTACCACTAGACCACAGAGGCGGTTCTTGTTACGTCGACAACAAACCTTACAGTGTCATCCCAAAACTCCGCCACAAGAGCCGCCCGTCGCGAGCGCGACTGCTTGGGGTCATTGGACGAAATTTTACGTGTTCGGCGACCGGACTTTAAAACAGTTTCTATCTCACCTAGCGTGGGCAGGCCTCCTACTAGGTGGACCGACGATCTGGTGAAGGTCGCGGGAAGAGCCTAGATGCGGGCGGCGCAGGACCGGTCTTTGTGGAAATCCTTGGGGGAGGCCTTTGTCCAGCAGTGGATGTCATTTGGTTTCTTCTTGTCGTGTCGACACAAACCTACAAGTGACAGCAATATAATTACGCGCGAGCTTGGGGTCATTGGACGAAATTCTGCGTGCTCGGCGACCGGACTTTAGTGTCTACTAACCTAGCAGCCTCCTGCAGCTTCCTAGCCAGCAGTTCGTTCTTCATCTTAGCCGCGGCCAGCTCACGTCGAAGCTGCGACTTGCTTTTGTTGCACGACGGGTGGAGCAGCGGGTGCTTACGAAGCCTGGCGGCGGACGGTCGCACCGTCGGGTCTGGATCCACCATTTTCTGGTTAAAAAAAGTTTTTTAATGTTAGTAAATTCACGGCAACCGCAGGAAGGAAGACGTAGCGTGGGCAAGCCTCCCACTAGGTGGACCGACGATCTGGTGAAGGTCGCGGGAAGAGCCTGGATGCAGGCAGCGCAAGACCGGTCGTTATGGATATTAAATGTTTATTAGGACTTATAGACTACTAGCTGACCCGGCGAACTTCGTACCGCCTTAGCGTAGAGATTTTCTTTATATTTTTTTCCGTAAAAACCTTGTACAGAGTATTAGAAAACTACAAAAAAAAAATCAGCCAAATCGGTCAAGCCGTTTTCATGTTATGTCGTGACAACGGAAAACGGGTTTCATTTTTATATATATAGATAGGTATAATAGACTATAGGTATAACTTATTTTATTTTATTTTATTTTATAAGCGATTGCATTATCGTGGGTGCAACATTTGAACGCATTTAAGGCGCCTTTAAGAATGTATAACCTCTTCCTTTTTGGATTTGCATGGACATCTATAGTGCTTACAAATCTTCATATATTAAAAAAAAAAGATTAATAAAAACACTTTAGAATTTTGCTCTTATGGAGCCTGCACATGTCACATAATCGAGACCAACATTTGGCAAGTGCTGAGAAGAAGCGCCGCAACAAACTCAGTCACCACTCTCTGCCGGTTGAAGTAAATAGAAATAACGATAGTAGGTATAGATTGTTTCATCCACTCAGCCGCGCCCCAGCAATGTTTGGTCTCGGTCGCGCGGGGTGCGGGGAGTGTGGTCCGAGCAATCCGTAAGGCATTACTGTAGTGTGCGTGTGCACTCAAGGATCATTTAGCGTGTGCTGATAACACTCAAAGAAAGGTGGGGCGTTCTCGTGGATGAAACGATCTATACATTACAGAAATTACAGTGTTAAAAATACAGTATCCTTACCTTTAGAAGCTGGTTGAACTCCCTCGACAGTCCGGGCAGGTCGGGCAGCTTGCCTTCTCTGTAATCGTGCCACTGCTGCCCATTCTTCGGTAAAGGACCACCGCCTCCCGCCTCGAATAACGTTAGACCTGAAAAACAATGTTAATCATTAGGGATGTTATTTTATTTTATTTTGTTTTATTCAGAAAACAAACAGATAAATTATACATATATAAATTGCATAGATACAGTGTAGCTGGTAAAAACCTATAGTTTTCACCTCTATATAACCATTTATGGATATGTAGTTTCGGTTATGGATACAGTTACGGATGTATGAATAATATTATACCGGTTTCGGTTACGGTTACGGATATATTTTTTATTTCGGATATCCGAAAGTTTCGGTTACGATTACGGATATTCTGTGCTTTAGAATGCAATTTGCAATAGTTGTCCAACACAGTTCATTCATGGCCGCACACTTTACATCGAATAAAAAGTTATAAAAAAATAAAAATTGATACTAGATGACATGCATTATAAAGGTAAATCAGGCTGTTATGCCTTTACATATAATGCTATACAAAAAAACAATTTAAACTGCCTACATCCGAAACTATCCGAAACTTTTGAACCGGTTACGGATATCCATAACATCCCTGTTAATCATCATCATTATCAAGTCACTGTTGTTTTCCTTTGACCTATCTCCCGGGACAATTGACGGGACTATTCCCACCTCTCGTTCCCAACGCTGCAACTCCTGTGCAGCCAGGATCTACAGCTTGACCGCCAATAACCCAACCAGTGAAGGCCAAGTTTGTCCCGGGGAAAGTTTAACTGTCATTGGACCCGCAACGAAATTAATCAGAAGAACATAGGAGGAAACGATAAGTGATTTCAATAATAGATTACGGAATATTCTGGAACTATCCGAAAATTCAATGATTTCAGGATCCATACTTAGTTTTCCTAATAAATAAAATAATATAAAAACCATGAAATACTTATAAAATCTATGATAGATCGATATCTAATATCGAAGCTAGATTATCAATAAAAATGCTTTATCATCTACAATGAAATGTCAAAACGTAAAAGGGTATCACAATCATTTTTGGGTTACTTTACATTCGAGTAATTACGTGATAATCAATATGAGTCGATGATAATTAAAAAATAATTATGTAATACTTGCTAGCTAAGTTTCGCTACCGACTTTGCTTGCGTGGACTTCGCTCTGTCACAGAAAGTATATTTTTATCATCAGGTCATTTAGTCTCCACTGCAGGAGCACGACCCTCTAATTGACCAGAGGCAAGAGGATTTGTCCTACACTCCCCACGCTGGCCAGACGGGTTGGGGAGGCCTGATGTTCGCATATTAGTCCCTTAGTCGCCTCTTACGACATCCACGGGACGAATGGGGGTCCTATTCTACCTAAACTCCACGACAATTAGAATAGAGGTGAAAACTTAACAAACAAACAATCGACTGTCGCTTTTATAGTATTAGCAAAACCAATTAACAAAAATCAACTTTAAATCAACCACAAAAAGCATATTTCCCATCAAATTCCCAATCATATCACAATCAATAATCTCCCTTATCAACAGCACGTTACTATCTTATTTACCGTAACTTCCACACGTCCAGTCAGTTGTAACCATGGTCAAGGCACGCAAGTACGTAGTCCTCAAGACTTTCGACGGAGTCCCGAAGAGGGACGACTTCAAAATAGTCGAATACGACCTCCCTCCCATTCAAAATGGAGAGATTCTTATAAAGACGCAATGGGTCAGCGTGGATCCATATCAGCAAGCTTACAACTACCGCTACCCGGTTCCGTATGACCAGTTTGGGTTTCAAGTAGGCGTGGTCGAAGATTCTAAGGACCCCCGCTTCCCAGTCGGGACTAAAGTGGTCAGCCATAAAGGATGGTGCGACTATACCATAGCCAATGCTAGCATCATTGGCAACTCACCGATGGATAGAGTGTACAAACTGCCGGATTTGAAGGGAATGTCGCCGTCTTTGGGTGTGGGAGCAGTGGGTATGCCTGGGGCAACTGCTTATTTCGGATTTTTGGAGCTGTGTCAACCCAAAGCTGGTGAGACGGTGGTGGTAACCGGTGCAGCAGGCGGCGTTGGATCTTTAGTGGGCCAAATAGCGAAGATCAAAGGCTGTAAAGTGATCGGATTCGCTGGAACTGATGAGAAGTGCGCTTGGTTGGAAAAGGACTTGGGTTTTGATAAGGCATTGAACTACAAAACTGTGGATATCAACTCTGCTTTGAAAGCAGCTGCCCCTGAAGGCGTGGATTGTTACTTCGACAATGTTGGAGGGGAAATAAGTAGTATAATCATCAGCCAAATGAACGTCAACGGTCGAGTATCAGTCTGTGGTAGTATCAGCTCTTACAACGACTTGACACGCGGCGTGGGTAAGGCTACAATTTTACAGCCAAGCTTGGTGTCTAAACAGTTGAGGGTAGAAGGATTTTTGGTGCCAAGATGGGCCGGAAAGTGGGGGGAGGCGTTCGTAGATTTGGTGGACTGGATCAAGTCAGGTAAGATCAAAACCCAAGAGCATATAACTGAAGGATTTGAAAATATCTACGACGCGTTCGTAGGAATGCTGGCAGGTGAAAATGTGGGAAAAGCTGTTGTTAAACTTTGAAGATAGAAACAATTGAATTTAATTAAATATCATGACACTTATGTAACTGTCACTTTAAATGTGCTGTCAAAAAATACAGACATGAGACGTCACTCCTAAAGAAAGTCAAATTCAGTTTAGGCCTTTTCCAGGGCGCTTATACACGTCCCAAATATAGCTTGCCCTACCACCACTTCGGGACAACATATGGGCTGGTGTTGAGAAGAAGTGGCGGAAGAAACTCAGTCACCTTTATTCGAAAAATAATATGGTGTTATGAATGATGAAAGGTGTACCGTATTGAAAGTGTAATAGGTTTTAATTTAGCATAAATAACTCAATTACGATGATGAGTGAAGTGTTCAGTGTTGGTTGCATTTGTTTACTATTAATGATTTTACATTAATATTTATTTTAAAATAAAAGTTTCAAAAACGTTAATTTATCTTTTTCTTTATCACTTCGAATAGATCGTTGTCGTTTAGAATCTATCGAACTTTGTACACTACTATCATAGTCTGATAAAATGGATAACTGAAAGAACATAGATTAATTTAACATGGCAGCGTTGCCAGATTGTTTGGCGAGTCAACATTTTACATTTTTTTGGGTAAAAATCCAGGATAGAGCTTGTCCATAGCTGGAATCGCGCCTGAGACATAAAAATGGGGACGTCCCGAAAAAATTTAACGGACGCTAATACATGGTCACTTTTCATTGTATAGTTGTTGCAATACACGAAGGCGAGTGAGCTTTACATGTGTGGTGGCTCGCTACCGTTTGTTGTTCAATAGTTTTGACAGACATTACACTATCGTTATGTGCTTGTACACGTACACACAAGTAAAGCTCACTCGCCTTCGTGAGTTGCAAGAACTATACATACTGGATTTTGTGAGAATCTATGTAATGAGAGTTTTCGCGAATGAAAGATCCGCTAGATGGCGGGACGTGGATGTGGGGTCAGACTGCTGCGTGATTGGTGGATTTTGACATATCTGTCGATGTCATGTCAAAAATAACCAATCATGCAGCATTTGGACCTCGCGTCTACGTATTGCCATCTGGCGGATTTTAAATTCGCGAAAACCCTCATTGTGAAATGCAATAAAATTGAGTATTGAGAATACTATAAAGAAGTTTTCATTGAGAATTTTGTTTGTAGAATGTAATCTCAACAACACAAAAAAAATCTCACTGAGATTTGAATTAAACTTTTTGGACAGAAGTAGTCCAAATCCTCTGCCTCTGGTCAATTAGAGGGTCGTGCTCCTGCAGTGGAGACTAAATGACCTGATGATTATGTTTTACATAACTCATGAACTAAAATATATTTTTATTACATAGGCATATTGATATTTGTGACTTTTGTGTCCTTATCACACGTAGATAGACTTATAATCTATAATAATAATTCTTATCAATATTAAACAGATTATTAAGAATATTATTGGTGGGATTATTAAGAATATTATTGGTGGTATTCTTAATCGACGATTTTGTTGTAATCTAGTAGTCGGAGAACCCAATATTAAAAAGACTCCTACTTCCTACTAATGTTATAAATGCGAAAGTTTGTGTGGATGTCTGGATGTTTGTTACTCTTTCACGCAAAAACTACTGAACGGATTTTGTGGAAACTTTACAGTATTATTGTTTATAACACAGATTAACATATAGGCTATTATTTATAACGATATGTGACAAATACATTTCAATAAATAAATAAGACGTGTCTAAAAAGCGCCATCTATCGTCATTGGTTAAAATCTACAGCTAAAAAATGTTGACGTTCGTAAATATTCATGCGGGTGAAGCCGTTAAACGCCATCTATCAACATCATTAGTAATTAAACGACGTCCACGCGTACGAAGTCGCGGGCGACCGCTAGTTAGGACACAGAATAATAATAAGTTCTACGTACAGAAGTTTTACTTCGCGAAGGTATTTAAAAAAATGTATGCTCAATGTCATTAACAATATGGTGTAATTTAGCCTGTCTCAAGAGTCAAGCACCATTTTGTTGACAAACGTCAGTGATCGGCACTGCGCCGAAGCTATAGGGCTGACTTCGGTAAAATGATGTGACGTGAGGTGCCAAACTGCGGAAAATGGCGGAGGAAATACATGATTTAGCATGAATTATCATGAATAATATTAACTACTTATTTACCTCTCAGTGTCTTGAGGCAACTTAAAAAAGTACATTCTGTGTTTTTATTATTATTTAGGCAGTTAAATACTGCACAGTATTTAGTACACCATTTTCTTTATTTTCTTCCATCATACACAAGAATACGCGTGCGGGAGTCAATGTTCGCTCGTATGTGAGGCCTTGTCGAATAGTATCCTGTAGGTGGGCCATCGTGCGTGTTTTGTTTGCGATGTAAACTCGCGGAGATGAACAGGCCTGGTTAGGTTAGGAATATATATTCTTAAACAATATTTAAAACAGTACTTACCGAAAGCAAAGATGTCAGCCTTGGTTAGATGCGTGAAGTCTTCCTGCAACACTTCTTTGGGCAAGTACCTGCAGTCGCCTTCTTCTACGGACGGCGACGACACGCACGTCACGTGGCCGAGGTCTCCTGCAAAGAAGAAAAGAATTTTAGAAGGTGTTCTTGAAATGGAAACGTCATGTTTGGCAGTTTTATTAGCACCATCTAACTTTGACCGTAAGTGCCTTTTCACACGTTCCGGTTGCCGGCTATCCGGCGCCGGGTACCCGGTGGTGAAGTGTATGGGCATGGTACGGAGCTTTCACATGTTCCGGCGTAATTAATCCGGCATGCCCATACATTTGACGCCGGGTAGCCGGCAACCGGGACGTGTGAAAAGGGCCTAACTATAACGACAACCGGTGCTTTTTGTATGGATCTTGACAGATTTTTGACGTTTTTTAAAGTTAAATTATGATGGTGCAACCCAGCCCTAGAATTGCTGTTAAATAAGAGGCTAATTATAAAAAAGTGAGCGCAGTTCTGCCAAGCGATGACGGACGACACTGGGCATTTTTAATTAAACTCAAAGGTGTAAGGTTTATATTTCCTATTGGGTAGTTTACTTATAAATAATATAAGTGGGTAGCAAGCAATCTTTGTATGTCAACCAGTTCGGAAATAAATCTTGTAGTGCACACACGCGTCTCATTTAAATCCCAAAAGACTGGTACATAATATTTCCTTGTCACGATTCATAATGTGATTTCATTAGATAGCAGCTTGCAAGGTGCTCATTATTTGTTTACAATGAAATGAAAGATTTTTCACTAGTCGCGCGGTTATTGATTGTTGCATACAACTGTGCTGTGCTGTGACACTGTTTGTTTTTTGTTGTGCGACATTATCAAACAGATATTATGTCACATTTCATATAGGTAGCTAATTAGCAATCGTTCCATCATAATTCATACTTCATTAAAAGTTCACACAAAGCACATTATATGAAAGAGCTACATTATAACACTGCGAATAAAAATAATTGGCTGTGAAATTTTGCATGTGAAATCATATGAATAAAAATTGGCACTTTAAACTTTGACATTTTGCAAACGGATCCCTAAATCGAAAAATAGTCTTAGAAACCCCAAAGCCATTTTAAAAGACCTACCCAACGATACCCCACACGATGGGGTAGAAAAAGAAAAAAAAATCATCCCCACTTTACTAGCTAGGGAGCAACGTACCCTAAAAAACATTTTTTTTTCAAAATTTTATTGTACCGTTTTGTCAGCGTGATTAATATACATACCTCCACAAAATTACAGCTCTCTAGTGCCAATAATTTCCAAGCAAAACCTCGGACGGACAGACAGACAGACATATCGAAACTGTAAGGGTTCTTTGCCAGGATTACGGAACCCTAAAAATCATCTTTTCATATAATGGAAATGAATGAAAAATAGCAATCATTTCCATGCCTACCTGTGACCCTTCACAGGCTGAGGAAACTCCGCACAATGCTTGCCGTCGCCTTTTGTATCTTATTATTATTCTCACCGATCTTGTAGAGGTGGTCGGGGCGCGGCTCGTCGTCGTCGTAGCCGTCGTCGCTGTCGGCCGGCGCCACGTCGGCGCTGCACAGGAAGATGTTGCCCGGCTTCACGTCCATGTGGACCAGCGCTCGGGAGTGGATGTAGCTGTGGACAAATAATAATAATTTATTATAAGAATTCTCAATAAATACCGCAGTGTCTCAAGTCTTAAGTCTTTGAACAGTGCAGTGTGTGTTGCCAGTGATGGTATATGGATCTGAAACATGGTCGCTTACTTTGGGCCTCATAAGAAGGCTCAAGGTCACCCAAAGGGCGATGGAGCGGGCTACGCTTGAAGTTTCTCTGCGTGATCAAATCAGAAATGAGGAGATTCGCAGGAGAACCAAAGTGTCGGCTAGCTCTAGTAGCCCGCAGAATTGCTAAAATCAAGTGGCAGTGGGCGGGGCACGTAGCTCGTAGAGACGATGGCCGTTGGGGCAGAAAAGTTCTCGAGTGGCTCTTCTGCTGGAGTGAACCACTTTCGCAGTACTCGTTCAATTTAACGAATAAGTAATGAACGAGTGAATGAGTGAACGAAGATTTTAAAGTTACTCACGCTAGTCTGACAGCTTTTATATCTGGTGACCATCTCAGTCCAATTACACCAGAAATCTCCAACCATTTAAATGAGTGAATGACGAGTGAATGAATGAACGACAAGTGAATGAGTGACAGATTTTTTAACATAGCGAGTCACGATTCAATTGAACGAGTGAGTTAATGAACGAAGTCTTTAAAGTTACACACGCTAATCCGTCAGCTATGTGCGCTAGTAGTAACAACAGCTCGCTCTCCGCCAAAGGTCCGGCTTCCATCTTCTGCTGGAGGGAGCCACCGTCGCAATTCAAATGAACGAATGAATGAGTGAACGAAGTCTTTAAAGTTACTCACGCTAGTCCCTCCGCTATAAGTTGTCTGGTTCCCATCACATTCCAGCTACATCTCCAACCGTTTAAATGAGTGATTGACTAATGAATGAGCTAACGAGTGAAAGAAGTCTTTAAAGTTACTCACGCTAGTCTTTCAACAGCAACAATAGTTCGCTCTCTTCTGCTGAAGAATTACGGTCGCAGTAATCATTCAATTGAACGAATGAAGAGTGAATGAGTGAACGAAGTCTTTAAAGTTACTCACGCTAATCCGTCAGCTATGTGCGCTAGTAGTAACAACAGCTCGCTCTCCGCCAAAGGTCCGGCTTCCATCTTCTGTTGGAGGGAGCCACCGTCGCAGTACTCGTTCAATTGAACGAGTGAACGAGTAAATGAGTGAACGAAAGTGTTACTTACGCCAATTCGTCAGATATGATGTCTATTGCACCCAACCTAAAAATTCTCCACCAGATCTCTCATCATTCAAATGAGTGAATGACGAGTGAATGAATGAACGACTAGTGAATGAATGAACGACTTGTGAATGAATGAACGACTAGTGAATGAGTGACAGATTTTTTATCAAAGCGAGTCACGATTCAATTGAACGATTGAATGAGTGAACGAAGTCTTTATAGTTACTCACGCTAATCCGTCAGCTATGTGCGCTAGTAGTAACAACAGCTCGCTCTCCGCCAGAGGTCCGGCTTCCATCTTCTGCTGGAGGGAGCCACTGTCGTAGTACTCGTTCAATCGAACGAATGAACGATGTCTTTAAAGTTATTCACGCTAGTCTGTCAGCTTTTATATCTGGTGACCATCTCAGTCCAATTACACCAGAAATCTCTAACCATTCAAATGAGTGAATGATGAGTGAATTAATGAACGACTAGTGAATGAGTGACAGATTTTTTATTAAAGCGAGTCACGTTTCAATTGAACGATTGAATGAGTGAACGAAGTCTTTATAGTTACTCACGCTAATCCGTCAGCTATGTGCGCTAGTAGTAACAGCAATTCGCTCTCCGCCAGAGGCCCGGCTTCCATCTTCTGTTGGAGGGAGCCACCGTCGCAGTACTCGTTCTGGATTATCATATGGTCGTCTTCCGCCCACGCTGAGTAATATCTGTGGTTTGAAATAGGTAATATTGAATTAAAAATAAGCTTCTCACATACCAATTGGATACTTGGTGACTTTTTAAGAGCTACCAAAACATCCCATTTATTTTGATTATATTAGAGACTAGCGGCCGCCCGCGACTTCGTACGCGTGGATCCCGTTTTACCCCCTTCATCTATCTTACGCGGTTTAGATTTTTTCATACAAATGTTTTTCCCGCTAACTCCCGTTCCCGTGCGAATTTTGCAATATCCTGTTGTAACTAAGCTTTAAGTTTACTAAGGTACCTGCATGCCAAATTTCAAGCGTCTAACTTGAGCGGTTTAGATTTTCCCGCTAATTTCCGTTCCCGTGAGAATTTCTAAGTATACTATAACCTGCCCAGGAGTATGAAGATGAATTGTGCCAAGTTTTGTTAAAATCCGTTGAGTAGTTTTTGTTTCTATAAGGAACATACAGACAGACAGACAGACAGACAGACAGACAGACAAAAATTTTACTGATTGCATTTTTAGCATCAGTATCGATCACTAATCACCCCCTGATAGTTATTTTGAAAATATATTTCATGTACAGAATTGACCTCTCTACAGATTTATTATAAGTATAGATTGGTTTTAGTCTAATCGATATAATTGATGGTTTATTTATTATTATTTACTAGCTGACCCGGCGAACTCTGTTCCGCCTTAAAGGCAGTAAATTAGCAAATTTTGACCGACTGGACTACAACAAACATTTTAAAACCAAAATCAGCTCAATCGGCCCAGCCGTTCTCGAGTTTTAATCAGACTAACGAACAACAATTCATTTTTATTTATATAGATAGATAGATTAGTACAAAACAATTGTAAGCTTACAGAGCAGGTTCAAACGCTTACAAGCTTAAAAATAACAATGTCAATATAAGTTAAATACATTTAGGTTAAAGTTAGTCACCTATTGTCTATGGCAGGGATGGACAACTTATTTCGACTTGAGATCTACTTGTTTTTGACAAAACCCTGCGTGCCCCTTGTACAGACATCGAACTTTCACTAATAATAATTTACGGTAACATTATTTTTAGACGGTGTCTTCTCCAAGGGTTGTGCAATAAGCAAGAGCGTCCGCGGAAGACCAGCTTCGTGACTTGCCCTTTTGAGCATGTCACGATAAGTGCTGAGCGGGTGCCTATTGGCACAGTTTTTTTCTCACCACTTGTTTTAATAGCCTACATATTATGTGTTTTGTTGTTTTTTTTTTGTATTGTGTCTTTTTTTTCTGTGTCAATAAACCTTTTCTTATGGGCCTCATAAGAAGGCTCAAGGTCACCCAAAGAGCGATGGAGCGTGCTATGCTCGGAGTTTCCCTGCGTGATCGAATCAGAAATGAGGAGATCCGTAGGAGAACCAGAGTGACTGACATAGCCCGCAGAATCGCTAAAATCAAGTGGCAGTGGGCGGGGCACATAGCTCGAAGAGCTGATGGCCGCTGGGGCAGGAAAGTTCTTGAGTGGCGACCACGAGCTGGAAGACGTAGCGTGGGCAGGCCTCCCACTAGGTGGACCGACGATCTGGTGAAGGTCGCGGGAAGTACCTGGATGCAGGCGGCGCAGGACCGGTCTTTGTGGAAATCCTTGGGGGAGGCCTTTGTCCAGCAGTGGACGTCTTTCGGCTGAAACGAACGAACGAACGAAACCTTTTCTAAACCTTTTCTATTCTATTGTAGACCTCATAAACAATCCCATATTTCTTACCTGACGACATGCGGGTGCTTCTCTAAGGCGGCGTGTGCGTAAACCTCTGTCAGCGCTGCCCTTTCGGCCGCCGACCCCGCTACAGGCCTGTAATAAACATACATAAGTAATTTTTTTATTATTTTTTATTTTTTACAAATGCCCTTTATCATTACACTCAAGGGAAATATGCTTTATAATGCATTGTAATGTGAATAGATTTTAATGTTGTTAAACTTGTTATAACACGTTTTGTTTCGAGATACCTACCAGTGTCAAAAATTACATTTAAATACTAATACTACTAGTTAGCTATAAAATGTATCTTTTTGCGAATTTCGCTATGGGAAGATCGCTTGCTTATCCTAAAATACAGGGCTCTGCCCTAACTTAGGCAGCAAAGCTCAATGTTTTTAGAATCATAATATTTTGTAAGATACATTAATGTCTGTACTTAAAAATTTGTTGCTAGTTTTTTTATATGCATGTACTTACTTTTGAATAAATAGATTTGTATTGTATTGTATTGTAAAATTAACAACAAATTAAAGCCAAACATTTCCATTATTGTATAAATAGTGTAGCGAAAGTGCCCCAAACGCTTCAGAGTAAGCAGAGTCACCTCAGAGACGTTTAGAGTCACCAAAGTCACCTCAGAGACGTTTAGAGTCACCAAAGTCACCTCAAGAGTCACCTAAGAATCTCAGCAGAGGCCACAGTCAACTTAGAATCGCTTTAGTGTCGCTGAAGTCACCTCAGAGCTGATAGAGTCGACTCAGAGTCCCTAGAGTCGCAGCAGAGTATCTAGTCTCCTTAGAGTTGCCTGAAAGTCGCTAGAATTACGTCTGAGTTGCCAGTCTCTAAGAGTCATATCAGAGTCGATTTAGAGTCTCTAGAGTCGCCTCAGAATCCCAGCAGAGTCACTACATCTAACATCTACATACAGTCATCTAAGAGTCGCCTCAGTTACGCTAGAGTCACATCAATACTCAAATCTTTATCAAACTAGCTCGTCGCTTGTTATCATGACGACGTCGTCCACAGCATTGTGAACCTTATCCCCTCGCGTTAAAGTCCAACATACCTTAACGACCGTTTGAGCGCGTACACGCAGCCGTCCAATTTGTTCACGCACTTAGTGACGCGCCCGAACTGCCCGCGGCCTATCACGCCTAGCTCTATGAACTCCACGTTGTAGCGGGATATGATGATGACGACGCACTAGTTGCGTCGCAGCAGAGTTGCTATAGAGTCGCAGCAGCGTTGCAGCACAGTCGAGTCACCTTACAGTTGATTAAGAATCTCTAATGTCACCTTAGAATCGCCTAAGAGACTCCGGAATCTCCTCAAGAGTGTCTAGTCACCTTCGAGTATCTAGAGTCACCTTAGAGAGTCTAGAGTCACCCCAGAGTCTTTAGAGTCACCCCAGAGTCTCTAGAGTCACCCCAGAGTCTATAGAGTCACCTTAGAGACTTTAGAGTCACCCCAGATTCTATAGAGTCACCTTAGAGTCTCTAGAGTCACCCCAGAGTCTATAGAGTCACTTTGAGAGTCTCTAGAGTCATCTTAGAGTCTCTAGAGTCACCTTAGAGACTTTAGAGTCACCCCAGAGTCTATAGTCACCTTAGAGTCTCTAGAGTCACCCCAGAGTCTATAGTCACCTTAGAGACTTTAGAGTCACCTTAGAGTCTCTAAGAGTCTATAGTCACCTTAGATACTTTAGAGTCACCCCAGAGTCTATAGAGTCACCTTAGAGTCTCTAAGAGTCTATAGTCACCTTAGAGACTTTAGAGTCACCCCAGAGTCTATAGTCACCTTAGAGACTTTAGAGTCACCCCAGAGTCTATAGAGTCACCTTAGAGTCTCTAGAGTCACCCCAGAGTCTAAAGTCACCTTAGAGTCTCTAGAGTCATCTTAGAGTCTCTAGAGTCACCTTAGAGTCTCTAGAGTCACCCCAGAGTCTATAGAGTCACCTTAGAATCTCTAGAGTCACCCCAGAGTCTATAGTCACCTTAGAGTCTCTAGAGTCACCTTAGAGTCTCTAGAGTCACCCCAGAGTCTATAGAGTCACCTTAGAATCTCTAGAGTCACCTTAGAGTCTCTAGAGTCACCCCAGAGTCTATAGTCACCTTAGACTTTAGAGTCACCCCAGAGTCTCTAGAGTCACCTTAGAGTCTCTAGAGTCACCTTAGAGTCTCTAGAGTCACCTTAGAGTCTCTACAGTCACCCCAAAGTCTATAGTCACCTTAGAGTCTTTAGAGTCACCTTAGAGTCTTTAAGAGTCTAGAGTCACCTTAGAGTCTCTAGAGTCACCCCAGAGTCTATAGTCACCTTAGACTTTAGAGTCACCCCAGAGTCTATAGAGTCACCTTGAGAGTCTCTAGAGTCACCCCAGAGTCTATAGAGAGTCACCCCAGAGTCTATAGAGTCACCTTAGAGTCTCTAGAGTCACCTTAGAGTCTCTAGAGTCATCTTAGAGTCTATAGAGTCACCTTGAGAGTATCTAGAGTCGCCTCAAAGTCACTAGAGTCGCTTCCTACCATGATGTTAACATTCACCACATTGTGAACCTTAGCCCCTCGCGTTAAAGTCCAACATACCTTAACGACCGTTTGAGCGCGTACACGCAGCCGTCCAATTTGTTCACGCACTTAGTGACGCGCCCGAACTGCCCGCGGCCTATCACGCCTAGCTCTATGAACTCCACGTTGTAGCGGGATATGATGATGATGACGCACTAGTTGCGTCGCAACAGAGTCGCTACAGGGTCGCAACAGAGTCGCTACAGGGTCGCAACAGAGTCGCAACAGAGTCGCTACAGGGTCGCAACAGAGTCGCTACAGGGTCGCAACAGAGTCGCTAGTCACCTCAGAGTTGCTTAAGAGTCTCTAAAGTCATCTTAGAGTCGCCCAAGGGTCTCTGTAATCTTCTCAGACTCTTAAACTCACCTTAATGTCTGTAAAAGTAACCTTCTCTAGAGTCACCTTTGAGAGTCTAGAGTCACCGTAGAGTATCTAGAGTCACCCCAGAGTCTATAGTCACCTTAGAGACTTTAGAGTCACCCCAAAGTCTATAGAGTCACCTTGAGAGTCTCTAGAGTCACCCCAGAGTCTCTAGAGTCACCTTAGTCTCTAGAGTCACCTTAGTCTCTAGAGTCATCTTGGTGTCTCTAGAGTCACCCCAGAGTCTATAGTCACCTTAGAGTCTCTAGAGTCACCCCAGAGTCTATAGAGTCACCTTAGAATCTCTAGAGTCACCCCAGAGTCTATAGAGTCACCTTAGAATCTCTAGAGTCACCCCAGAGTCTATAGAGTCACCTTAGTCTCTAGTCACCCCAGAGTCTATAGTCACCTTAGAGACTTTAGAGTCACCCCAGAGTCGATAGAGTCACCACAGAGTCTATAGAGTCACCTTAGAATCTCTAGAGTCACCCCAGAGTCTATAGAGTCACCTTAGAGTCTCTAGAGTCACCCCAGAGTCTATAGTCACCTTAGAGTCTCTAGAGTCACCCCAGAGTCTATAGTCACCTTAGTCTCTAGAGTCACCTTAGTCTCTAGAGTCATCTTGGTGTCTCTAGAGTCACCCCAGAGTCTATAGTCACCTTAGAGTCTCTAGAGTCACCCCAGAGTCTATAGAGTCACCTTAGAATCTCTAGAGTCACCCCAGAGTCTATAGAGTCACCTTAGAATCTCTAGAGTCACCCCAGAGTCTATAGAGTCACCTTAGTCTCTAGTCACCCCAGAGTCTATAGTCACCTTAGAGACTTTAGAGTCACCCCAGAGTCGATAGAGTCACCACAGAGTCTATAGAGTCACCTTAGAATCTCTAGAGTCACCCCAGAGTCTATAGAGTCACCTTAGAGTCTCTAGAGTCACCCCAGAGTATAGTCACCTTAGAGTCTCTAGAGTCACCCCAGAGTCTATAGTCACCTTAGAGACTTTAGAGTCACCTTAGTCTCTAGAGTCACCCCAGAGTCTATAGTCACCTTAGAGACTCTAGAGTCACCTTAGAGTCTCTAGAGTCACCCTAGAGTCTATAGTCACCTTAGAGACTTTAGAGTCACCTTAGA
Organism: Ostrinia nubilalis; assembly: GCF_963855985.1. Classification (NCBI taxonomy): domain Eukaryota; kingdom Metazoa; phylum Arthropoda; class Insecta; order Lepidoptera; family Crambidae; genus Ostrinia; species Ostrinia nubilalis. Next base: position 1,390,741 of record NC_087116.1, on the reverse strand, counting down.
ATCTCTAGAGTCACCCCAGAGTCTATAGAGTCATCTTAGAGTTTCTAGAGTCACCCCAGAGTCTATAGTCACCTTAGAGTCTCTAGAGTCACCCCAGAGTCTATAGTCACCTTAGAGTCTCTAGAGTCACCCCAGAGTCTATAGTCACCTTAGACTTTAGAGTCACCCCAGAGTCTATAGAGTCACCTTGAGAGTCTCTAGAGTCACCTTAGAGTCTCTAGAGTCACCTTGAGAGTCTCTAGAGTCACCTTAGAGTCTCTAGAGTCATCTTGGAGTCTCTAGAGTCACACCAGAGTCTATAGTCACCTTAGAGACTTTAGAGTCACCCCAGAGTCTATAGTCACCTTAAGTCTGTAAAAGTCACCTTAGAGTCTCTAGAGTCACCTTAAGAGTCTCTAGAGTCATCTTAGAGTCTCTAGAGTCACCTTAGAGTCTCTAGAGTCACCTTGAGAGTCTCTAGAGTCACCTTAGAAAGTCTAGAGTCACCTTAGAAAGTCTAGAGTCACCTTAGAGTATCTAGAGTCACCCCAGTCTATAGTCACCTTAGAGTCTCTAGAGTCACCCCAGAATCTATAGTCACCTTGAGAGTCTCTAGAGTCACCTTAGAGTCTCTAGAGTCATCTTGGAGTCTCTAGAGTCACCCCAGAGTCTATAGAGTCACCTTAGAGTCTCTAGAGTCACCTTAGTCTCTAGAGTCACCCCAGAGTCTATAGTCACCTTAGAGACTCTAGAGTCACCTTAGAGTCTATAGAGTCACCCCAGAGTCTATAGTCACCTTAGAGTCTCTAGAGTCACCTTGAGAGTCTTTAGAGTCACCTTAGTCTCTAAGAGTCATCTTAGAGTCTCTAGTCGCAGCAGAGTATCTAGAGTCGCATGAAACTCTCTGAGTCACTTTTATCAATGATGACGTCGTCCACCACATTCTAAACCTTAGCCCCTCGCGTTAAAGTCCAACATACCTTAACGACCGTTTGAGCGCGTACACGCAGCCGTCCAATTTGTTCACGCACTTAGTGACGCGCCCGAACTGCCCGCGGCCTATCACGCCTAGCTCTATGAACTCCACGTTGTAGCGGGATATGATGATGATGACGCACTAGTTGCCGAGCAGCAGAGTCGCTACAGGGTCGCAGCAAAGTCGCTAGTCACCTTACAGTTGATTAAGAATCTCTAATGTCACCTTAGAATCGCCCAAGAGTCTCTGTAATCTCCTCAGACTCTAAACTCACCTTAATGTGCTAAATAAAAAATAAATACTTTTCTTTCTTTCTTTCTTTCTAATGTCTGTAAGTCACCTTAGAATCTCTAGAGTCACCCCAGAGTCTATAGAGTCACCTTAGAGTCTCTAGAGTCACCTTAGTCTCTAAGAGTCATCTTAGAGTCTCTAAGAGTCGCAGCAGAGTACCTAGAGTCGCATTAAACTCTAAGAGTCACTTTCATCAATGATGACGTCGTCCACCACATTGTAAACCTTATCCCCTCGCGTTAAAGTCCAACATACCTTAACGACCGTTTGAGCGCGTAGACGCAGCCGTCCAATTTGTTCACGCACTTAGTGACGCGCCCGAACTGCCCGCGGCCTATCACGCCTAGCTCTATGAACTCCACGTTGTAGCGGGATATGTTTGACTCCTGCGGGATAAATAAATTAATAATAAACAAGCTTTCATAACAGTACTATAGTCTGGTCTGTGAGCACGTAGAATTAGGTCCAATGACCCCTAGCTACCCATCCTTATCGCTCGCGCGTAATTATGTTGCTATCGCGCTCACTCACTGCGGGTGCCAGTCGCACAGTCGCGACAGCAATATAATTACGCGCGAGCGATAAGGATGGGTAGCTAGGGGTCATTGGACAAAATTCTACGTGCTCACGGACCGGGCTTTAGTTAAATATAAGATAGTAAGAACTTTTGCAGACTTTTAGAAGGACGATAGTTGGGTCGGCTTGCAATTTGTATGAGGAATCGAGCGATACCAAATCGGTGTGTGCGCACTTCTACTTATGAAATAACATCGACTAAGCGGGTGGACTGTTCCCACCTCTCGTTCCCACCGCTGCAACTCCTGTGTAGCCAGGATCTACAGCTTGACCGCCAATAACACAACCAGTGAAGGTCAAGTTTGTCCCGGGGGAAAGTTAAACTGTCATTGGACCCGCAACGAAATTAATCAGAAGAACATAGGAGTTCGAAGTTAAGGTTCTACTTCCTAAACGCATGATACGGTTTATTATTATCCACTTGTAGTAGTTTTTCCTGCATAAATGACTTTCTGTTGCCTGAACACTTTATGCGGCAGTGGGAAAACAGTTCCCACCATTTAGCGGAAGTGGGAATATTGTTCCCACCATGTTGCGGTTATCTTAATTGTCTTAAGGTCCAAAACAATGAAAAATTCGGACTTATTATGCCTTTATGGTAGGCTTTGGGCTATATAACATCACCCTACAGCCAATAGGGGCGGAGCAGTAAAGAAAAATGTTGCAAAAACGGGAAATATTATTTCAACTATTTTCACGCGTACGAAGTAGTGAAAATTCAATTCAAACTTACCCTGAGTCTTTTGGCAGGTTGCTCGGGCGTTGCATCCCATGTCGGCGTTTTCGACAACGCCCGTTTTTTCTTGTTCAACGCTTGACCTGTAACAGATTTTTGTTTATTATAATTTAAGCACTCGTAATTTAATCATTGAGGGAGGCCTATGTTCAGCAGTAGACGTCCTGTGGCTGAAATTATGATGATGATCAACCACTTGTAATTGAGTAGTTGACACCTTAGTAAATGAGGGGTTTTCGTTTTGTGCTATAGTTGGCGCCACTGGCGAATGACAGGACCTTATTCTATTCTCTAGCTACTCCTTGATATTCTGCTTGATTCGTCCTAAATGACCTTTTTTATGTACAACAATGCAGGTGGTGTTAAGTGAGATGCAGTCTAGGATGGTACATATTTGCCCTGTAAGTGCATTCACTCTCGCCTTGAAAAGGCCCCGATGATAGTGTTCAGGAAATACCGCAGCTGGCAGCGAATTCCAGTCTCTATAGTCAGGTCTGTGAGCACGTAGAATTTCGTCCAACGACCCCAAGCTACCCATCCTTATCGCTCGCGCGTAATTATGTTGCTATCGCGCTCGCACTATAATTAATATAATTCCGCGCGAGTGATAAGGATGGGTAGCTTGGGGTCATTGGACAAAATTCTACGTGCTCACAGCCCGGGCTTTAGCTGTTCGCATTATAAAAGAGTTAGCTAAACATGATAATGATTGATATTCTGCTTGACTCGTCCTAAATGATTTGAAAATTATAAATAACTTGAAAAAATCGAACTGCCTAAGGCGGGAATTGAACCCACGACCTTCCGCTTGCCGGGCGATCTAAATGACCTGATAATTATTGATTTTCTTATGGCTCACCATCAGGCGTGAATGGATTAATGTTGGCGGCGGGCCGCGGTCTCGAGTCATCCATGTCGTCAGGCGGTAGACTGCCCAACGCGCTGTCTTCGTCCCCTGATGATGATGATGATGGATGATGATGAGTAGGCTCACCGTCGGAGGCATGCAGAAGCTAAACTTAAATACCTGGTGATGATGATGACAACGGTGACACAGTAGAGCGTCAGAGGGTTAGTGTTCTCCATCACTCGACCCTATGATGATGATGATGATGTGTCAAATCACTCTACCCTCTTAACTCGTCCTAAATTGCCTGATGATGGCGACTGAGTGGTGATGATGATGACGACTACAATCTGTCTCGCCATCTAGCTGCTAGAAATATGTTCTGAGCGATGCGTTATCGCTCGCGTATCAGTGAGTGTGCGAGCGCGACAGCAACATAATTACGCGCGAGCGATAAGGATGGGTAGCTTGGGGTCATTGGACAAAATTCTACGTGCTCGCAGGCCAGACTATAGCTACATTAATGTTCTGCGCGACTCATCCTAAATGACTGGTAGAACAGTCTTGTCTTACCATCAGGCGTGAATGGGTTGATGTTGGCGGCAGGCCGCGGTCTCGAGTCATCCATGTCGTCAGGTGGTAGACTGCCCAACGCGCTGTCTTCGTCCCCTGACGGCGGGTGGAGGTGATGACTGGATCCTGACGGCATGCCTGCAATGAGAATACAAAATTTAACAACAGCTCTTAATTTAAGGTTTGTTCTTAGCGCCAGTCCCATCCGATATGAGACTGAATCGTTGAGGTCTTCGTCACCATCATAATGCTTAGAGCATATGCACACGGCATTTTTAAACGCGACGTCGACGCGCGTTTGTAGTGATACCAACTTATTATTATTCTGTGGTGAATGTGGTGATACACACAAAAGTCGGACCCAATCTATACGACATGTTTGTAGAAAAAAAGCGCACTGTTGACGCGCGTTTAAAAAAACGATATGTGCATAGGCCCTTAGACTCCCCGCAAACTACATAGTTTTTGCCGGCCGATACTTTGTTCGGGCTGTTTAGTATGAACATATTGTATGAAAGTGGGCACATTACAAAAACATAATTTAATTTTTTTTTATCCACAACGAGGAAGCTCTTAGCCTGTATCTCACCTGAATGGTAAGTGATGATCAGGCCGAGGGTGGAAGCGAGCTTCACCTGGAATCCTCAACCACGGAGGAACTGGCTATCTTACCTCTAACTGCCGGAATACAACAATGCTGTTAACATTGTTTTTATGGCGACAGACTTAGGTAAGATGGTGGTAGCTAGCCAGGCGGACTTAGAACAAGCCGTACCACCAACCAAACCGAACAGAAAAATCTGCCCCCACTGGGAATCGAACCCGAGACCTCTGCGTCAGCTTACCACTAGACCACAGAGGCGGTGTACTTGACACTGACTGGCTATTATTCAAATCTATCGAACCTTTAAAATAAAATTAACTCACCCGTCGGCGCGTTCAATTTGGGCGGAAACAGCCTCGACCGGGGCGGGTGGTGGGAGGGCGTCGAACACTTCTCCAGCAACGACTTCGGAGTGTGGGGGCTGTCGAACAACCTGTAGGCAGAATGGAATATTATTAAGGTGGCAGTAAGGTACACAAGGAGAAGTGGTGTAAACGGTTGACAGTGTGGTACCCAAGAGATGGCGCCAGAAACCGAGGTCGCAAGGCTTTAAGATGGGAGGATGAATTGAGGTTGACCGCAGGACCTCTATGGATGAGAGTGGCGGAGGACAGAAGGCAATGGAAGGAGTTGGAGGAGGCCTTTGCCAATAGGCACACCGAAATCTTAGACATTTTGTGAAAGTTATTTTAAGTGAAGCATTTGTTCTATATGGGTCATTCTAAGTTAAGAGGTACTTTCGATGGCAAGGGCAAAAAAGTACATTTTTTTTATTCTAACTACCTAATTAACCTATTTATTGCTTAAAACTAAATGTCTTCTACATGCTCACTTAATTTTATTACAGAAATGTACACAGTTTAGTCACAATAAGTTCTAATACAAGAAAAAAGTCACTCCCCTGGGCTGTCCCAAACCCGACTTTATTTGTAAACCAGTTATTATGAATGTATTAAAATTAAATAATTACTTCATCATCATTAATTTTATACAGAACAATAACTTAGGAACACTGTCTTATAAGTCAAATTACATAAATTCAAATTTTTCATAAATAATATCAATGCCGAAATTTGTCCTCCGTATTTTGTGTCTCGTCCCCTGGCTTTTTGTTTTTGTTTAAAAATCAGTTTTGTTTTACTATTTTGTGGAAGTTGTGGCCTTTAGTGCATAGGATGTAACGTGAAGCTATCAACAAGAGGCGCATAAGCCGACTGCGAAGTCATTTTAACCGCCATTTCAATCACGCCGCTCGCTGGGTGTAGAAGTGTTGAGTGAATGCAGTCTTTCCTCTGGTAAGTTTTATTTAGCAATTATTTGTTAAAATACTAATGTAAACTTCAATATTTACTATGAATAGTGCATACATTGTTACGTTTGGTTGTGAATTGCGTACGAGAAACACTTTTACGGCTATTTTAGATATTGATCGAAAATGTATCTCCCCTGGCGTATTTCCCCTGGCTTTTTTGATGGCAGGGGAGATTCTTAATGTCCAGGGAAGATACATTTGTATGCGTTTTCATGAATACTTCTATATTTTTCTCTGAACCTTTACTTGGCATTATGTATATCTTAGCTTTACAATTTAATATTACTTTTTTACAGAAAAAATGGCATCTAGAAAGCTAAAGCGCTTGAGAAAACCTGCCCGAATATGAAAACTTTCACCGTAGATATACCGTAGACATACTATCGGAAAAAGCAGCAACATTTGGTTCTACTGAAGGTATAAAGACTTTTTTAGGCACAGTAAAGGTTCACCATGTTACCGGTTGCGTATTTATACCTAATTGGCTGACATTATAAAAAGTTTGAGATGCTTCTGTGACTCCAGAGTTATGTCATCATTTTGAATTGGGTACCTACTTTGGATTATCCATAAACACCTGCTAAAGTCACTGTTTCTGTGAAGGAAACTACGCAAAATCTTTTCGTCCAAAATACCTCAGTGCCTATAGACAAAAGTCTTCAATCAAGCAACCTGAAGTGGCAAAGGCCATGACACATAGTACGCAGAACTAACGGCCGATGGGGCAGCAAGGTTCTGGAGTGGAGACCTCGTACCGGAATGCGCAGTGTAGGACGTCCACCCACAAGGTGGACCGACGACCTCATAAGGGTAGCAGGAAAGGGCTGGATGCAGGCCGCCACCAACCGGCCATTGTGGAAATCATTGGGGGAAGCCGATTTTCAGCAGTGGACGTCCTATGGCTGAAATAATGATGATGAATAATTGATGATGATGTTTCTTTAATCTCCTGGGATCAGGTTTTAAATAAACTACCCTACCCTAAGTTAAAATTGAGAGGGCAGCATTTTTTTATGCTTTAATGAATCTATTGATGTCTTTGAACGCAGGTATTACATAAAGATTTTTTTTAGTTACCTCTCAAATTCTCAATTCAAATGGTTGTTTAAGTACAAGAAAAGTTCAATACTGTTTCAGATAAGTTTTTGTTTCTTTTTATTTCGTTATTGACTATTGATAATTGTTTTGATGGAAAGTAAAAGTAAGAACCTTTTTATGTTTTGTACCTAGGCTTAAAATACATTTTTGTTAACAAAGTTTGCTAAAAAATGAAAAGTCTTATTATAAATAATTCATAATTAAAATTAAAATAAATAAATAAAGTTGATTCCTAAAAATAACACTGTTTTTAGTATGTCTATGTCTCTTCCCTGTCCATAATGTTTCCTCCCCTGTGCACCTTGTCTCTACCCTGGACTGAGTATTTACCCTGGTCGCTTATAAAACGAGAAAAAACCAACAAATTGACTGGCCACTTTGTAAACATTTTCAACTTAAAGGTTTCCATAAAACAGATGTATACTTAAGTAAAAATATTTAAAAAAATGCCGTGCCGTCGCTCCATACAACACATTACCTCTTAACTTAGAATGACCCATATAAGTGTTATCCTAAATTCAGAAAGCGTCAAATGTAAAATGTAAAAATGTTTCGGAAATAAAAGGCTTATTATTATTATTAAGGTACACAAGACAAGACAACTTTGTAAACATGCTGATATAACGTAAGCCTAACTTTTACGGTGGCTTTTTCTGTATATTCAATAGACTGTTATAAATAGATTACGTTATACCATTAAATCTGATTTTTATGTATAACTAGCTGACCCGGCGAACTTTGTTCCGCCTTAATGGCAATAAATAAGCAGACTTTTTTTTATTTCGAACGGGATAAAAAGTATCCTATGTCCTTCTCCTGGCTCTAAACTACCTCCCTGACAGTTTTCAGCTAAATCGGTTCAGCCGTTCTTGAGTTATAAGTGGAGTAACTAACACGACTTTCTTTTATATATATATAGATATAGATATAGATATTTGGGCAATGATTAGAAGTTGTTTCCACATTAACCAGACAGATTTGACAGTTCCAACTCCTTGCCTGACAGTCTTTTTAGGATAGCTGCCAAAGCCACGATGGCCCAAACTTCATGATTCACCAACATTATATTCTTAATTGGGAGCATACGCTGACAAACTTTCAGCTTTTATAAAATGACGTAGGTTTGGCGTTCACCAGCTCTTAGTTTATTAATGCCGTGTTAAATTATGATATTGTTGTATAAAACCTGTGGAAATTATCTTTTTATAGGTATAGTTCATAGTTATTGCCTATCTGTTAAATCGTTTATGTTGTTTATAAGCCAAGTACATAAAATCTTCGCATAGTTTTGGACTAAATAACGTCGTAAACATATTTATTTATTTCACATGCCCCACAAATACGTCAAATGCCCATTGTGCTTCATATCAACGGAAATTCACCCTAAAATTCGAAACCTATAAGAATTAAAGTACCTGTGAAGACAAGTTTTATTCTTACGAACACAACGCAATAACGCCCGTATTCACAAACGATGCTTGCTTAAGTGAAGCAGCAAATCGAACGCACAGCGTTGAATAGAGTTCTGTGATTGGTTCATGTCACTCTGTGCGTCCACGCGCACTGTGAGACCTCAGGAATTGTGAATACGAGCGTAAGGGTCAAAATGGAGTACATTCCTAAGGGTGCGAAAGGAAGCACGTGTCTTCCGACCTATTGTTCGTAAGAAGGGTGAATTACAATAGGATTGTAGCAAAATGCGTAGCAAGTATAGTTTACTGTCTACTTTCAAGGATATCGCATTCAGGTGTCATATTTACTAGAAAGATCGGTGGTAGTTTTCTATAATGTTCGCTTGGAAGATATGTCGGCCGTTTGGTGTAGTGGTTCGAAACGGACTACTATTCCGGAGGTTGCGGCTCCGATGCCCGCACAGTACAAACATTTGTGTGCATGAAAATATTTGTTTGTATTGGACGGGTGTTTTCTATCCCAACTAATATTATAAATGCGAAAGTAACTCTGTCTGTCTGTCTGTCTGTCTGTCTGTCTGTCTGTTACGCTTTCCCGCTTAAACCTCGCAACCGATTTTGATGAAATTTGGCATAGAGATAGTTTGAGTCCCGGGAAAGAACATAGGATAGTTTTTATCCCGGTTTTTGAAACAGGGACGCGCGCGATAAAGTTTTTCTGTGACAGACAAAATTCCACGCGGGCGAAGCCGCGGGCGGAAAGCTAGTGTATAATAAGTATGTATTTACAAAAAAAAAGTATTTAAGTATGTTTATATCCGTTGTTAAACTAAGCAAAGCTTAGTTTGGGACTAGAAGCGCAGTGTAAAATGTCCAAGGATATTTTTTATTTATTAAGAATTAAAAACTATTAAATTTAAAGCTTCGTTCGAATGGTTTTCGATCTATCTTTCGTTGTTCGTTTCAGCTAAATGACATCCACTGCTGGACAAAGGCTTCCCCCAAGGATTTCCCTAACGACCGGTCCTACGCTGCCCGCATCCCTAGGTTCTTCCCGCGACTTTCACCAGATCGTCGGCCCGCATAGTGGGATCTATCTTTACAAGATCTAAATTCGTGCTCTTCTAGGATGCCGTGGAAGAGATAATAATCTACGTGTTGGATCTGTATCCCCACGCAAGCCTTATAAAGGACCGGGCCACTTTTGACCCGTGAGCTCCAAAGCGTACACACATAATAATAATAAATACTCTTTATTGCTCACCAGATAAAAAAAAAACAGAAAGAAAAGGAACACATAAGGTATAATTAGGCGGTCTTTCATTTTCTAATGATAACACTGGTCAACAGTGGTTTTGGTGCCAAGGAACTGTATATATTTTTTGATTGAGGACCTTATGCTGGTTGCTTTAGTAGCAAATTTGTTGATTTCCTACGTGTGGTTTTCTAGATTTTGACGTGTATAGAAAAATACAAAATTTCACCAAAATCAGCGTTTATAATATTTTGAAATGCTTAAAAACTTTATTTTCCACGACTTTTGTGAATGAAGTGTAATGGAACTATCACGTTACATCCTCCAGCAGTAATCAGCCATCATATACCGATCCCATCTGCCTTGGTACCTCTCTTCCAATGGTTTTTAGGTCTTGATAGCATCGCTCTCCCTATTCTTAGCTATAGCATGCCATAGTGACCCAAGATTCTCTGGGAATTGGTCAAAATGACTGTGGAGGTAGTGCTCATTGATAAAAATTATGACATCCTGAGTTTTTAAGGCATTTCTCACAATTTCAGAGTAGTTACTGGACTAGTTTTCCGAAAAAAAAAATTGTAATTTCAATTAACAAAATCTATGCAAATCGTTCCAAATAGTCCATCGAACTTAAGAAATCAGTATCTTTTATTAATATTGTTATTTATGGACCATTAAAAATTACTTAATAAATTAAGTTAAAAAAAAATTATGCTCAAACTAGGATTTTTTTTTTGTTCTTTCCTCACTTTCTCCACTCTGAACTTCATGTTATGGCTTCTTTGACCATTGTAACATTGCCTTAAGTGTTCACAGAAGATTATAAAAATAATTTTGGGTATCCACGGCTTGAATACAACCACAATTTCCGACTTAAAGTAAGAAAAATAAGCACTTTTAATAAAATCTTGCCTGAATTTTTGAACTTTTTAATTGTGTACACACCACCAATGTAACAGAAATACATTTTGATTATTGAGACAACTTCTTGGCAATGTAGACATGATATTAAAATAAATGCATTTATAAAAATGTACCGAGAACACTACAAACTGTGCAACCAAAGTATCGATTAAAGCTAAATTTTAAAACTGAGGGTAGATCCAAAACTACACGTAGGAAAAAAAAAGAAAAATATTTTTATTATTACTAATACACACCTAACAATAAACTATCAACAGAATCTCGGCACCATTTTCATTTTGATTTTTTGTTGACCAGTGTAATAAGACCGCCTAAATTGTACGTCAGTTTTGAATGGTGACCAATTAAAACGAAGGACGCAAACCAAACCATAAATATTTAGAGGACTCCCACACTATTTGCAAAGATTTTAGTAAGCTAATTAGTTATATGTACGCTTTCAATGATGAAAGGATTCCAAAAACATTACAATTTACAACACTATTTGCAAAGAGTAAAACTTTCCACAACATTTGTATAAACATGTGTACACATCTTCACAAATATCTGTGCCCAGCATTAAAGTTCTTCCCACGGTGCTGCAGTGATTTAAAATCCAGGATACAACATCGCTCCACCGGAGTATTCTCAGCGAAGCGTGTCCAACCGTGGTCTTAGTGGGCATCGCCCGTAAAATCACGGCCGTGGGAAACCACCTTATTTTCACGGAGACTGCGTATTTGTACACTAGTTTTTGCCCGCGGCTTCGCCCGCGTGAAATTTCGTTTGTCACAAATCGTCATAAATTATAGCCTATAATTATATTATTCTGGGTTATAAACAATAATACTGTAAAGTTTCATCAAAATCCGTTCAGTAGTTTTTGCGTGAAGGAGTAACAAAAGTAACAAACATCCAAACTTTCGCATTTATTTATAATATTAGTAGGAAGTAGGATGCAGCGTGGGAGTGGGATTGTAAAAAATGTAAGACAATCTTTTTGTCGGCCGATAGTTTAGTCGGGCTGTTAATCAGTATGGAGATGTATGGAAGTGCGCATATAACACTGATTTGGTATCGGCCGATTCCTCATCCTAATAAATAGGAATCCGACGAAACTATCGGCCGACTAAAAGTCTGTAGTTTGCGGGGTCTCTTCATCATCATCATCATCATCATCTCAGCCATAGGACGTCCACTGCCGAACATAGCCCTCCCCAATGCTTTCCATGTTGCCCGGTTGGTAGCGGCCTGCGTCCAGCGCCTTTCTGCCACCTTTATGATGTCGTCGGTCCACCTTGTGGGTGGGGTCTCTTTTACCAAATTTAACTGAGTTATATGTTTGCTAAAGATACTGATTCCTAGGGAGTGGAGCGGCGAGGGAGGATGATTTTGTTACGTCTAAAAATAATGTGTGAGGTGGCAATTGGCACCCACGACCTGTGGCATAGTACCGACGACCTATCAGGCCAGGGACCAATTTAGCAAATAATGAAAATAAAAAAAAAACAGCTTTGCGCAAGCCGAAAAAAGTTTTCTAAGACGAGCAAAGCCGTAAAAACTTCGTCTTAGATCTATTTACGTTTAAACATTCACAAATCCAAACTAAGGGCGCACGCGCAGGTAGACACCTTAATCCTGTGACCTTCCTTATCGCCCTCGCAATAAGGTCGCAAATCCATTGTCAGTACACAAGGTGATTCGTGCACTTTTTGTGGGCGGACTTTTTGTAGCAGTCAGCTGTTCGGATCAGATGGTCTTGTTTTGTTCGAAATAACTGTGCTTTAACTGAATCTAACCGAATTTTGAGTTCGCGAGGTTTGGCCGACGGCACAAAGGGAGGTTGTGTTTTTTGGGAATGTGATTTGTCATAGGCAGCAATCTATCGCCCGTATTTACAAACATTACTATGAGGTCTCACAGAGTGTGTGGTCGCACAGGGTCACACACGAACCAATCACAGAGCTCTATTCAACACTATGCGTTCAATTTTTTCCGTCACTTAAGCAAGCAAGCATCGTTTGTGAATACGGGCGTATGTCCATAATACTTAGAGACTTATGGCCAGTAGTATTACTTTTCTTCTAAAAATAAGGATTTAAAATTACCTAACACAAAAATGCCTACTCCAAATACGTACATATACAATGGTAGCGGTTTATGTGTGTATGTAAACATAATAACTAACACAAGTAATATACAGTTCAAAAACCATCATAAGTCATCAAAAAACCATTAATTACTTGCATCCAAGCTTTTAAAAGCTATGAATTCCTTCCAAGCCTATAAAAAACTATTATCACATCATAATATGCCATACTTAACATAGCACAGACAAGACTAGCCAAAAAAATTATGTAGATTTTAAAAGAAAAACGAAATTCTAAAATCCTGTTTCATTTCACTAGATTATTCCATGAGTCATATGGTATAACTGCCATAGAACAAACCAGTTTGAATGGTATTTGGTACCAGGTCAACAATGCAAATACCACTTTCAAAAGAATGTTGACATGTAGGAACAAGTTTGCATTTTGGCAAAAATTGGACATGTAACAACAAGTTTGGGATTTAGGAACTGTTTATTTTTTCAGGGCCCTTTTCCCAAATACCAATGCCCTACCACCAGTTTAGAAGAACAGTATGGCTGGTTTTAGAATCGCGCTGACCGCTCGCTGATCGTCGGCGCTGACAAATCAAAATGTATGTAATTGAAGGGAACGTTCCTGAGTGACGCTGATCGCTCGGCGCCGACGCTTCATACATTTCGGCTGTCAGCGCTGACGGTCATCGTGCGTCAGCGTGATTCTAAAACCAGCTTATCAGATGGTGCTAAGAAGTGGTGGAACATTGACATAATATCGTCGCTGGCCTCTCTAACTGACGTAACTGACATTGAGCAAAGGACAATGACCAAAAGTGGTCCAAATGTCCACCACTAATGAGACCTATATTGGCTTATAGTCCATCAAATAGAGATTAACTTTCAGTATGGGACGAAAAAAAAAATAAGCTGTCAGTAAAAAGTTATGACTGTTTGAAAAATTGTAGTAGTTTACGCTCTAATCTCAGGAACAACTGGTCCGATTTCAAAATTATGTTTTGCTATGGATAGCCCATTTATCAAAGATGGTTTTAGGTTATATAACATCACCCTACAACCAATAGGGGCGGAACAGTAAAGACAAATGTTGTAAAAATGGGAAATACTGTTCAAACTATTTTCACGCGTTCGAAGTCGTAGGCACAGCTAGTATAATATTTAATAAAATTCATCTATAACCCCGTGCCACATGCGACATGACATAACATGCGTAGATTAGTCCAAAATGTGCGATGTATAGAATGATATCAAGAAAATTTTTCGGATGAAAAGGTAAAAAACATGACTTTTCATTCAGTCATAACTTTTTACTGACACCATATTTTTGATTGCGGTTTGGTTATAATGAATCAGTATATAGTACACTATTTTACTACATAGGTCTCGTTAGTGGTGGACATTTGGACCACACTCCATACATTTTTGGTCATTGTCCTTTTCAGGCGATTAGGCAGATCAATTCGTCTTGCAAAATCTTAACCAGATGGTGGAGATAACTCAGTTTCGAAAAAAATGTCAGATACATCAGTCAGAGATAGGGTTGCCAGGCGTCCGGCTTTAGCCGGACATGTTTGGCTTTTTAGGGGCTTGTCCGGCCTGTCCGGCTTTTTATGTGGCTGCCGCGCCAGTCGAAACTCGAGCCACAGAATAATGTTCATTCAAAGATGACCCCCCCCCCCCCCCGTGACATGGCACGTTAGGTATTGAAAAGGCATGTCCGGCCAAATGAAGCACAGAGTCCGGCTTTTGTGTTTTTGGACCTGGCAACCCTAGTCAGAGAGGCAAGCGACGATATGAGGTGACAGATCATACAAATCTGCATCAGAGCATAATCTGAATCTGAAGTCTCATTGACATTTGATGCCTCAAAAACACCCTCCCGTGCTGCTCCTACCTCAGGCACTCACTGAGTTAAGCACTGAACCTATGATAAGCACTGACCATGTATGTTTATGGCAGCGGTTCCCGAAAGGTGGTCCGCGGAACCCTGGGGTTCCGTGGAAAGGCCGCAAGGGTTCCGTAAAAAATATTATCCCACGTTTCGTGACTGACGTTGTTCGCGCGCACCGACTTGTTTACAAATAATTGCATAAAAACTTAATTGTTTTTCATTTAAATTTCCATTTATCAAAGTAGGGTTCCGCTAGGAAAAGTATAATTAATTAGGGTTCCTTGGCAAAATAAAATTGGGAAACCCTGGTTTATGGTATAGTTCACATTATTTATTTCTGTATTAAATCAACCATAGTACAATCCTTTACAATAATTACATGAAAGAAATGTGTACATTATGGTTGCATTATTATGTATTTAGCAATTTACAACCCATTTCTCAATAGAAAGGCATAGTCACACAACATAATGTCAAGGTAAACATTGTAGCATCTTGTTTAGTTATAATATGCATTGTTTTTCAACAAAAGATGTCTTTCTAGCATGTTCTATAGCATAAAAGTAAGTTGGGATTTATACATTTAACCTCGTAAGCCCGGATGTGCCTCAGAAGGAACAGAAACTTTGTAGTCAGTAACGCCGAGACATTTTCGGAGGTGAATTGTAAGTATCGCCGGATGTGCCTTCAGAGGAACTAAAACTTTAGCGATAATTTTAAGTTCAAAAATTCGCGCCTATCGAATAAAAAGAGTGATAGTCTATGGCTTAAAGTATTCAAAATCAGGTATCCGAACTTATCAATGTAAAAAAAACAAAATGTCACTGTCAAATTATCATTTTTCTTTGACAAGGTGGTTCTTCCGAGGGGACATGATGTACGATTATTTTTTTTTCTTTACGTAAACGTAGTTTAAATGAAAAAATATCCAGTATAATTTAAGTTAAAATACTGCTAAACGAGCAAAAATAATATTTTTACCAATTCAAAGAAGTTTTGTAAGATTTTTTTTCGTTTGAAAATAATAGTTCTTTGCAAGGAACATTCGGTCTTGATGGTGAAAGTTTTATTTTTGTATATTTTTTCTATTGAGATGGATTGAGTATTGGACTTTTAAAATTATGATATGATTGAGAAAATTTACCATGAGAACGTTCTGATTTTTAGTTTAATAAATATTATAATTAACATGAATATTCACTTTACTTCTTATACATTCTAACCTATCATTATTGTATGTTATAAAACCGATAGTACTTTTAAAAGTACTAATAATGAAACATTAAAAAATATTAAAATACTTGTGCCTTTTCAGTTACATTTATTTATATCATTATTGTATTTTTATGTAGTATTAATTTATTAAGGAGGTTACATTTATGTTTTACTTTATAGTATAAAATACAATTTATTTACTTTTTCTTTTTAAAGTCTGTAATACCTAATGTTCTTTTAAGAGAAAACATTTTTTTATGATTTTTTACCTAAAATAAACTCTATGCACTGTTATATAGGGTCCCTGAAAATATGGGTGCAAAAGAAAATCTCTAACATAGAAAATTTTTTACTCGAAGTGCTCGGCGTTTACGACTTCAAATTATTCGTTCTTTTGAAAGCACATTCGGCGATACTTAGAAGTCGACAAAATTTGCTCTTCGGTCTTACGAGGTTAAATAAGACTTACAGATTCAATTCAATCAATCTGTTGTAACGAATTTTATGCCCAAACAACTGAAAACTGTACACAGAAAAAGCAATAAATAAATTCTATTCTATTTGATTACTGCCCGTATTCACAAACAATGCTTGCTTAAGTGAATCAGAAAATCTATACTAATATTATAAATGCGAAAGTAACTCTGTCTGTCTGTCTCTTTTTCACGCCTAAACCACTGAACCGATTTTGATGAAATTTGGCATAGAGATAGTTTGAGTCCCGGGAAAGGACATAAGATAGTTTCGCGATAAAGTTTTTCTGTAACAGACAAAATTCCACGCGGGCGAAGCCACAGGTGGAAAGCTACTTGGTTTATATGTCACCCTGTGCAATCCCATGCACTGTGAGACCTCATAGTAATGTTTGTGAATAGGGGTGTATGTTAGTAATTAAGTAAAAAGGTGATCATATAAATTTGGAAGGAGTCTCATTGAAACCATGAAGTATATGATTTACCAGTAAGTAATAAATGTTCATTGAGGTTATAGAAAACCCATATCATTTGAACCTTTCTAGTTCCCAATTGGCAAAAATGTATTTAATGATCTTATCTTTTGGTTTGTATAATACAACTAGCTGTGCCCGCGACTTCGTACGCGTGAAAACCCGTTTTTGCAACATTTTACATTGTTGCTCCGAGTCGAATACTCGTATTGTGATAGTATATAGCCTATAGCCTTCCTCGATAAATGGGCTTTCTAACACCGAAAGAATTTTTCAAATCGGACCGGTAGTTTCTGAGATTAGCGCGTTCAAGTAAACAAACAAACAAACTCTTCAGCTTTATAATATTATTAATATAGATACATAATCAGTACGTTTCAGGAGAATCAGTTATTTAGATTCGGTATGCACTAATCATGATCCTAACAGATATCAATATGAAAAACCCCGAAAACATAAACAACAACAATCTTACAGTATTTAGTGGGTCATATATGGCTAAAATTTATGCTAGTAACGTCTCAAACCACTAGAAACGTGTTATTTTGTGCATAGAATACGAGTAGTGAAAGTTATACCTTACCTTAGGGCTCTGACTCTTTTGTACGGAGGACTAAACGACGGTGGGGCCGGCGACGCATCCCTGATGCCATCATCGTCATCCAAACTGCTGAAATCCAGCTTCCTTGGCATTATAGAAGCCGGTATTGGACTCAAATTGTCCGAAAACATATTATAAGAGTCTGACATTTCACATGAACTTTCAACCGATAATTCCGACGAATTATGCTTGTTGTTGAATCCGTTTCTCATCCTATACCATTCAGTCATGATGAATTACACATTTGATACACCTTTAACAACAAATACACACTGAATTCACTATTTTTTTTAGCAAACAAAGCGCACTTTCACAATTTACAAGAACTACGTTATGGCGGATGACGCATAGCACCTGTTCAAGTGTTTAGCCAATCACAGCGGAGTATTTGACCGGTGAGATGAATACGGCGTTAACATTGGCTAGAGATATTTTTTTTAATTCGGCAGCAAATTCGACGATTTTTATTGGTTGATGATATGGCTGCGATCTATAAATAATAATTTTGAATAACGTTAGAGTTATTTAATTGTAACGTTATTCAGAACACAGTAGTCATAGAAGTCATATTTATTTAGCTCAGCTCGACAGACACGGTTAATTAATCATAGATAAGAATATAGCGGTTAATGATGAAGAAAGCACTTTACGAAATATAGGCTGCATTAACCAAAACGTAAGACTTGAGGCGATCAACATACGCTAAATATCTCATGTGACAATGAAAATACTAGGAAGGTATATACGTCCATTTAGGCCAGTAGAATTAAACACAAAAATGAATTAAATCGGAAATAATTCCTACCAAAGATTTTAGTCTTTTAATGTTATAGCGCGTCAAACAGATAATAAAAAAAAATTGGACACGTATTTTTTCATAATTAAATAATTACAGTAAGTTTATATTGAAATGAAATGTCCGGCTTTTACCCGTGGTCCCCCCAACATGTCCCCCCCCCCCCCCCCCGTCATAAGTCCTAAGGCACCCCACCCCCCCCGATTCGAAGATTGAAAGACAATCGCACCGCAATCAATCGCAGTAGGTATACGTCAATGTATACGACGGCACTGGATTTTGTCGTTTAGAAATATCTTCTACTTCAAACTCGGAACCTGACTTAGCTTTATGAACGAAAACCTATTGGCAAAACTACGCATTTTTACATTTATTAAAAACTAGCTTTCCGCCCGCGGCTTCGCGTGCGTGCACTACATTATCTACATATTTTGCGGAACCCTATTTTTTCGTTTTACCAGTATTTACACTTATCATTTAATGATGCCTATGTCAAGAAATAAAGATTTTACATTGAGTTTCATTGACTTTGAGCAAATTTATATTTTTTGTTTATTTAGAAAGAGAGAGTCTGCCCACAGAGAGCGAGATAGTGATACATAGGTTGTGCTTCAAGTGGGTATTCGGAGTGTGGCCTCCATTTTTATCTATAGCTTCATGGTTCAATGTGCATTTTGGTACGGTAATACTATAAGATATTATTACCGTGATTTTGGCTGCCATTTTACGATCGAATTGAATTACTGGTGAGTGGTGACGAAATTAACTGCTTAAACAAAATAGTAAACAACCGCCATGATGGGCCGGATTGGGCCGATGTTGCCACATGGTACCGATTCCCCAGGAATTGGGATTGTAATTCCCTGATTCGCCAACACATTAAGACTAAACGGCCGACAATTTTGTGATTTTTAATTTAACTAGGTAATCGTAGTTCAAATATTTAATTATTTATTTGTTTAACTTCTGATTTGGTTAGTGAATTGGCAATTTCGAAGAATTTACTAGGAGATTTAAATAAGGAGATAGCAATACTACAGTCCACACTAAAAAGAGAGGTCGGCCCACAGAGAGCGAGATAGAGACAAGTAGGTATTTGACTCAAGTTGTTGTTTCAAGTGTGGCCTCCATTTTTATCTTTAGCTTCATGCTGGCAACCACAGATATGGATTAGAGTAGATATGTCGCAGTCGGATTGTATAATCCGCCGTTTTACATTACAGCTAGGCATTTTGCATTACAGCTCTGTTTTGTAATACGGCGGCTTAACGTTTAGGCGGATTGTCATTGCGATACGTTCTTCAATACGGCGGCCCACGTTTAGCCGCATCGTAATACATCATAAATTGTAGGGTGACCATACTTTACAAAATAAAACAATGTTTGATGAAAATAAATTTTAATAAGACAGATTTCTTCTCATGATATTCTTTATTTATTAAGTAAGAATTATTAACTTCGTTACTGTATACTAAATTATATATTTGGCTATTGTATTTTTTTTACTTATTTATTTATAAATCACAAGGGACAGCCACATAAAAAAAGTAACTCAAAACAAATAAACTTTTTTTCAGAAATAATTTGATATTTGTCTTGTCTTTTTTAGACATTAAAAATAATTACAGGGGACAGCCATCTCAAAACAAAAGGTAACTCAAAACAAATATTAAAGTTTTAGTATTTTTTTCGGGGTTAAGTATTTTTCTTTAAGACTAATAAATCTTCACCGGCCACAGTCGTAATGTCGTATTTTTACACCAAAAATTTTGTGTAGGATTCCGCCGAACACCAGAATCCATAGCCACTTTAGCTGTTTTGATGTGGATTATAACCTCTAAAACTCGGTCACTTGTTCACGGTTTTTTTTACTATTTCACATTGATAAGAATATAAATTCTTTAATTTCACATGAATATTGTTTTCACAGTCACTGTCGACAAACATATTTATCACGTTTTCTTTGTTAAATTCACAAATAACTCCGCAATTTAGCAATACAATCTCTGTATCCGACGCCCATTGTTGTTGTTATGTCAGGCAGCGCCACGGTATTGAAAATGGGAACTAAAAAGTGTCAAAGCGGCGGGTAATGACACGTTGTTTTACATTACGGCTAGCCGCATTGAAGAACGTTTGGCGCCGAATACATTCCGGCGGATTTTCATTCAGCCGTATTCAATCCGGCTAAACGTTAAGCCGCCGTATTACAAAACAGAGCTGTAATGCAAAATGCCTAGCTGTAATGTAAAACGGCGGATTATACAATCCGACTGCGACAGATACAGCAAGTTGCTAGTCAAAGCGCACAGTGTGTTATGGGACTGTATAAACGGACATTCTCATTGATTTGATGAAACGTATAGAGCTCAGTTATACAAACATGATAGTAAAACTCCCGTTTGAAAATTCCACGTAGTTTTCGCGGTATAAAAATTCAAAGTTACCTATTTTGTTACTTCAAAATTATGCAAAAATATTCTCACTCGTTAACTAATAACATTTAATTCAGAATTGTTATAATACTTCATAGAGCTCTTAAAACTACACGTAATAAGCGTATTAAGTGCTTCGTAAACGGATTCAGTTAATTAGGAAAAAAGATTTTAGTGATTTTTGTTTTTATTTTTTTTCTCAATTATACCTTAATATATGCAAACATTTTTAATTGCAAGATATAGTCTGATATTTAATCTAATTGTATTAATAATATCAGCTTTAAACTCCGTGATATATTTGAGAAAAAACATAAAACGTCTTAATAAAATTTTTACGAGTCTAGGGTCGACAATTTTGGAAGGAATAATTCATGTCTAAAATGTTTAAAATCCCGCCTGTTATGTGCATAGTGTTGAAGATTCTAAAAAGTCACATTCACATTGTTTTTAACCGACTTCAAAAAAAGGAGGAGGTTCTCAAGTCGAGTCTTTTTTCTTTTTTAACACTCTTATATTAACTTAAGTTGTATGTAAGTAACTAACTAAAAAAGTATGTAAACAAATCTAGGAAGTCGAATTTATCCTACCTTTATTAATTTTCTCATCGATTTGAAACCTATGTAAATCGAATGTCGAAAAAAAATAAAAACAAAAATCACTAAAATCATTTTTCCTAATTAACTGAATGCGTTTACGAAGCACTTAATACGCTTATTACGTGTAGTTTTAAGAGCTCTATGAAGTATTATAACAATTCTGAATTAAATGTTATTAGTTAACGAGTGAGAATATTTTTGCATAATTTTGAAGTAAAAAAATAGGTAACTTTAAAATTTTATACCGCGAAAACTACGTGGAATTTTCAAACGGGAGTTTTACTATCAAGTTTGTATAACTGAGCTCTATACGGTTCATCAAATAAATGAGAATGTCCGATTATACAGTCTCATAACATACTGTGAAGCGTGCCATTCCGATATGTCCAAATGGACATACATGGTCGAGTGATGTTCATGTAATCCGATTACAACAATCGGATACGATGATTTTACGAGGACAGTAGTACGAACACGGTAAAGAGAAGAAATTATTTACGGATTGAGAATTGTAATTAACAGCAACGAGTAACAAATATGTAATTAATTAGAATAAAGTAGCAGTAGAAGAATTATAAAACAAGTTAGATCAGTGGGTCTAGACAAAGTGCCATTATAATCGCAAACCAGTCGAAAAGTGGTCGAAAAGCCCCTTTTTTGTATGGAATTTGACGGATTCGATTTTCGATTCGATCAAAAAGTGCGTTTTGTCTAGGGGGGCAGTGATCGCGGAAGACAGAGTGCACTGTATAACGTCGATATATACAAATCAAGAAGTTAGGTCAGTGATCGCAGTATAGGTACACTATTACTAGTCTATGTATACGACGCCCGAGATTTTGTCGTTTAGAAATATCTTCAAAACTAGGTACCTGACTTAGCTTTATGAAAGAAAACTTATTGGCAAAACTACGCATTTTTACATTTATTAAAAATAAAAAGCTTGAGTAAAATAGTCTTTATTTTATGAAACTAGGTCATTTACTTACTAGGATATTTAAAAGTATGGAATTAAGTATGAATTACTAGTAGTACTATTTAACATAATGGAATAACGATCATTACTTTCATAAACATTAGGCACAACAAAAATATTATTTGCAAATTAATAATGTAGAATTGTAGAATAACGTCTACCGCTACAAAATTATTTTAATCCACAGTCAGACTAGCTATAAATTTAACAAAATATCAGTTTTATCGGAATTAATTAATTTTTGAATCGAGTCACACGATAACATTCGATGACTTTGCGAATGCAGTACGATGATACGATTACTTTTACGTTGCGGCAATCACTAAAATTCGCTAAAATGACAATAATGACGTTTAAAAAGTGGCACGCTCGGCTTCATACAATTTTTGACACATGCTGCATCTATATTAGATCCATATCTGTGCTGGCAACCATTGTTGTATAATCTGTGCTTGCGATCTACAATTTGACATTTGACTGACGTTTCTTTCATTACGTCAAACATTGTCAAAAAAGTTCGATTTTTGTTGTGTTTCGCACTGCAGATAAATATTTCTCAGAATAAAAATTGACCCGTGCAGTTGTGTGATAATCTTTAAAACGCTAAAACTAACATATTTCCTATGATACAAACAATTCACAATGGAGTTCTTGGTACTTTTCCTGTGTGGTGTTGTCGTGAACTTGCCTACTGCTTATTCTCAACAAAAAGATGAAATAATATTTAATTACAACAATACGTGAGTATTTTGAATGCAAGTTAAAATTAACAAATGTAAAATATCTTGCCCTTTTCTTATTTTACTGCTTAAAACTATATATCAAGCCAGGAAGTAGGTATAATAACTTAATATTCATACCCAACTATAATAGAAAGCTAATAAAACAATAGTCTAATTACTTATCTAATTATAATAATAAGAAGGCCAATGCCCAGCTTAACATTAATCTTTGTAGATAGTGTTTATTCATCAAAATGTTTCTTGCAATGGATTATTAATAATTACTTAAATTTATAGCATACTCCTTTGTCTTGATATTATTATAACAATTGATGTTTGTTTTTAATTCCTGCTGACCTACTAGTATACCTATCTGTGCTGATGATTTTATTTTAACTTGGAAATATTTGCTCTGGTCTGGAGTGACATCAATCTTATTTTTCTGTAACCATTTACAATGTGTATGTATAATAAGAAGTATTCTGGGCATCCATATAAGGAAATATGTATAAATATTTATTTAGGGATGCAAACAGGAGTTAACAATGTGATACAATTACTAACCAAACTTTAAGTTTGCCAAAACAGTTTTCACAAATACTTCTTACTTCTTACACTCAATTAAATCAACTATCTGTTTAAATACCTTCCTAGACTGCATCTCACTTAACAACAGTTGCGATTGCGGTCAAATACCTGCCTTTTTCTGCATAAAAAAGTTTCAGTAAATAATCTAAAACTTTGTTTTAAAATGTTACTTCTGTTGAAAGTAAGAAATTATTATTCTGTGGTAAGAAGAAGAAAGAAAAATAATTTATTTGGTTCAAATACGGTTTTAACACAATAAGTAAATAATTTGACAGAATTTATTGAGCCAGCTTGAGTGTCACTGGTGATGCAATAAATTTTGACTCATCAAAATACAATTCATGCCTGTGATTTGTTAAATTGAAATGGATATTTAGCTAAGATTTACTTGTTTAGGTAATTATAAACATCTACTTTTCTTATCAGTTGCAAATTATATACCAACTAAGATACCACAGTAAATGTACAGATGACGGCACAAAAAGCTAAACATTTTAGGACTTTACGTATTTGGAATTGGGGTGAATTTGCAACAAAAGTCTGGTCTGCTGCTGCTGTAACTTACGTAGGTAACAATATAATAAAAAACTATTTTGATAATTCAAGATAAACAATAACACAATCTATTGATTGTTATTACTCATATTTTGATAAGTTTGTTATATTGTTTTATCTAGGTTTTACCAATGATATCATCTATGCTACGGTACTTTTTCACTACATATTATAAAAGTACTGACTGTAAATGTTCACGATAAACATTCACCCCTTTACTAATAAAACTTACACGTTGAACAGTGTTTTAAAGTGACTTTTTTTATGCTGGACAAGGTAGGAACGTTTAGTATGGAAATGTCATTTTAAAACAGTGTTCAACAACTGTGTAACTTTTTATTAGTAAGGGGGTCAGAGTTTAGCACTTACTAACAGTTTAAACACACTTTATTATACACCACATAATGTCATACGGCATATTGTTGTGGGGCTCAGCTGCGGACATTGAAACTGTGTTCGTTCTGCAGAAGAGAGCAGTGCGGGCCATTTATAACCTTGGACCCCGATTTTCCTTGAGAGAATTCTTTAAGGAGATTAATATACTGACAGTAGCTTCACAGTTCATTTATGAAAACCTTTTATATGTTCGCAATAATATAGAGCAATTTACTAGAAAGAGTGATTTACACAAGTTCAATACAAGAAACAAAAATAAACTTGCCGTTCCAAATTTCAGACTGCACAAGATTGGTAATTCATTTATGGGGAAATGTATTAAACTTTTCAATAAATTACCACAAACTATTGTAGAATTGCCCATTCATAAATTTAAAGCACATATCAAAAGCACCTTAATGAAAAAGGGCTACTATAAAGTTGATGATTATATAAAGGATAAAAATGTTTGGAATGTTTAACTACCTAGCTCGCATTAATACTTATGACTATAATTTGTATATTTTAAAGACTGTAAAACCTTGAAAAGGAGGCTGACAATAGTGACTGAGTTTCTTGCGCTGCTTCTTCTCAGCACTGGCCCATTTATTGTCCCGAAGCAGTGGTAGGGTTAATATTGGGACGTGTAAAAGCGCTTTTTTAAAGCCTATTTGCAAAAATAAATGAATTTTATGAATTTTTAATTTTAATTTTATTTTTACACAAGACAAGAAAAAATGATAGAAATGTACAATCATCAGATCAGCACAATTTAGGCAGTATTATGTCTATAGAGCTATCTCTTCCAGACAGTCTAGAGCAGTGGTTCTTAACCTTTAAGTCACGAGGGACCATTTTACCAAATTTCTGCCTTGTCAGGGACCACTTTTTTTTTTCAAAATTCTATGAAAGGGGAGATCGACTTCTCGCCCACTGTGCGCCGTTTGCGTTGTGTTGACTCGACTCATCACGTCACGTCACTTGTTTATTACGATGTCTTCGTGGACCACTTGGAATGCCTCCAGGGACCACCAGTGGTCTGCGGACCACCGGTTAAGAACCACTGGCCTAGAGGGAATAATTGCAAAGCTAGTAGGCTATGTCTAAAGCTAGATTGTATTAAATTAACACACCTAATGTAGTGTTTAATTCACATCTGTTTAAAATACCGAACATACAAATCTTACATTACATCCTTATTTCCATTCATAAAGGTCATTATCCTTCCTACCCACATTTTATAGTCCTACGATAGTATACTTATTTCTGCACAACAGATAATGTTAATTTGTTACAGATATAAGTACAATGTTCCCTACACGGTGTATGTTAACAAACAGACGGAGTACATCATGGAATTTGGGGGGGTAAGTTCACTATCATATGTTATAGGCCTTTTACAAATATTTTTGTAATGACAACTTTGTTTGTATTTGTGTTGTGATGTGGGGACCAAGGAGATGGAATCAAAGATGTTAATTGGTCGACGATCGGTTTAATACTGCCTTAAAATGGCTTACAGCTAACTTATAAGTATAACTATGCCTAAGGAGAGGTGTGTCATACACTACACCACCCCCGTAATTTTGAGAAAAAAAATGTGTTATCATTTTTTTTTTAAATTAGTTAAACCAAATAGAATAAAAATTTAGAAAATTATTGTTATATTATTGATTCCAATTGTTTGTTTTAAGTATACATTTTTATTTTGAATTTAATACAATTAAATAGAACATGTCGGCGTAATGTACTGTTGAAAATACATATTTATTTTCACTTAACATTTTGTTACAAGTTTTTTTTTTGCTGAATAAAACTAGATCTAAATAAGTACATATTATTATGTCTATTAGAAAAAATATAAATCTGTAGATCGTATTGAAATATGGCCTGATAAAAAAAAAACGACTTGTCTATTAGAAAAATAATGACTATTACTAGATAGTTGTAAAATACAATGTAAAATAATGACTATCCAAATATCTATGAATATTCCAATTATTCCAAATGATTAAATTAATACATACAAATGCAGAAAATAAAAATGTGACATTACACAATTTTATTATTTGACCGAAATTATGAAATACTTTATATTAAGTAAGTATGCGCCGGATGCCTAGACAGGCTCCGCCCCATTAAACATTTGTAATCTTAAATTGTGACCAGCGTTGTTGGATTCATGATAAGCACTATCCATAAAACTAGCTTTTAAGAATACATATTGTGAATCTGTTTGCAGTCCTAAATTAATAAATAAAAAAAAATAAAAAAAATTAATTTACCATTTAATAATAATCAATCATAAATAAATTCTATATTCATTTTCAAAATTACATTTTCATTGATATTTAATTCAGATCAAAACATGTTTTTTTTATATTTATCTAGAAAAATTTTTACACAATCACTCTATTGTAACACTATTTTATAAAGATCATGTTCTTGAACAGATAATAAATTTACTTATTTCATTTTACAATTTCATTCCAATAAAATTAAACACATCTAAATAAATGCATTCGTAGTTATGTAAGCAATAGTTGCCATTAATTTACACACAGAATTACAAATCAATATTATTGTGTAAAGTTTATTCATTTATATAAATTTTGAAGAGATATCCTT
Source organism: Ostrinia nubilalis (assembly GCF_963855985.1). Lineage (NCBI taxonomy): Eukaryota > Metazoa > Arthropoda > Insecta > Lepidoptera > Crambidae > Ostrinia > Ostrinia nubilalis. The sequence continues at coordinate 1,363,748 of NC_087116.1, read as the reverse complement.
TTATCATAAACCATTTATAGTTAGATACAGTTAAATAACACACAAACCAATTTTTTATGTTTCCGCAATTTAGTATACCTACACATACATTTGGGCAAACTACCACGTAAATATTCATCAAACGTTATTAATGTACTTAATAAATGAAGGCATAATACACTTACTCACTTATTGTATTTATAAAACTAAAGATTTAAACAAGATACATTTTGTTGACGGTAGACGGATCAATTTATTCATTAAGATTAAAATAATCAAATTTCTAATTAGTTTTTTATTTTTCAATCTCATAATAGTTACAATGAATTATTAAATATACTGATTTTCGTTCTATGCACAATAAGTAAAACATTCCACAATAGAATAGTGATTCAGTGGGTATCCTCTATTAGGTTCCTAACATAAAGCATAACATGCAAGTATCTACTGTCTTAATTAAAAAGGTCACTTCCAGAAATTATTTAAAAGGTTTTTCCACCACAAACATCTAAATTAATTGTTATAAAATTTATGTATGGCAATATCATAATTACCTAATTAACATTACGTTACGTTTTGTCCAAATCATTAAACATTTCTCTTCTTCAACTTCAACTCTCATAGTGTATTCGTAATTTTTATGAATTACCTACGACGCGTCATAATCATATTATTTGTAAGTAAGTAAGTACGTACTTTTAAGTATTTATTTACTTCATCATTTTTACATTTGTCACAATTGATTGGGCCGGCCGGTCCCTTTTATTTATTTCATTTCATTAATGCAATACTCATTTATTGGTACAGTCTATTTTATATTTATTTTATAGTCGACTTTTATTAATTAATATATTATGAAATTTTAGTCATTAACACTTGCTATGCATAGCCTTTTTTTAATGGGGTCACGTTTTAAGATCACATTTATTTAAAAGATCTCCCAACTATTTTCACGGAGAGAAGCTCGTCTACACCATGATCAAATGAAGGATCTGACACCCTATTACTGTACCTTGTACCATTATTATATTTTATTTATATACTTATTTTAACTATATTGTCATAAAACGGGTCCACTTTTAAGATCCTATTGATCTCCAACGGTTTTTTTTACAGAGAAATCTCGTTTACACTGATTAAACTGAAGGATTTGACACCGTTTGTGCCTCTAGTTATGAGGTAGGGCAACCTTATCCTTTCTTCCTATCTCTACATAAACAAAACTCTGAAACATTCAATCTCAACATAATATTCTCGTATTTCAACTATGTCCACTATCATAACCAACACCAACTATCAAACCATTCAAAACGAATACTTTAGCATAATTATTTTGTTGACATTTGGGTGATCAGTCCAAAAGTGTAATAAAACATTATGGCTAAAGTATTCCCTGTTTCTAGATTATCTACCACATCTTACATATTCATCATCATTTAATTGTCAATCATTATTTTCAGACTCATTTAACTACTTCTACCTGCTATTTACCTATCACCGTTCTATCACTATTTGGAATGTAGCTAATGCAACTTATATTGATGCAAAGCTATTTTAATACATTCCTATAGCTATTCTTGTAATAACTCTCTCAACATTATTCCTACGTTTCCTCATCGCATATAAGTAAAAGTCAATTCCGTGAATTATTAGACACATCATTCTATTTAACTACCTATCTATGTCTCATTTTTTTTTATCTAATGCTTTTTAATGTAACTTGAAAATGAAAATTAAACATTTTTAGATAACCCACTGTTGAGAAAAATAACAAGTTAAACGGATTGCTGCATCCTATTATTCTACGAGTAGTAACAAGAATTCCAAATAAAATAGTTATGATACTTATCGAATAACAAAGATTACATTGAGCTAATTTGCAAAATGATTCCTGGTATAAACATTGTTTGTGTTAGTGTTCGTTTCTCTATAAAGAAGGGCTTCATATTTCGCAAAATGCTGATGCTACAACACGTGTCGACAAATATGGTTCGATGCAAAATGATGCAATCACCTATCTAGCAAAAGTAAGACGATGTTTTAAATTATTATGCAATTCAACTATTGTAATTTACAATTAATTCTACAAATCAATGTATTTTTTAAAATCTATAGATGTAATAATAAAACTATCAACATTTTAACGCAATAAAATTGTTATAAGAAATCATATGATTTAACTTTAAACAAGAATTTAAATGTATACGGACATACTGATTACGATGTTTTACTTAATATTATTATTATGCAAAAAAAATGATTGGATATTACAATCTTGAATAATTGAAAGCCTAAAAAGAGTTGTTACTTATAAAATTCCAAATCTGATTGTACCTAATTACTTACGCCAATACATTTTTTACATTTAAATTTGAGAAAACCAAATTAAAAAGTTTTATGTAACATCATGTATTTTGTATGCAAACTGTGCAAATAATACCTAATGTGATAAAGAAATAAATGAGAAATTAACCTAAATCTTTGAGAAAAAAATAAACAAATTGCTTCAGGCGGGATTTGAACCCACGAAATATTCACGAATTTAACCATATAAAATAATTATTTTGTAAGTGTGTACTACGGAGAGATTAAACTGAATAATTTCAATATTATGAACAATTGATATAATATTTCATCAAGTTAATAAATACATCATAATTTAATAAATAGCCAATGGACTTTACCTCTATTTCAATGTAACTTTTGGAATCATTATGAAAACAAACTAACTATAACTGTTTTTTTTTGTGAATAAAGCATAATTCAAATAAATAAATAAAATAATTTTCTCTACTAGTTGGTAACTGTTTTAAACAATTTTACGAATTGTCGTATGTAATTATGTACTATTAATGGGGTAAAATCATGAAAAATGTTTATTAACAAAATAACATTAAGGATGTAAATGAGAAGTAAAAGCTTATTTTCGCAATACAATAATTTGTAAATTACTTTGCCAAAAAAAAATATTTTTAAAGAAATTTGTTTAAAACATCATAATATTCGTACAGGCATCTAAAAATAACATTTCATCCAATCAGCAATTTTAACCTATCGCTATTCCTGACGTGTAGAGCTACTTCAAAATGCAATAATCACAGTATGTAAAGTTATTTATAGGATTAATGGAGTAATGGAATGAATAATTAATCATATCACTTACCTTTAAAATAAAATTTGAGTAATTTTACTGTCGTAGAGCAGCAATCTATGTTGATAAAATTAGTTAATTCCAGTGAAGCAAAAAAAATTACGTTGTTTGTATTTACCAAAATTTAAGTACCAATTATAGCATAATAATGAAAATAGAATTGATCCGTCCATTCTCATTTACCGTAATATAATAATGTAGCGTACATACTAGGTAACTTAGCGTGGCCACGTAAAAGTTAAATTAATAAAATTCCATTAAGGGAAAAAGAAAAAAAATATATACTATGGGATTGCCGTGTCTTCTCCATTTTTTCGAAACTGCGTCTTCTCCTTATCCATTGACACGCATGACACTCCCGGCGGGAACCACAATCGTCACGGCTCCAACAACACCCAGCGCCCAGCAACAAACATCATCGACATCGGACTCCTACCATCGCCCGGCACCCAGCATAACTCGCCATTATTCCATTAGTTCATTTTGCTTCATTTTCAAAAACCTTGAGCACCATCATCGCCCGGCTGCTATCAAAATGTCTCCTCCAACGCACTTGATTTATTTTTCGTAGATATTATTTACCGCATCATTTCAAATTAATTGATCGACTTTAAAATTGTTAGTCCATTTTTCACTATCACATTTCACATTATAATAATTATGTGCACAGCACTGCCCTAAGGCAGCACTGGCAGGGTCGCCATGTAATGTGGGGACCAAGGAGATGGAATCAAAGATGTTAATTGGTCGACGATCGGTTTAATACTGCCTTAAAATGGCTTACAGCTAACTTATAAGTATAACTATGCCTAAGGAGAGGTGTGTCATACACTACAGTGTATAAAAAGTTTAGAAGCTTCATTCTAACCCTGAAAACCAGGTTTTCAATGGGCTGTATTATTTAGTAGCTTAAATCAATCGATAAGTTATCATTCAAATGAGTTCGTGACCATACGCCACTGTCGCCAAAGTCTATGGAAAGTCGCAGACAGCAATTAACAAGGACAATAGGCGCATGGTGGTGACAATATGCCAAACCCTCCAATTGTCTCTGGTAGATTGGAGAGCTGCACCTACAAGGTGGACCGACGACATCGTAAAGGTAGCAAGGAAGCGCTGGACGCTAGCCACTACCAATCGATCAACATGGAAAGCATTGGGGGAGGCCTATGTTCAGCAGTGGACGTCCTATGGCTGAAATGATGATGAGATTGGAGAGGGTCCTGCGGATACTAAGTGTATAACAAACTTGCAAATACGCGTACGCGTCTAGGACGCTACGCCACCGTGAACATTGACGTTAAATGACCTGATGGCGGAGTGACCTGATGATGGAATGGAGGCCACACGCTGCGCTTCGCAGCGTAGAACGTCACCGATGACCTCATAAAGGTAGCAGGAAGGCGCTGGATGCAGGCCGCCACTAACCGGCCATTATGGAAATCAATTGGGGAGGCCTGTGTTTAGAAGTGGACGTCCTGTAGCTGAAATGATGATGATGATGAGTGATAAATTGTATTTGATGATGATGATAATAATTATGTTTCCAGGACGTCGACAGTCCACGCTACGATACTCCCGCACGGGTGACAGTGGCGAGCGATTTCGCCAACCGAACATACCCACTGTTCATCACCGCTCGTCAGCAGAAAGGTACGTTTATTTTACTTTGATCAACTACTAGCAAGTTCCCGAAGTCCAGGTTGGACCGACGCCCTCATAAAGGTAGCAGGTAGGTGCTGAATGTAGGCGCTACCAACCGGGCGATGTGGAAATCATTGGAGGAGACCTATGTTCTGCAGTGGACGTCCTGTGGCTGAAATAATAATGATGATGACTAGGAAGTTAAGGTGGAATTGCTTCTATCTTTAATACCGCGATGCAGGTTTACAGACACGGAGGCGTGTGCCTCAGTAAGCATGTATCAGCGCCATCTGTCGAGTGACGCCTGATAACAATGTGTAGGGCTAGTCGATAGATGTCGCCACCAACAATGTCTCAGTAGCTCGGCAAGCTAAAGGTGTTTATTGATTAGGGAGAAATAATTATGCGCACACCAAGCCTCCGCTCCGCTTTGGTGCAAACCGGGCAAAGGCGATTTTCACACTGCACCGCGGTCCGCGTGGCGACATATAACGACGAACGAATCCCGTGCGCAGACGCGTTGTCAGTGTGTTGTGCCGCGCGTGTTTTCTATACAAACTGAGGTACTTCAACTTGCATATAATGATTAAATCTGTCGTCCCGCGTACCGCGGCGGAGCGCGGTGCAGTGTGATAATCGCCAACTTTTAATAATGATAATGTTATTTCTTCCAGGCGTGTTCTCCTGGCAACTCCCAATGCTAGTCCAGACCCCGGTCAGCCTGGAGCAGTTCACGAACATATCCCGGACGCTGTGCCCTCACAACAACCCCTACTCTGAGGACGAGGAGTCGTGCGGTAAGGTTTTTAGTTGGAATATCTTCTTATTGATTTGTTTAAAGGCATCAAGCCAAATAATTTGGTAAAGTCCGGTCGCCGAGCACGTAGAATTTCGTCCAATGACCCCAAGCTACCCATCCTTATCGCTCGCGCGTAATTGCTGTCGCGCTCGCACACTCACTTCGGACGCGCGTCGCACAGTCGCGACAGCAATATAATCACGCGCGAGCGACAAGGATGGGTAGCTTGGGGTCATTGGACAAAATTCTACGTGCTCACAGACCGGGCTTTACATAAGGCGAACTGAATACTTAATGCCACGATAGCCGAACGGTTTAGGGGTGACCGACTCGTGATCCGGGGAACGCGGGTTCGGTCCCCGCCGCCACTCGACTATTGTGGTGAGCTCACTTGTGACACAAGCATATTTAGCTTAGCACGAGGGGCTAACGGGACTATTAGTAATTTGTGCAATAACGATTACTAATAATCCTTTGACAGATTATTTAAAGTGACAGTTAATGTTATTGTCTATTTTTAATTCTTCTGCCCATAAAATGTTTCTGTAAATAATTTACTGATAAATAACGACAGCGGGAGTTCTGAAGGTAAGTCTAAGTAAATGTCGTTATGTGCCTTAATATTGAACTAAGTACTTTTAAGAATTCTAAGAATATTAGACCAAATCCAGTGAGGTTGAGTGTAAAATTTGACAGGCAATTGACAGCTGTCAGTCTGACAGAATGTGTGGAATGCTCATGAAATGTCAGAAACATCAATTCCATCTGAAACGACACATATTTAATTAAGAATAGGTTATAAAATGTTAGTATATTTGAAATTTAAGAATCTCTTTTATATTGCGACAAATAATTTTGTTTTAATGTCGAAAGACAAAAGTAAAAATAATAACACGGTCCCAAAATGCTATAATTTATTTTTCTTTCTGTTCACGCCTCCTTAGAATGTGGGATGTGGATTAAAACCAACTGTGGGCCTGTTATACGTAAATAAATATTCATTATACTTGCGGATTGACACGGCTTTCATTGGATGTACTGGATATATAGGGTGGCTGAACAAAATTTATTTTATTTTAAACTTTATCTTTAACAAAAAACAATGATTAAAATTTTTAATCGTTATTTCTTAGGCTTGTTATATTATACGGACAGCTCGAGCAGTTAGCCAGTGATAAATACAGGGTGTGGTTTTGTAAAATTTTGTAAAAATAATGCCCATCTTAGGGTTAATAAACACATAAAAGTAGAAAAATAAAAAAATTACTAAAATTTTAACTATTACTTTATTAGTAAAAAACCTTGTTCAAACACGTCTTACAACTTTCGAGACGACGTTAACTGCTCGAGCGGTTCCGTTTGTGTATTTTAAATTTTAATACTAAAAGGACATCATCCATTTTGGTCCAAAATCAAAAGTGCCGGCCAAAAAATAAAAGTGCTGTATTCTGATAGAATACGTCCGCCTTAGCATTTATTACTATGGCACCAAAGCTGTAGCACCACTGTGCATCGTGGTATTTGAGTTCTAAAAATATATGAAACGACTGACTTTGATCTCAAATACTACGACGCACAGTGGTGCTACAGCTTTGGTGTCATAGTAACAAATGCTAAGGCGGACGTATTCTGTCAGAATACAGCATTTTTTTTTTATTGGCCGACATTTTTGATTTTGAACAAAAAATGTATGAATCGTCGATGAATTTTAGATCTCAAATACTCGACGCACAGTGGTGCTACAGCATTGGTGCCATAGTAACAAATGCTAAGGCGGACGTATTCTGTCAGGATACAGCACTTTTTTTTTTATTGGCCGACACTTTTCATTTTGAACAAAAAATGTATGAATAGTCGATGACTTTTAGATCTCAAATACTCGACGCACAGTGGAGCTACGGCTTTGGTGCCATAGTAACAAATGCTAAGGCAGACGTATTCTGTCAGAATACAGTACTTTTTTTTGTTGGCCGGCACTTTTGATTTTGGACCAAAAATATATGAAACGTGGATGATGTCCTTTGTTTTAAATTACATTGATATTACTATGAAACTAGCGCCCTCTATGTGTCAAACGTCATTCGTCAAACCCGTGTCAAACCGCACACAATAATCACTTACACATCTGTCAATTGTTGATATTATACAGATTAGTTTAGATGTCAAAGGTAAGATTCCATTTTGACATTGACATTCCATCAAATCATGGCTACAAATTCACTGTATGATTGTGTTTTCACTCTTTTTCTAGTTAGTAACGTAAAAAAGTAGAATAAGCACATAGACCAGGGGTGTTCAACCGGTCGATCGCGACTATTAGTACAGTCGATCGTGGCAAGTTAAAAAATACATGATTGTGTACTAAATAGAGATGAGACGTATTTACTAGAACAGATCCACACACTAGGTATTTTACAATACTAAGTGGCACCTATTCCAATTTTTAAAATACTTGATCCACCTAGTATTTTTTAAATTACACGATTTCCGACCCTACCATCAAAGTAATAGAGGTTATTATTGCATAATCCGTAGTCGTCCACCTAGTATTTTTTAAATTACACGATTTCCGACCCTACCATCAAAGTAATAGAGGTTATTATTGCATAATCCGTAGTCGTGTATTACGCGCACCGCGTATTTCTTATGTGCGAACGTAGAGATTCACTCCGTCTCTGTCTGACAAACAAATTTGAGCGCAGGCAGGTGTGAGATAGGAATAGCCTGTTGAAGTATGAAGGGAGGATATCAATAAATCAACAGCCAGCAAAAACATTATTATTCAATTTCAAATTGCATTATTAATACTACGGTTGTATCTTTTCAAAGAAAATTGTATTTTAAAGTCATAATACGTGGATTAGTCCGCACTAGTCGCGTCAAGTATGGTAAATTACTACGTACTAGGTGGAATAGGTATTTGGATCAAGTATTAATAAATACTTGGAATAGGTGCACCTAGTATCAAATTTACCTAGTATAACCCATCTCTAGTACTAAACTATGCTGTTTCATTTAAGATATCAAGAAGTGTAAGTGGTAGATCGTCCAGGGTATCGTTAGTAAACAGTAGATCTTACGTCTAATCAAGTTGGCCACCCCTGACATAGACATTCAACATGTGACTTACTGCCTAGCAATAAAGTACGAATTCGCTCGCAGTTGAGCTGCTTGAATTTAATTATTTTCGTATTTTAGATCCACCAAAATTGCAATACATGCAAAGAACAAAACGTGTATGTATTGCATTCTCATATTCATCATATTTACATTGTTTCGTGTCGTAGCAATAAACTTTAAATTGCACAGATGCCATTTCGATATTGAAATACCACTATTATTATAATGATCACAGATTAAGCTTGTAGATAACCCATTCCTTTCGTTTGAGATACTATTTTACTTTTAATTCTTAACTGCATTTTCTGTGTGCGCATATTGCTTTACGTGCACGTATTTAAAACATTGAGACATGGCACATAAACATTTGAATATTGTAATGAGGGTTTTCGCGTATGAAAAATCCACCAGATGGCAATACGTAGACGCGAGGTCCAAATGCTGCATGATTGGTTATTTTTGACATGACATTGACAGACATGTCAAAATCCACCAATCACGCAGCAGTCAGACCCCACATCCACGTCCCGCCATCTAGCGGATCTTTCATACGCGAAAACCCTCATTGGTATTACCGTTCTAATCATGAATACAAGCATGACACAAAAAATATTGAAAAAACTTATCAATATTGAGGGTGTAAAAAATGCTTCACCTTCGAGAATAGAGAAAAAATATATTTGGCAGTCAAAAAATTAATATTGTTATTAATAAAATAATATTTTTTTAACGCAATGTAAAGACAGTGCAAACACATGCATTTTTAATGTTAATTGACAGAAAGAAAGGAAGAAAGATTTTTTTACACCCTATATTTTTATTTACTTCATTTTCCACGTCAAAGAGAAGTGGCCAAAAAGTTGATAACACATAATATTCCAATTGTAACAAAGACGTTGCGAACTTATTGGCTGCTTGTCAAGAACTATTTGTCGCTGACTGTACTTTTATCATTAAGCCACGCCCACCTCACGCCCACATCTTGACTCTCTGTATAATATAACAATGAACAGATGTCCAACAAAAGCACAACCACAAAATTGCTTTCTTTTCAGATGTATCATCTTTGAACAATCCAATCGTACACCTGACATCTTCATCACCAGACGATATAAAAGTCACGATTGTAGTCGAAAAAGTGGTGGACTTCTTCATACCTTTAAACTCAGAGACGAATTTGACAAGCACGCCCAGTCAGCCTAAATACTACTTCTACCCTTTCAAGCAAGGCCCCAATGACATGATGGATCTGTCAACGCAAAACGTCAAAAAGAAGCACATGTGTCACGAGGAATTGAATGATAAGGAACAGAGTCAGTTGAACTCGTATTTTTTGAGGAGTAGCTTCCTGAAGGATGAGGATGGATGGATGTCCAGGCCGAAAAGTGTGATCGTTATGATTGAGTCGGATGATGACATATGCGCGGTGGTGTCAATACAGAATTACTCGGTAAGTAATTGTTTAATTATCATCATGATTTTGTATCCACTGCAGCAGAACGACCATCTTTAATGAGGGTTATTGTTTCACTCATCAGTTGGCGCCACAGCCCCCCTGAAAATAACTCTAGATACGCCAAGGACCCTACCTATGATCAGAATTTGCCACGGGCCTCGGATGGTATAGTTACGTCACTGGCCTTCCTCCTTGCTACCTTTATGAGGTCGTCGGTCCACCTTGCGGGTGGACTATCGATACGTGTCCTCTACTCCAGAACCTTGCTGTCCCATCGGCCGTCAGTTGGGTATGTAGGGCACATCACATAGTACGCAGAACTGACGGCTGACAGCGACTTTAGTTCGTTTACGGATCTCCTCATTTTCCATAGCGCACTGTGCAACTTTGAGCTTCTAATGCCACCTGCAGGGAAAGTACTCTTAATTTAATACTGTTAAAATAAAGGAATGTTTTCTGTGAGTAAAATTTTCTATCTACAGTATTAAGATTACTTCCTCCAGGTGGCATAACAAAATTCCACCCTGTATATTTTTTAATAATAAACTTTTTTGTTCCAGTGTCCAGTATTTGACAACGAAAGAGACATTTTATACGATGGCTATTATCTAACAATGACTCGACGAGGGGGCATCACTCTGACGGTACGTTTAACCCTTTTTGACAGTGGGAATATACTTCCCACCGTATTTTGTACTTATAATAAAAAATATTTGTTTTTCAGCAAGACACATTCCCCAAGGGTTTCTACATAGTGTTCATAGTCAAGACCTCAGACGACGACTGCACGGACCGAGCCGCCAACAGCTCGCTCCCCAAGATGGCGCATTATTTGGGCTGGGGGGGAGAAAGCGTGGTCTATGTACCTACCAACGACGGAAGAGTCAAGCAATTCAGGTACGTCATCATCATCATCATCATTTCAGCCACAGGACGTCCACTGCTGAACATAGGCCTCCCCCAATGATTTCCATAATGACCGGTTGGTAGCGGCCTGCATCCAGCGCCTTCTTGCTACCTTTATCAGGTCGGTCCACCTTGTGGGTGTGTGGTAGGTCATCATCATCATCATTAGGTCATTTAGCCACTGCCGAGTCAACCTCAGTCTTCCCGTGGATGTCGTAAGAGGCGACTAAGGGACAAATATGCGAGCATCAGGCCTCCCCAACCCGTCTGGCCAGCGTGGGGAGTGTAGGACAAATCCTCTTGCCTCTGGTAAATTAGAGAGGGTCGTGCTCCTGCAATGGAGATTATATAAACTGATGATGAAGCCTATGTCACGTCTTGCGTCTAAAGCCTGGTCCGTGAGCACGTAGAATTTTGTCCAATGACCCCAAGCTACCCATCCTTATCGCTCGCGCGTAATTATGCTCGCACACTCACTGCGGGCGCCCGTCGCACAGTCGCGACAGCAATATAATTACACGCGAGCGATAAGGATGGGTAGCTTGGGGTCATTGGATAAAATTCTACGTGCTCACGGACCAGGCTTTATAAATAAACCTAAAACCTCTTTGTATTTAGTGCAGATTCTATTATCTATCTTTAACCTATAGACCAGCGGTTCCCGAATGGTGGTCCGCGGAACCCTGGGGTTCCGTGGAAAGGCCGCGAGGGTTCCGTAAAAAATATTATCCCACGTTTCGTGACCGACGTTGTTCGCTCGCACCGACTTGTTTACGCACAAGGGAGGGGCAGGGCGTGCGGGCGGAGTAGTACGGGGGTTCCGCTAGGGAAAGTGTAATCAATTAGGGTTCCTTGGCAAAAAAAAATTGGGAAACCATAGACAATGCATTTACTTAGCAGACACGATTAGGGAGCCCGCGCACTAAGCAGCCAAGTGTGTTCATATACCGGATTGGCTGCCATAGTTAGACTGTCTAAAGCCCGGTCCGTGAGCACGTAGAATTTTGTCCAATGACCCCTAGCTACCCATCCTTATCGCTCGCGCGTAATTATATTGCTGTCGCGACTGTGCGACTGGCACCCGCAGTGAGTGTGCGACCGCGATAGCAACATAATTACGCGCGAGCGATAAGGATGGGTAGCTTGGGGTCATTGGACAAAATTCTACGTGCTCACGGACCAGACTATAGAAGGCTTAAATAACTCATTCAAGATTTATGCCCGTATTCATAAACATTACTATGAGATCCCACAGAGTGACACACGAACCAATCACAGAGCTCTATTCAACGCTGTGCGTTCGATATCACTTAAGCAAGCATCGTTTGTGAATACGCGCGTTATTTTTGTTGCAGTTTCAAAATAATCGAGACGATCTCCTACCAAGAGTACTTGATAGCAGCGGGCGCGGCGCTGGCATTTTTCTTATCATTCTACGTGGCTTTCATCATCGTCATCATCTGTCAGAGGCGAAAGATTTTAGGGAGCACTGCGACCATTGACAGCGCGAATACTGAAGGTGAGAATAAGAATAAATAAATTTATTACTGTATAAAAACTTAGCGTAAAGGTGAGACCGAATGAAAGACACATGTGTCTAGTGCAACCTAGACCGTGGTCTGGGGTACACGTGTAATCTACGTGGGGTATCTAGTACCCCACGTAGATACTATAATATGAATAAAACCCCTGAGAACGTCAATAGCGACTACTGTGACAGACGACAGCGCGGACACTGAAGGTAAGATACTTGCGCATCTTAGTTCAAGCCCTCACTGGACACTGCAGCTTAAACAAGCACTTGTCCACTATGGGACTGTCCGAAACAAGAACGTGCAGGATGTGCCAAGAGGCAGATGAAACGCCACTACACATGCTCACGGACTGCGGACCTCTGATGCGCAAGCAGAGCTTACACCTGGGCAAACACATCCTAAGCCCACAAGATGTAAAACATATCGCCCCCCAAAAGATACTGCACTTCCTAATGGATGCAGGACTCGGAGGCGAACTGTAAGGAAAACAGCGGCGATCACAATAGATCGATAACGGTCGCAGTGATACTAGGACTTTATTGAACTAGAATAGCCGCTCAACACAAATAAAAAAAAATTAAAAAAAAAAAAGATACTTAACGTCCTGGGGTGCATTAGTACCCCATGCTGTAGTACTAAATCTAACCAAACCCTAAAAGATGTCAGTCGCTTGCTATGGCAACGTGCTGGGGTGCAGTGACACCCAGGGTGGAAAAAAATCATGATTTTTTTATTTTAATCAAAAAAATCAGATTTTTTTGAATAAATTGTGATTTATTTGATTTATATTGATTTTTTTGATTTTTATTCGATTTTGCAATCATTGCCTTAGTTTTTCATGCGGAAAACATGTTTATTTAGGTGCAATTGAGGTATAGTACTGGGAACAAGCCAAAAAAGTTAAATTATGTAAGATGGTATGTCATATTTTTACTGAAACAAGAAAAAACTCGTCAAAAACAGCTCGTCCAAAGTGGTGTCTGTTTCCATTACAAAAACACGAATATCTTTTTACAAGTATCAATTTTATTTTTCTGTTCTGGTTCTGGACAGCAGTACATTTCTAATAATAGTTACATAAATATTAGCTATCCGAAGTTTCGAATGTTGCCATCCCTCTCACTCAAACCGAGATGCTAGCATGAGCGACGGTGACAGAGCTACTCGTGCCAAGAGTACTTGATAGCAGCGGGCGCGGCTTTGGCCTTCTTCTTATCATTCTACGTGGCTTTCATCATCGTCATCATCTGCCAGAGGCGACAGATTTTAGGGAGCACTGCGACGATCGACAGCGCGAATACTGAAGGTGAGATACTTAGCGTGGGGTATAAATACACCCCAGTTGATGATCTCCACAATACCCCCCAAGAAATGCGAAGACCGAGGTTAGATACGCTTGTTTTTGTTCTGGGGTGCACTAATACCCCAATCTGTCTGGTGCTGGGGTGTGCTAATACCCCGGTAAAATATGTTAATTAACTATACTGACGTCAGATACTTGACAGACGACAGCGCGAATGCTGAAGGTGAGATACTTAGCGTGGGGTATAAATACACCCCAGTTGATGATCTCCACAATACCCCCAAGAAATGCGAAGACCAAGGTTAGATACGCTTGTTTTTGTTTTGGGGTTCACTAATACCCCATGCGATAGGACTGACTGGTACAAGAAGCTACTGTGTCGCCATCTGGCGCACAACACGCGTATATTTTCTTCTTTCCATAACAAATCTTTTTTTTTCCATGGGTGAAGAATACGCGCGCAAACGGCACTCTTACCCTTAGTCAACAATACCCAGATAAAACCAGATGTTTGTAAGTTACCTTAACAGTGCGAATATCGAGGGTATTATATTTAACGTCCTGGGGTGCCCTGATACCCCACTCTGACACCACGTTAAAATGTGATTTTACTAAATTAAGATTTGCAAAAATTTTACCAGCCTTGAGAAAAGATAAGTTCCAAAATTATGAAATTAAAATACCACTACTTTGACTACAATACAATGATGTTACTATGGGCCTCATAAGAAGGCTCAAGGTCACCCAAAGGGCGATGGAGCGGGCTATGCTCGGAGTTTCCCTGCGTGATCGAATCAGAAATGAGGAGATCCGCAGGAGAACCAAAGTGACCGACATAGCTCGCAGAATTGCTAAAATCAAGTGGCAGTGGGCGGGGCACATAGCTCGCAGAGACGATGGCCGTTGGGACAGGAAAGTTCTCGAGTGGCGACCACGGGCTGGAAGACGTAGCGTGGGCAGGCCTCCTTAGTAGGAGGTCCGACCTAGTGGTGGACCGACGATCTGGTAAAGGTCGCGGGAAGAGCCTGGATGCGGGCAGCGCAGGACCGTTCATTGTGTAAAACCTTGGGGGAGGCCTTTGTCCAGCAGTGGACGTCATTTGGCTGAAACGAACGAACGAACGAACAATAATCTTACAGAAGGCCGCCTCACACCCGACGCCATCGGTCGCAGCGCCCCCGTAGCGGTGACAGATGCAAGCGGCTCTGGCGAGAGCTCGACGCGACGGCGACGCGTCGGCGACGGAGACGGAAACCTGTCTTCGCAGCGGACCGGTAAGTGGGGTGTAATGTTACCCCAACATTTGTGGGGTAAATACAGGTAGGCCAAAAAATAATGAACATGTAAAATTTGAAGATTTTCAAGGTTTGTGGATATGGTATTTCCCTATACAGGGTGTTAGGTAAATGGGTATATGAGCCGACACTAGCCCATGTTAACATGGGCATATAAATGGTATGGTGAAGTCAGAAATTTGATATCATCATTTTAATTTTTTTAAGTTACATACAAAATAAATTTTACAAAATCCGATTTGTATGAAAAAAATAATAATTAAAATGAAGATATCAATTTTCTGACTTCACCATACCATTTATATGACCATGTTAACATGGGCTAGTGTCGGCTCATATACCCATTTACCTAACACCCTGTATACACGCACGTAAGGTTAAAATGATTTTGTTCAAAGAGGTTCGGCGAAATAAAGGTTGGGAAAACCTGCTCTAATTGTCTGCGTGGCGTCTTACATGTACTCACGGCTTGAATTTTCATACTGTTTAATCGGTATAGTTCCAAAATACTGAACTGTCCTATCCATGACATTGACAGCGGGGCGCCACCGTCAATACCGGATCGCTGGTTCCGATTTTTGCCATGTTGGAAACCATATAGTTGAACGATGGTAGCGCCCCCCTGTCATTGAGTTTGGTGGGACAGCTCAGCGTGGGTCATCTATATTAATATTAAGAATGCGAAAATAACTCTCTTTATTATTGGAATAAGGTTGTGTATTGGAATAACTTTGGTTGTCACGAACTATTTGACGCTGACTGTCACTGTACCAATAGTGAACCTATTCCAATGATATTAAAGTCCAATTCAAATTGCAGCGGATTGCAGTTCGTCGTCTGACACCGAGTCGGACTTCTCTACGCTCGACGACGCCAACACAGAGAAAGACGTGTACAGATTGGGCGGGAAACTGTGCGTCGCTAATCTGGCCAAGTAAGTAAAATTATTATTTCTATACGTAATCCTAATTAACATTTAGCTAGTCGCGCCTAAATGCTTACTATTAGTCGCATGGGGTCCGCTGGACCCCAAGCACCTCTGTACGGCATGTGTGTTATCGCCGTGGCTAGTAGAACCCTTAAGATGGGAGGTACAGCTGAGCTAGAAAGCTAAAATAGTGAGACACGGGTCTTAACGCGCCGTTTATTAATGAGTTACATTATGTACTCACGGCTTGACGTTTCGGCTGCGATGCTGCAGCCGTGGTCACAAGCAGACTGGCGGCTCGCGGCGTCGTCCGGAAGGGCGGGCTTGAAGATTTTCAACTACCCTCAACCTCATATTGTCATTTGTTACACTACCACTAGTGATGTTACCACGACACACAACACTGACTGCATTTATTAATCACCGGATTCCACACTGGTGACAATTTAAATCCGTCCTCGATCGAAATTTTTATGGTTTTTAATTTCAATCGCTTCTTGAACTATCCTAGAAAAGAGAGCTAGAAAGCTACTACGAGTAGAACACACAATCACGCAAGTGTAATGTTTGCAGAAATATCCGATGGGGTCCAATGGACCCCACGCGATGACGCGACTATTTAAGGGTTAAGTAGTTGTGATTTCAAATAAATATTATAGGTCTAGCTAGCGCATAATTGAGTAGGTGCCTGAGGTATGAGACCGGTGACATATGACGTGATAGAGTATACAGATCTGAAGCATATCTGAAATTTAACCGCTAGTCCTATGACATTATAAAGAGAAACAATTTGATTGTGTGTTTGTTATTTATTGAATAGGCTCTGAAATTAGAAAGAAGAAAGAAAGAAAATATTTTATTTGGCCCAACATATTAAATTATTACAGTATACAGTTTACATATTAAATTACTAGATCGATTTGAAAAAAAAAAACGATACGTTTACGATCTCTTTCCAGGTTGATAAATGATGTGCTACGTATTTAATACGACCAACCCCCACTTATCGTAAGAGGCGACTCTCTTGTCTCTGGTAAATTAGAGAGGGTCGTGCTCCTGCAGTGGAGACTAACGTCGGTATTCACAAACATTACTATGAGGTCTCACAGTGCGCGTGGACGCACAGGGTGACACACGAACCAATCACAGAGCTTTATTCAACGCTGTGCGTTCGATTTTCTGCTTCACTTAAGCAAGTATCGTTTGTGAATACGGGTGTAAATGACCTGATGATGATGATTCTCCACAGATGCCGCCCGCGCGTTCTATCAGCGCGCTCCAAGATGTATCTGTGGAACGTTCTGACTGTGGCCGTGTTCTACACGCTGCCCGTCATACAACTGGTCGTCACATATCAACGGGTAAGTGTGTCATCGTCAAATTCAAACACACTTGGTGGGTAAAAGTTTTCTTACTAAGTCACACCGTTGCCACTTTCCATTGTTTTTTTTCGTGTACATTGCACGTAGCCTGGCTGACACATTTGGCTGCGTTTTAGGGTTCCGTACCCAATAAGTAAATACGGGACCCTATTAATAATATCGCTGTCTGTCACCAGGCTGTATCTCATGAGTCATGATAGCTAGACAGACAATATTTTTTTTTTTACATATTATGTATTTCTGTTGCAGCTATAACAACTAATACTAAAAACAATAAATTCAAGAGAGGCATACAACAAACGAGGTTGTTTTTGTTAATTATACTCGAAACTTTAATTTCACAAAGATACTATTTACTAATTTACCCATATAACCTTTAAGTTTATACGGAACTCTCGGTACGCGAGTCCGACTCGCACTTGGCCAATTATATTTATTTGTTTGAAACTCAACAGCTAATTTTACAATTTACATATTAGCTTGATTTCCATGCTCCAATCTTCAGCCAATTACACAGTTTCCTAACTTTTAAACTTTCAAGTTCCATTTCAACTAAAATAGAAAAAAATCGTCAAACTGTAAGTACATACGAGTATGTAACTCATATAAAAATGTCGCGTCGAGACCCGTGTTTCTCTATTTTAGTTTCCTAGCTATTTATTTGTATATTTACCCACATGTTTTGTCCGCAGCTCCTGAACCAGTCGGGCAACCAAGATCTGTGCTATTTCAACTTCCTGTGCGCGCATCCACTGCTAGTGCTGTCTGACTTCAACCACGTGTATTCTAACTTGGGATACGTGCTACTTGGGATCCTGTTTCTAGCTCAAGTAAGTAGTTAAAAGGTACACTTATCAATCCGGAAAGGGATGAACACGCTTTTAACCGCGAGGCAAGGCGTTTTATGCAAAGAATACATACCGCCTCGAGTTGATACGGTTATGATCCGTTTCCGGGTTCATAAGTGTGCTTCGTCCTTTAGCTGCTTTTTAGAAGCTAAATGCAGCGACCACACATTCCACACCGCACACTTAAAAATTGAGACGATTGAGTCGCTTTTCGGAAGCTCGACGCATTCCGATGCCCTTCTTACTACATATATCCTAGTTCCCACTGGGGTACGGATATACCCCAAGGTTATGACTGGGGTGCAGTTGTACCCCACTGCTATAGGACGTTAACCCCATCAGGGTATCCTACTAAGATGCTTTTATATGGTAGTGGATTGTTTTCACTGTGTCACGCAGTAATATCATAATTATACGGTTATAAAGTAAAAAAAATATTTCAATATTATACAGGTCTGGCGAAGGCAGCGACGTTACAGGGCCCGAGGCGTTGTAGAGGTGAGTGCCAAAATACAGGGTTTTCGAGGCGAAAATAGCCAAACGGCGTTAGTATGGAAACTACCGATTCGAATGTTGGTAGTCTTCTATTGAATTATTGTGGTGAACCTATTCGTAACAAAGCCTATTTTTAGCTTTCCCTTTATCCCAGGTAAGCGACAAAACGACGCGACATAATGCGATACTTCACGTGACATATTATGTCATATTCATATGTCACTTTAACAAACACCCTGTATACAACAACTACTTGATATTGTCGCATGGTGTTTGTCGTTCACCGGGTTAGGGCTCGTTCACACGGCAATGCAGTTTTGCGGGACTAATATGCAGGCTCTCAGAGAGCGCAAGCGAAAGGTCGTGGGTTCGATTCCCACGTTAAAACGTCCCAAAACACACTTATAGAGTTTACAACGACAGTCGTTTTGCCGTGGGAAAGAGCTATAAGTTGGAGGAGTTAATGGAATCTATACTAATATTATAAATGAAAGAAAGAAAGAAACATTTATTGCTATGGACATCACAAAAGACAAATGCGGAAAATAAAAAAAGCAAACAAGACAGAGGTAGCAAATAAAACATACAATTGGAAAGAAAGTAAACTGAACAGTGCCACCCTGTCGCACAGCAATGCCCATCGCAACGGGACCCCACTCAGCATAATGCCGTGGCCCCCGGTAAGGAAGGCCACGACGCTGGTTTTCAGTTTCAAATGCGAAAGTAACTCTGTCTGTCTGTCTTGCTTTCACGCCTAAACCACTGAACCGATTTTTAATAAAATTTGGCATAGAGATAATTTGAGTTCCGGGAAAGGACATAGGATAGTTTTTATCCCGGTTTTTGAAACAGGGACGCGTGCGATAAAGTTTTTCTGTGACAGACAAAATTCCTCGCGGTCGAAGCCGCGGGCGGAAAGCTAATCCTACTAATACTATAAATGTAAAAGTTTGGATGTTTGTTACTCTTTCACGCAAAAACTACTGAACGGATTTTGTTGAAACTTTACAGTATTATTGTTTGTAACCCAGATTAACATATAGGCTATAATTTATGCCGATCTGTGACACTAAATTTCACGCGGGCGAAGCCGCGGGCGGAAAGCTAGTTTTAAATAAAACTAATTCCCTTCCAGAAAGAGCTGGGTATACCGCAGCACTTCGGTCTTCTGTACGCGATGGGCGTAGCGCTGGTCAGCGAGGGACTACTATCAGCCGCCTACCACGTGTGTCCTAACAGCATGAACTTTCAATTCGGTGAGTTCTGCTAAAGTCCGGTCGCCTAGCAATTAGAATTTCGTCCAATGACCCCAAGCTACCCATCCTTATCGCGCGCGCGTAATTGCTGTCGCGCTCGCACACACACTGCGGGCGCCCGTCGCACAGTCGTGACAGCAATATTACGTGAAAGTGATAAGGATGGGTAGCTTGGGGTCATTGGACGAAATTCTATCTGCTCGGCGACCGGACTTTAGCTATTCGCATTAAAAAATGTTAGCGAAACGCTCTGATTGGTTATTCAAACATATCTCTCATCTTGGCTTACGTGGAAACCGGGCCTATACTTGGCCATAAGTAATTTTTGAAACAGAGATGCACACTCGCCAATATTTTATTAATTATTACGTATTATAAACAACGCTATGCCTGTTTCTGTGTGACGTCACCCATAACCAGTGAGTGCGAGAGAAAACGTGATATGCACTGTTTTATTATTACACCACCTGCCACGGGTCTTTGCGCCGAGTATAATATTTTATAAACTTCGCTTCATCTATGCTTTAAAAGCTTAATTGCAAAATATAACTGATAGGCTAGATAACAAAATTTCAAATATTTGTCCGTCAGACAGATAATTAGAAAATATTAGACTCATATTTTTATTTTCTTTCATAATTAAATAATAATAGTGCTACATCGAGTTGAAATGGCGCGTTACGTCACGCTTGAGTAGATTTTTTACTCAAAAGTGACGTCACGCGACATTTCCTTAATATAATACTGTAATTAAACAATTATGAAAAAAAAAATGTGTCGGACGGACGGACGGACTAAATAGAATTTCGATTCAATAGTGTCTGAGTTTCTTGCGCTGCTTCTTCTCAGCACTGGCCCATTTATTGTCCTGAAGCAGTGGTAGGGTTAATACTGGGACGTGTAAAAGTGCTTTTTTAAAGCCTACTTACAGAAATAAATGAGTTTTATGAGTTTATTACCCAGTCATTGTCCCTCTTTTAAAAAGATGACTTCAATGAATTATTCAATAAACTTCATTTTAATTATTTGTGTTTCTTAATACAGACACGTCATTCATGTACGTGACGTCAGTGCTATGCATGGTGAAGATATACCAGTCGCGGCACCCGGATATCAACGCGCGGGCGCACGCTACTTTTGGTGTGCTGGCGCTTATTATATTCGTAGGTGAGTAATTACTTGGGGTACATTTGCACCCCAATGCTTGATGGTACTAAATATAGCAAATAAAGTTTTTTTGAAAAATAATGTCATATTTAGATCCACGGGGATCAACTGGACTATTCTTAAAAAATGCTCTGGGGTACCATTGTACCCCAAAACATGTGCGGTCTTGATGAAATATGGACTCTTTAGAAGTTGTGAGTTTAATTCATAATAATAATTAAATTGTTCTTTTTATGTTAGTATGCAATTGAAAATCTGTAAGATTGTCAAGAAATAAGGACTATCTGTTTCAAAAATTACGATTTTCTTTAAAGTGATTGAGCTATGTTAGAAACAAAAAATCTATAACAGAGCTGGGACCTCAAATAGTACAATAACCGTATTACACCGTTTAAATATTATTATGTATACATATTAGATTATATATTTTGCTAGAAATAGTTCTATTAATAAAGTAATGTAAGCCTCTTTTTTGCCTGAGATACAGGAATTATAATTCTTAGTTCAGGCACGTATGTACTTTTACCTATTATAGTTTAATATTAGTCTATTGTTAAAAACTGTCAATAAGTTATTCAATAAAGAATTTATTTATTTATTTATTTACAACAAATGGTATCTTAAACATATTGGTGGTGGGGTAACTAAACACCCCAACCTTTAAAATAGTTGGATTGAAAATCACAAATATCTTGACCACTAGCGCTCGTACGTCTACGCTAGACAGTGAAATATGATTTTTGATCGTTATAAGCGCTTGTTCCCAACGAGTCACAGTGTTACAGTGTGACTGAATGGGAATAAGTGGTCTAAACTAGACTCGACTTAAAGAACGACGAATCTATACTTCTATACTAATATTATAAATGCGAAAGTAACTCTGTCTGTCAGTCTGTCTCTCTTTCACGCCTAAACCACTGAACCGATTTTAATTAAATTTGGCATAGAGATAGTTTGAGTCTTGGGAAAGGACATAGGATAGTTTTTATCCCGGTTTTTGAAACAGGTTGAAACGATAAAGTTTTTCTGACACAAAATTCAACGCGGGCGGAAAGCTAGTATAACCTAAAATGTGCCTCTTTCAGTTTTCCACTCCTAAGAGCGCTTTCGCATTTAAGCGATTTAGCAGCGCGACAAACGCGCGACAGTCGCGCTGCCGAGAATTTCATACTATGTGACAGCGGATGCATGCCTTCACATTATAAAAACGCCTCAACCCGCCGCTTCTAACGCCCTAATGTGAAAGCGCTCTAAAAATTTACTAAATTGTATTTCTGCAGGTCTGGTGGGCGTGTTAAACGCTAACTTCTACTTCTGGATCGCGTTCACGGCGCTGCACCTCGTCACGTGCCTCGTCATGACCTTCCAGATATACTATCTGGGAAGGTTCCGCTTGGGTAAGTATGGAAAAATGTAATATAGTTGTTGCTATCACGAAGGCGAGTGAGCTACATGTGTGCTGGCTCGCTACTGTTTGTTTTTCAAAAGTTTTGACAGACATTACACTATCGTTATGTGCATGTACACGTACACACACAAGTAAAGCCAGGCCTGTTTATCTCCGCGAGTTTACATCGAAAACAAAACACGCACGATGGCCCACCTACAGGATACTATTCGACAAGGCCTCATATACGAGCGAACATTGACTCACGCACGCGTATTCTTGTGTTCGTTCGTTCGTTCGTTTCAGCCGAAAGACGTCCACTGCTGGACAAAGGCCTCCCCCAAGGATTTCCACAAAGACCGGTCCTGCGCCGCTTGCATCCAGGTACTTCCCGCGACCTTCACCAGATCGTCGGAATATGATATGTCGGTGTATGATAGAAGAAAATAAAGAAAATTAACTGCCTAAATAATAATAAAAACACAGAATGTACTTTTTTAAGTTGCCTAAAGACTGAGAGGTAAATAAGTAGTTAATATTATTCATGATATTCATGCTAAATCATGTATTTCCTCCGCCATTTTCCGCAGTTTGGCACCTCACGTCACATCATTTTACCGAAGTCAGCCCTATAGCTTCGGCGCAGTGCCGATCACTGACGTTTGTCAACAAAATGGTGCTTGATTCTTGAGACAGCCTAAATTACACCATATTGTTAATGACATTGAGCATACATTTTTTTAAATACCTTCGCGAAGTAAAACTTCTGTACGTAGTACTTATTATTATTCTGTGGTAAAGCTCACTCGCCTTCGTGAGTTGCTAGAACTATCTATACTATCATCATAATTAACTAAATAAGAGGTTAGTGAGGCCGTTAGTGATGATTATGATAATCGCAATGGTCATGATGATAATAACCATGGTGATGATGAATGAGGATGGTGATGATGAGTGATAGTGTTGATGGTGATGAATGACAGTGGTGACGATTAATGATAATGGTGACGATGATGATGACGAGGGTCTATGTCTATATGTAAGAACTTTTATATGTATACAACATAGATTAGAGAAATAAAGAATTTGAGTTTAAATGATTATGGTGCTGAAGTTGTTATTGCAATGATGATGAATGACGGCGGTGGTGATAGTGATGTCACGTGATGTGTTGAGAGTTTCTGATTCTGTTCCTGCAGTGGACACTAAATCACCTGATGTGTTGATTGTCTCTCAAGAGGGCGGCGAATGACGCATGGTGATTTAAGAGGATTGTGCTCGTGGTGCATGGTTAATGGAGATGATGATGGTATTGATGGGAACGCTGTTAGTGATGATGATTATTTTGATGATAATGAATGACTACGATGATGATGAATGACAATAGTGATGACGATGGTGACGAATAACAGTGGCGCCGATGATGATTGACAGTGGTGATGATGAGTGACAATGGTGATGATGAATGACAATGATGACTATAGGATGACGTGTAATGTTTTAAGAGGATCGTGCTCCCGTAATGGGCACTAAGTGATCTGATGATGACGACTGGGTCTTGATTACTGTGGTTATGATGATGATAAAGACACCGGATGTTTTGAAAGAGCCTTGGGTTTTGACCCTGAAGTGGGCACTATGAGACCTGATGATTATTACTGCGATTATGACGGTGGTCTAATCATCATCATCTTCAACACCTTCGGACGGCAGCGTGGTATGACCGAACTGATGATGATGACGATGCGTGATGTTTTGAGAGGTTCTGATTCTGCTTCTGCTTGATAAAGATGATACTAGGAGGACTGATGATGATGATAATGGTGATGATTGTGTCTCAGACGGCGGCGTGGTATGTCGCGCGGCGAGAGAACTTATCACGCGTCCGCTCGCCGCCATTACGCCCATCATCATCATACTCATTGCGGACGATGCGTGCTGCTGGTGATAGCTGATGATGAGTGTGATGTTATGAGAGACTTGCTTCTGAAGTAGTCTAAATATGATGATGATGGTGATGATGTTCTTGATGGAGACGCCGTTAGTGATGATGATGATTAATGACAGCTGTGACTATGATTGACAAAGATGATGATGAGTGACAATGATGATGATGAGTGACAAAGATGATGATGAGTGACAATGATGAGTGACAAAGATGATGATGAGTGACAATGATGATGATGAGTGACAATGATGATAATTATTGATAATGGTGATGGTGATGAATGACAATGATGACTATGGTGGTGATGACTTCAAGAGGGAGGTCGTGATCCTGCAATAGGCACTAAATGACCTGATCACTTGATGGTAGTGATGATGATGGTGACAAATGACAGTGGCGCCGATGATGATTGACAGTGGTGATGATGAATGACAATGATGATGATAAAGATAATGATGGTACTGGTGATGATGATGAATGATGATGGTGATGAATGACAATGGTGACTATAGGATGACGCGTGACATACTCGTGGTTGGTCGTGCTCCTGCAGTGGGCACTAAATGCTCTGATCACCTGATTAATGATGATGATGATGATGATGATTGTGTCTCAGACGGTGGCGTACTGTGTACCATTACGCCAATCATCATCATACTCATTGCGGACGATGCCTACTGTTGGTGATAGCTGATGATGAGTGTGATGTTAAGAGACTTTTGCTTCTGAAGTAGTCTAAATATGATGATGGTGATGATTTTCTTGATGGAGATGCCGTTAGTGATGATGACGATTAATGCCAGCTGTGACGATGATTGACTGTGATGATGATGAGTGACAATGATGATGATGAGTGACAAAGATGATGATGAGTGACAATGATGATGATGAGTGACAATGATGATGATGAGTGACAATGATGATGATGAGTGGCAATGATGATGATGAGTCACAATGATGATGATGAGTGACAATGATGATGATGAGTCACAATGATGATGATGAGTGGCAATGATGATGATGAGTCACAATGATGATGATGAGTGACAATGATGATGATGAGTCACAATGATGATGATGAGTCACAATGATGATGATGAGTGACAATGATAATGATGAGTCACAATGATGATGATGAGTGACAATGATGATGATGAGTCACAATGATGATGATGAGTCACAATGATGATGATGAGTCACAATGATGATGATGAGTCACAATGATGATGATGAGTGACAATGATGATGATGAGTGGCAATGATGATGATGAGTCACAATGATGATGATGAGTGACAATGATGATGATGAGTGACAATGATGATGATGAGTCACAATGATGATGATGAGTGACAATGATGATGATGAGTGGCAATGATGATGATGAGTCACAATGATAATGATGAGTCACAATGATGATGATGAGTGACAATGATGATGATGAGTCACAATGATGATGATGAGTGACAATGATGATGATGAGTGGCAATGATGATGATGAGTCACAATGATGATGATGAGTGACAATGATGATGATGAGTGGCAATGATGATGATGAGTCACAATGATAATGATGAGTCACAATGATGATGATGAGTGGCAATGATGATGATGAGTCACAATGATGATGATGAGTGACAATGATGATGATGAGTCACAATGATGATGATGAGTCACAATGATGATGATGAGTGACAATGATGATGATGAGTGGCAATGATAATGATGAGTCACAATGATGATGATGAGTGACAATGATGATGATGAGTGGCAATGATGATGATGAGTCACAATGATGATGATGAGTGACAATGATGATGATGAGTGACAATGATGATGATGAGTCACAATGATGATGATGAGTGACAATGATGATAATGATGTTACTGGTGACGATGATGATTGATAATGGTGATAGTGATGACTTAGAGGGTCGTGATCCTGCAATAGGCACTAGACTAAATGACCTGATCTCTTGATGGTAGTGATGATGATGGTGACGAATGACTGGCGACGATGATGAGTGGTGATGATGATAATAACGTGTGGTGTTTTGAGAGGGTCGTGCTCCTGTGTTTCGATTCGGCTCGTGGTGATGATCATAAATGACAACGGTGATGAAAATAGTGCTGATGACGACGATGAATGACAACGGTGATGATGATGGATGGCTATGGTGATGATGGTGACAGTGGTGATGATACATAACAACAGTAGTGATGATGATGAATGACAGTGATGATAATGATTTTTTCCTATTATACGAATGCCAATGGAAATGTAGATGATGACGTTGCTGATTATTTGATGTGAAGTAGTCTAAATATGATGATGGTGATGATGTTCTTGACGGAGACGCCGTTAGTGATGATGATGATTAATGACAGCTGTGATGATGATGATTGACAGTGGTGATGATGAATGACAATGGTGACTATAGGATGACGCGTGACATACTCGTGGTTGGTCGTGATCCTGCAATAGGCACTAAATGACCTGATCACTTGATGGTAGTGATGATGATGATGATGACACTAATGTCTTCAGACGGCGGCGTAGTATGTCGCGCGGCGCGGGAGTTGATCACGCGTCCACTCGCCGCCATCACGCCCATCATCATCATACTCATTGCGGACGCTGCGTGTGTGTGATGTTATGAGAGACTTGCTTCTGAAATAGTCTAAATATGATGATGATGGTGATGATTTTCTTGATGGAGATGCCGTTAGTGATGATGTGGGTTAATGACAGCTGTGACGATGATTGACAAAGATGACGATGAATGATAACGTGATGATGAGTGATGAGAATGACAATAATGATGATGATGAATGCAGTGGTGATGATGATGATTGACAGTGGGGATGATGCATGAAACTGGTTGATGATGATGGCGATGGTGAATCATATGGTGAAGATGATGACCTGTTGATGATGATATTGACGCGTGATATTTTGGGAGGGTCGTGCTCCTGCAGTGGAGACTAAATGACCTACTAACGAACCTAATGATGATGATGAATGGGTAGTAGTGATGATGATGATGATGATTGTCTCTCAGACGGCGGCGTGGTGTGTCGCGCGGCGCGGGAACTTATCACGCGTCCGCTAGCCGCCATCACGCCCACACATTGCGGGCGCTGCGTGCTGCTGGTGATAACTGATGATGAGTGTGATGTAATGATAGGGGCATGCTTTAGGAGAGACTCAATAAGATGATGATGACGCATGGTGATTTAATAGGATCGTGCTTGTGGTGCATGTTTTATGATGATGACGGTCGTTAATGATGATAAAGACTATGGTGATGATTAAGTAATGACGAAAGTGATGATGATGAATGGCAGTGATGATGATAATGAATGACGGTATC
Source organism: Ostrinia nubilalis (assembly GCF_963855985.1). Taxonomy (NCBI): domain Eukaryota; kingdom Metazoa; phylum Arthropoda; class Insecta; order Lepidoptera; family Crambidae; genus Ostrinia; species Ostrinia nubilalis. Next base: position 1,335,778 of record NC_087116.1, on the reverse strand, counting down.
ACGGTAGTTTAGTTATGATGATGATGGATGGATATGGTGATGATGAATAATAGCAATGGTGATAATGGTGACAGTGGTGATGATGATGAAGACTGGGTGATGCTGAATATGGTTATGATGATGATAATGACGTGTGGTGATTTGAGAAGGTCGTGCTCTGTTGATTCTGTCCCTGCAGTAGGTACTAAACGATCTGAAAATGATGATGAATGGGTAGTAGAACCTTTGATGATGATGATGACCTGATGATTGTGTCTCAGACGGCGGCGTGGTGTGTCGCGCGGCGAGAGAACTTATCACGCGTCCGCTCGCCGCCATTACTCCCACACACTGCGGAAGATGTGTATTGCTGGTGATAGCCAACCTGAGCAATTGGGCCATCGCTGCTTACGGGTACGTAGCTCATTTATTTATTCATTTACTAGCAGCCGCCCGCGACGTCGTACGCGTGAACCTCGTTTTACCCCTTAGTTCGTAAAATCTGTCGTAAAATATTTACGAACGTCAAAAACATTAGTTTGTCCAGCGCGGTAGATTTTAACCAATGACGATAGATGGCGCTTTTTAGACACGTCATATTTATTTATTGTTTATTTGTCACATATCATCATAAATTATAGCCTATATGTTAATCTGGGTTATAAACAATAATACTGTAAAGTTTCAACAAAATCCGTTCAGTAGTTTTTGAGTGAAAGAGTAACAAACATCTAAACATCCAAACTTTCGCATTTATAATATTAGTAGGATTGGGCTATCAGCATGAGATACAGTATAGTTCTTGCAACTCACGAAGGCGAGTGAGCTTTACTTGTGTGTGTACATGACTACGTGTACATGCACATAACGATAGTGTAATGTCTATCAAAACTTTAGAAACACGAACCGTAATGAGCCACCACACATGTGAAGCTCATTCGCCTTCGTGAATTGCAACAAATATAATATGCACAACAAAAGAAAAATATGCTAAAGGTCTCTAGCTAACTGCTATCATATTTAAAGGCACTGTAACGCCTCGATCAGTATTTGATACTATAGTGTAAATTCAACAACTTTCTTACGGGAGAGTCTTCAAATCTACAAAAATAAATTATGCATGGAATGGACGTCGATATTTTTTAAAATAGCTGTGCTAAATAATTGTTTGAATATTTTTTCCGTTTTCGCAACATTTTTAGTTAATACTCTGCTCCCATTCGTTGTAGCTAGCGTGATGGTATATTCCTCGATAAATGGGCTATCAAACAAAAAATATTTTTTCAAATCGGACTAGTAGTAGTTCCTGAGATTAGCGTGTCCCACCAAGTTGTTGCATATGAGCAGTAGAATCAACACTTCTTATGATCGAGTATAAAAACATAACACTATGTATTTGCTAAACATAGGCCAAGTTGCACCACCCAACTTTGACCGTAAGTACCCTAAATAGACGTTAACCGGTGCTTTTTGTATGGAGTTTGACAGATTTTTGACGTTTGTCAAAGTTATAAATCTTTATAATATAAATCTTTGGACAATTTCACACAGCGCCAGCTAGCCCCAAAGTAAGCAACTTAATGCTTGTGTTATGGGTGCTAGCTTAACGGATATACTACTTATATACTTTTTTTTTTAAATACATACATATTATACATAGTAACACCCAGACCCGTCACAGAAATTAAAATTCATCATTTCAATTTCTGCCCGGCCGGGAATCGAACCCGGGACCTCTCGGCATAGTAGTCCGTTCTGAACCACTACACCAAACGGCCGACTAAGTTAAAGTAAGGTGGTGCAACCCAGCCTAAATATAAAACACTAAAACTTCTTCAAACTCCCAATTTTTTGTCTTCAGCGTGTCACAACACAGCCGCGACTTCGCCTCGCACCTCCTCCTGGTGTTGATGAGCAACTTGTTCCTCTACACTCTCTTCTACATCGTCATGAAGCTGCTGCATCGAGAGACTATACGGTGGTACAGGTCAGTAGCACTCACCATGTTTCACACTAACTTTTCAGCCAATAGGAAGTACGGGACTATACCAGCGCACCTCAAAATTCACGACGAAATTCAGCGCACCTAGGGTTGCCAGGTCCAAAATCACAAAAGCCGGACTTTGTGCTTCATTTGGCCGGACATTTTACCCTAATAGCCGGACAGGTGCAATTAGTGTCAAGCTCATGAGTGAGTACTATCATCATCGGTTGCTAAACAACATTCTGATGCGTGCGCTTCATATTATGATTCTGTGGCTCGACTTTCATCTGGCGCGCGCAAATAAAAAGCCGGACAGGCCGGACAAGGCAATATTTGGCCGGACAAGTCCCTAAAAAGCCAAACATGTCCGGCTAAAGCCGGACGCCTGGCAACCCTAAGCGCACCTCACCGCTAAATTTTGTCAGTGTGTGCGTGCGCGCCGCATACGTATTGGCACGCTTACATATAATCATTTGTATTTACTCTGACTATACCTTGTCCCATTGTGTCTTTTCGTCTAAAATACCTCAGTGCCTGAAGACGAAAGTCTACAACCAATGTGTGTTACCAGTGATGACTTATGGCTCGGAAACGTGGCCCCTCACTATAGGCCTTATACAGAAGCTCAAAGTTGCACATCGTGCTATGGAGAGGGCTATGCTTGGTGTTTCTTTACGAGATCGAATCAGAAATAAGGAGGTCTGTAAACGAACTAAAGTCGCTGACATAGCCCGACGGATTAGCAAGCTGAAGTGGCAATGGGCAGGGCACATAGTACGCAGAACTGACGGCCGATGGGGCAGCAAGGTTCTGGAGTGGAGGCTACAAGGTGGCCCGACGATCTTATAAAGGCAGCAGGAAGGCGCTGGATGCAGGTCGCTACCAACCGGGCGATGTGGAAGTCATTGGGGGAGGCTTATGTTCAGCAGTGGACGTGCTGTGGCTGAAATGATGATGATGATAATGACCTTTTCCCAAATATAGGATGTAAATTTTGACAAGTCCTGCTATGGGACTATTCCCACCTCTCGTTCCCACCGCTGCAACTCCTGTGTAGCCAGGATCTACAGCTTGACCGCCAATAACCCAACCAGTGAAGGTCAAGTTTGTCCCAATTCAACCAACAGGAAATACGAGACCATACCCTGTTCTAAATAGGATGATAATATTTGAGAAGTCCTACTAAGGTTTGCCCTAGTTAGAGGGAAGTCAATCCTTAACTTCCAATTCTTCCTATGTTCTGATTAATATCGTTGCGGGTCCAATGACAGTTTAACTTTCCCCGGGGACAAACTTGACCATCACTGGTTGTGTTTATATTAACAGTCAGGCTGTCCTGACTACACAATCGATCCAGCTGTCTTGAAGTAAATATAACATACCCGATTTTGTTTTATTGGATGTTTTTTTATGGGTTTTGTATAAATTAAACCCAAATTTGATTTGGAAGTATTTTAATACCTATTTATGTTGTTTTCCACAGCTGGGTGTACATAGCGCTCACTTACTCGGTGTGGTTCGGATCGAGCTACTTCTATTTGGACCAGAGCACAAACTGGGCGGTAAGTCACTTTAATCTCAGTTTAGATATCTTTGTATTTAGTCATTAAATCGTGGGTTCGATTCCCATCTAAGGCAGTTCGATGTTTTTCAAGTAATATTTTTTTTTTTTTTTAAATCATCATGTTTATTTATTGTTATTGGTAAGAAGACCAGGGTTTACATTATTCAATTAGAATTAGGTATCACATAAAGGTCCTTACAGATAGATAGAAATTTTAAATCAGATAAAAAATAGCATTTTTTATATTTTTGGTTTTTGCTGCAAGATAAAGCTTAGCTCGATTTGTCACAAAGTTAACTTAGGATAGCATGTGTAAATTCGTCACACTTTATACAAAGGTAAATTCGTCACAAATTGCCGCGATCTTTTACACACTTGTGACGAATTTACCTTCACAAAAGTGTGACGAGTCATCATTATGGCAAATTGACAAATCTTTTAAAAGATTATTGCTACTATTATTAAGAAAATATCAAGCCTCCCCAACCCGTCTGGCCAGCGTGGGGAGTGTAGGACAAATCCTCTTGCCTCTGGTCAATTAGTCTTGCTCCTGCAGTGGAGACTAAAGGTCATAGCATATGCATAACCTCTTGGGGAGGTGCCTGCAAGACTGTCCTGATAAAGCTGGAACGAGCTCAAAGGGCCATCCTTAAAATTTGCACCTTCAAACCGCTGCTTTTCCCTACGTATGAGCTCTTCCAATACTGCCAAGTTTTAACTGTCCGCCAACTCTTCATCTTGTATATTGTCTTAAAACAACACCATCTAGCAAATTTCGATCCCTCTGTTGTCCGACGTAATCACCTGGTAGTTCCCTCTTCTTCTTTTAAAACTTACTTCTCTCATCGCTTCTACTGTTTCTTGGGTCCTTTTTTGTATAATGCTCTTCACCATAATTTAGATCTCCACTCCTTGCCCAAATTTCATTGTAAGTACAAGGTCTCAAATTACTTGCAATCCTTGACGTATGCTGAAACGGAAAACCTGCTTCAACCAATTAGGTAACTTTAATACGGGCAGATGGTTCATTACTAACACACACGCACACTCACTCACATACACCTACACTCACATACACTCACACTTACATACACCTACACTCACATACACTCTCACTCTCATTACACTCACTCTCACATCACTTACACTTCACCTTTTACACACTCTCTTTCAATACTCGTCTAGTTTTTGTCTAGTTTTAAAATAACTTTAATAAATTCTATGTGCTCCGGCCATTATCGAGAGAGGAGAGTACTGGCGCTCTGTAGTACAGGCTTCTCGCCTAGTTCAGACTCCAGTTCTCTCACAATCTTACCCTGTTCAATTAGTACATAGCAATTTGTGTTTCACTGTAATAATGGATTGTGAAAGAAAGAAATAAATGCTTTTTATTATTATTATTATTATTATAGCAGACTTATCAACTCGGAAAGGGATCAACACCGTATCGCCTTTCGCGAGCTATCATCGCCTTACGCGCGCTGTCAACCGCAAGGCGAGGCGTTTACGTTACGGTGCGGATAAGTGTGCGTTGTAGTATGGAGTTTTACAAAACGAATGCTGAGGGCTTAGTGTAAGTTTATATCAAACGTCGTCCCTAGCGAGCGCGTTACAAAAATTATGAAAATTTTAGTTCTTGCAAGTTTCTGGTAGGGGCGCTTTACAATCCGTCATACATTTATTATCACTTTTTTACGCAGTCACTAGGAAGACGTTTTATGTAAACTCACACTAACTGACCACCACTGACCGCCTCGAGTTGATACGGTTACGATCCCTTTCCGGGTTGATAAATGTACCGAGTCCTTAAATGACAAGTTAGTTAGATTATATAATATTTTTTGTGTTTTCCTTTAGCTAACGCCAGCACAATCCCGTCAAAGCAACAGAGTTTGTTCGCTGCTACAACTGTACGATTCGCACGACGCGTGGCATTTCCTATCGTCGGCGGCCATGTTTTTTTCCTTCAACATGTATCTTACCATAGACGATAATTTGGCTAGAGTGCCTAGGAGTAATATCATGGTGTTTTAATTTTACAAATGTTTAAATTCACATGAGAAAATCTACGAAACGAATAACGTTTCGTTATAAGAATCTGACGCCCATATTCACAAACGATGCTTGCTCAAGTGAAACAGCAAATCGAACGCACAGCGTTGAATAGATATGTGATTGGTTCGTGTGTCACCCTGTGCGTCCACGCGCACTGTGAGACCTCATAGTAATATTTGTGAATACGGGCGTGAGTTCCGTGTTAGGGTTCGTTCCCACGGCAATACAGTTTTACGGATAATGCATTATTGGATTTATTGGATGACTCTCGTGTGAACACACTAGGTTTTTTGCGGGACACTGCAAACGGTAATATTAAAACACGTATACTAAACGGAATCCTGCAAAAAGGGATGTCTTGGGAGCAAACCCTTTCCGAACGAAGCTCAAAGCTCAGACCTTGAAACTTGAAAGTATAAAGTGCGGTCGCCGAGCAGATAGAATTTCGTCCAATGACCCCAAGCTACCCACACTCGCACACACTGCAGCCGCTCGTCGCACAGTCGCGACAGCAATATATAATTACGTGCGAGCGATAAGGATGGGTAGCTTGGGGTCATTGGACGATATTCTATCTACTCGGCGGCCGGACTTTACAGACATTTAAGAGTGTCTTTAAAACAAGTTTAGTAAATATTTTTGCAGAAATAAGTATTGCCTCTGTAAAAATGTGTGATGAAGCAAAAACTAATGTAATTAATCCCATCTTTATCTAAATAACATCAGATAAAACCTAAAAAATACTCCGTAAATTGAGAGATTATGAAATATTAGTAAAAAAATAATTGGTTATGTTCCTAAAAATCATTTTTGTAAGGGACAAGTTTGTGAACCACATTTAGCCTAGGCGCAGACCACCAACTTTTAGTTGGCCGATAGTTGGGTCGGGCTGTTAATCAGTATGGAGATGTATGAAAGTGCGCACATTACACCGATTTGGTATGGGCCGATTCTTAATACAAATTAGAATCGGGCCCAACTATCGGCCAACTAAAAGTTGGTGGTCTGCGCCTAGGCGTACTCTATTTCTATCTTATTTTTAAACTCTGTCAATAAGTTCAAAACTTATGAGCTAGTTTCCTTATTTCAATAAATACGTACGTAATTCACCTAGCACTAACTTGTCCCATTTTGTATTTTCATCTTTTATCTTTTCCCTCATCTAAAGATCTCATTCACATCTTTATTTAAGTATTCTAAGCCTAAAATCGTAAAATCTAATTCTTTCAAACAGGGTATGGTTTGTAACTACCTGTAAAAGTTTGACAGCACCAGTTTATTGATAGTTCCAAAATACTGAACTGTCCTATGCATGACATTGACAGTGGGGCGCCACCGTCAATACCGGATCGCTGGTTCCGATTTTTGTCATGTAGTTGAACGATGGTAGCGCCTCCCTGTCATTGAGTTTGGTGGGACAGTTCAGCGTGGGTCATCTATACGTATATTACGTATATATACAGCGATGCGGTATTGACGGTTGGCGCCCCACTGTCAATGTCATGGATAGGACAGTTCAGTATATTTTGGAACTATACTTTTAATGAGCTGTCAAAATGAGAAAATCAATGCAGAAATGAGTTACAAAAAAGTGACTACATACATTTTTAATTCCATACAAAACCAATGGGAGAATCGCGTTTTGACAGTTACATTGGTGATGTCAGGATGACTGTTTGACATGACATTACATAGCTCACTATGACAAAATTCCACATTAGTTTAAAAATGTAAATACACAATCAACTTGAGTACGTTAGTGATAAATTAAATTAAATCCTTCACTTTCCCATTGCATATTAAAGAATCTAGTAGAAATTATGAACAAGGAGGTAATTCTAGTGAAAAAATGACCATTTTGCATTTTTCTCGCGTCATTTAATCTATTCTAATATTATAAATGCGAAAGTAACTCAGTCTGTCTCTCTTTCACGCCTAAACCACTGAACCGATTTTGATGAAATTTGTCATAGAGATAGTTTGAGTCCCGGAAAAGGACATAGGATAGTTTTTAAAACAGGGACGCGCGCGATAAAGTTTTTCTGTGACAGACAAAATTCCACGCGGGTGAAGCCGCGGGCAGAAAGCTAGTTTATTAATCCTTCAAGGCCCGCGAATCTAGACACAATAGATAATCAATTGTTATGGCATTAATGTATGCCGTCTGGGACTTTAAAGGTTAATAAAACACGTCCAATTTGACCCTACCACCACAGAATAATAATAAGTACTACGTACAGAAGTTTTACTTCGCGAAGGTATTTAAAAAAATGTACGCTCAATGTCATTAACAATGTGGTGTAATTTAGCTTGTCTCAAGAGTCAAGCAAGTTTGTCAGAAGTTTTGTTGACAAACGTCAGTGATCGGTACTGCGCCGAAGCTATAGGGCTGACTTCGGTAAAATGATGTGACGTGAGGTGCCAATCTGCAGAAAATGGCGGAGGAAATACATGATTTAGCATGAATTATCATGAATAATATTAACTACTTATTTACCTCTCAGTGTCTTCAGGCAACTTAAAAAAGTACATTCTGTGTTTTTATTATTATTTAGGCAGTTAAATACTGCACAGTATTTAGTACACCATTTTCTTTATTTTTTTCCATCATACACAAGAATACGCGTGCGTGAGTCAATGTTCGCTCGTATGTGAGGCCTTGTCGAATAGTACTCTTGTAGGGGGCAATCGTGCGTGTTTTGTTTTCGATGTAAACTCGCGGAGATGAACAGGCCTGCTACCACTGCTTCATTGAACATTATGATTAGCATTTGAAAAATGTAAACTTCTAACAAGGTGGTCAGATGGCCTTATAAAGGTTGCAGGAAGGCGAAAGGCTAGATACAGGCAAACTGGCCTATATCTGGAAATCATTGGGAGGCCTATGTTCAGCAGTGGACGTCCTGTGGCTGAAATGTTGATTCGAGAAAAGTATGAACTGGTCATTTTTCTTACTTTAAAGATGATGATAACCATGGCTTTCGGATCGCCACCCAGAAATGTATTTAACACATAGAATTTACCTTTAAAAATTAGTTATAGGGAGCTTAACGGTATTTATCAAGACAAAAGGTGCTATTATGAACAATTAAGCTGCTATTATAAGATTGGCGAATGTTTAGTTTAAATTTACACATTAAATTGTGGCATTTAAGAATTGTCAAAAATTATAACCAGGGTTTGTTGCCGAATTACCAAAAAAAAAAAAAAATTCGTCACACTTATGAATTAAGATTGAAAGTAAATTCGTCACACTTTAAAGTATTACCTAAGTAAATCATACGTCACTCACAATCGTGACAAATGTACCATATTCCATAATTTTTATTAAATGTGACCAATTTTGACAACTTTTTGTGACGAATCTTTTTGGCAACTCGACAATAACCCAAATTCACAGCACTATTGAATAGTTGTAGCTTTTGCAAATATTCCAAGTATAAGTTCGACTGATTTGAGTCATTTGACACTTGATAATTTTAGTAGATAGATTGTTTCATTCACGAAGACGCGTCCCACCAATGTTTGGTTAAGCGAAGTGCGGGGTGCGAGCAATTTGATCCGAGCAATCCGAGCGGCATTATTGTAGTGTGCGTGTGCACTCATGGATAATTTAGCGTGTACCGATAACACTTCAACATTAGCGGAAGAATGGTGGGGCGCGTCTTCGTGGATGAAACAATCTATAGTTAAAAACGTCAGTAAATTTTAAGAAGCCTTCAAAATTAAGCTGTTTGCGCCAACTAGAGAGCGCAATTAAGAAAACTCTTTCACTTTATGTTATTGCCAAAAAGTTGAGTGAATTTAATTATATTAAAATAGCACGATATTGTTCCAAAGAAACAGTTGATAAAATATAAATCAGTGGCCTTTAAAATTGATTAAAATGTTAGTTTTTAAATATTAGCAAAGTTATTTGTGAACAAATTCGAATAAATATGTTGATGAATAATGTATTTAACACTCGTACGAATTTATTTTAAATATCTTGCACACTTTATTATACCTAGGTCTTTACGAATAGCTAGCATGTGTGGATTGGATGCGGTAGACTATGAGACGTTCGCTAACGATTCGCTTTCGTAATCGCTTCTCTACTAATTTCATTAAATATACGATCTTGTCTATGCGAATTTGCTAAAATATGACAACCCTCTTCCTTATAAAAAAGACCGAAGATGTTATAATACCGCTTTGGCTCATATTTTGTCTCTTTCTGTCAAATTTTGACTTCACTTAGATGAAAAGGGGCAAACCTATTTTTACTTTTGTGTCACTTCTTCAGTCCACATGCTAGCTTTTCGAAACATTGTTTTACGCACTAATAACTATACTCTTTTATTTACTGTTAGATTTGTTATATGTTTCATAATGAATTTTATTATACCTGTATGATTTCATTGAAATCAGTAAGAATACGTTTTAACCTTTCCAAAGAATGTTGTGAAGACTTCTGTGTACAAAACATGTTGACAAACCTCTTGACACATGTGTAACCTTAGCAATGACATAAGTGACTAGCTTTCCGCCCGCGGCTTCGCCCGCGTGGGTCCCGTTTTACCTCCTTTTCCCGAATTTTCTTTGCTATTAACCTCACGGAGCCCGAGACCTTTCCAGCAAATGCAAAACCGTGGAAATCGGTTCGTGCGTTCTGGAGTTATAGCGTCAGGGAGGAAAACCCGACTTATTTTTATATAGTAGATAGTTAAAATGTATTTTTTACTGATTTGAATTAAAATCAGCTTCGTATTAAGTAGTAACTTACAGTTAGCATCTATCAGCCCGCCCAGACTAGTGGCAAAGCGTGACAGTTGCCTTATCTTTGGCGTTTTTCTATGGAGTTATGGAGATCAAAGTTACTTTTGTAGGGCCCCAGTTATGGTGTGCACAGATTGTTTTTTGAAAGCGTTCGTGATAGATGTAGTTAGACAATTTGGCCTAAGGCCCAGAAGACACGGTGAAATGCAACTGCAACTTCTAGTTACTTTTAAGTTGCATTTAAATTTCTGCCATAGATTCTGTTGACAGACCACACATGACGCGCGCGACCAGTTTGACTGTGTTCTGGGCCTTAGGCTCTGTAGACAAAGTGACATTCATGACAGATTGAACTTCGTCATCGCTACGTCAGAGACGAAGCGACCGCGACATTGAACCTGTCATGAAAGTTTTATAGAGAGGCCCTTGACTACTTTATATTGTTGTTTGGATGTCTCGAAGTGTTCCGTTGTGAGAATGTAAAGATATGATCGCTAGTCTTTGTAAATAAATATAAAATTTGCTTTTATAAATGGTGTTGTTTTATTTGTCATCTACTTCCCAACATTTTATATTCTGTTGAAAAAAACATCATCTAAGCATAGTTTTTTTGGATCTAGTGTAATGAACACTAATGCAGAACGAGAAGAAACAAGAACGCAAATTAAAAGGAATTATGTTAAGAAGAATAAGTTACTTACCTCATGAGTGGGCAATGTACTGATCCGGGCCATACCTTTCACTTTTTCACACTTTTCACCAATTTTACACCAAATAATTTATTATGAGTTCCCTAAGCCGACCCACAATTATCACAATAGAACACAAAAATCCCACAATTCATCTCTATTACACGGGAGCGTCTCACGAAACGACCGAAGCCATTTGAAGACTAATAACTAACTACCCTCACCAAAATTTTCTTAAATAAACCATACTTACTACCCCACTTTACAGAATTTATTTAATAAACAATATTCTGAGAGTACATTATCAAATAGAAGAATGACTGGCTCGACTTCAGATGCATCATCCATTGCTGGACACAAATCCACAGCTAGATTACAAATGAGACATATTTGGAAGAATAATGTGTGTGGCAAAAACTTGTTGATAAATAAAACGCAGACATAATATTCCGTAATACTTTTATTGTGTATAATATTCGATCGTCTACACTACGAACAAGCTGTTATGTTACATACATACAATAGCGCAGCTTAAAGCTCGGGTGGGGTCGCTCAGGGCCAGACTGAGTACTCACAAAAAATATTAAAACTTCAAAATACCTGAGAAATTTATAAAATAACCAATACACGGAGAATAAATTAGTTGCACGTAATACAATACTGGCGAGGGACTGAAAGATTTTATATTTTGCAATCACCAATACACTATAAAGCCATTTTAATATTAGAGACCAAGAGCCAAACTAAGTTAGTTTAGCTTGCATAGCTGATGCAATTTTCCATAGTTTTATCTAAACTATGCAAATACTATAGAAAACTGCGTTAGCTATGCGAACTAAGCTGAACTAGCTTAGTTCTTGGCTTGCAACGGCCATTAAGCTTTATCATAATTAGTAAATAATTTATACTTAAAGCCTTTTTGAGCTTCTAAATGTTAGAGAGACTTGTTTCAGCTTACGTAATATCTGGCATATAAATATTGCCTTTTTATATTTTTAAACATCGAATAAACATAATCATCTTATTGATAACAACTTAGTACGAATCTGCATTCTAACTTATAAAAAATCGTAACTAAAACTTTAACTCAAGCAACTAAACCAATATCACAACTCGTCACGTTATCAAAATGAAAAAGAAAAAAATACAGTCGAATTGACAACCTCCTTTTTGAAGTCGGTTAAAAATGCTAGCTGCCATTAAATTGTGTACCCAGTCCGGCCCAAGTCGGGTCAAGAAAAATTCATAATTCATATTTTTCACTTATATTTACGTACAATTCATTAGTTTCAAATTCATTTTAAAATTGCCCAATTTATAACTACGTAGATATAATCTCTATCTATAATAATAATAGAAGAAAAATTACGCTAGTATTAATGAGTGTAAAATATCTTTTAATGGATAACTGTCGATTTGCCACAAAGTAAATTCGTCACGGTTTAAGTTCCATACATTGAAAGTAAATTCGTCATAAACACATTGGAGTTTAATAATTACTCCAAAATAAAATTGTGACGAATTTACACATGCTTTTTTCGTGACGAATCGGCTTAAACGCTACGAAGTATAGTAAATATACTCAAAAATAATAAGTGTGACGAATTTACACATATTTTCGTGGCGAATCGACTGTGGCAAATAGACAATAACCTTTTTTTAAATATTATAAGAAAATTCATTTATCCACATAGTTATAAATTGAGACAATAATGTTAGTCGGGTTTTTATTATCACTATTTTAATTACAAAAGTTGCATGAAAAAATCAGCTTTTTCATAGTTTTGGCAGAGACAGTCTGTAGTATTTCGAATGTGTAAACCAAATATTTATTTTTATGACAATATTACACAGTTTTGAAGTATTTTCCTTTACTGTGACAATTTTTGTTTGTCTACCTTCACATTAGTTATGTACAGTACAGAGAATCAAACAGTTCGTGACACCCAAAGTAGCCAAAAGTTCGCAACACGTCTTTGTTACAATTGGAATAAGGTTGTGTTGTCAACTTTTTGGCCACTTTGGGTGTCACGAACTATTTGACGCTGACTGTACATGTACAGTTCACAGCATATGAGACTATACATTTGAGTAAAACATAATTAAACTGCATTATATGCTACAGTATGTATCTTTTTTATGCAGGACAAGGCAGGTATTTGACCGCAATCGCACCTGATGTCAAGTGAGATGCAGTCTAGGATGGTCTTTCATATAACTTATTTTATAAATGCAAATATTTGGTTCACACACACATCAATGGTTGTATGAAAAATGGAAGTTCACATTGGCTAGATTACCTAAAAATGTATCTGAATTACAATTTAGCTTTTAATTTAAAAAAGAAGCGAGAAATTTCATTAAGAACTTGTATTTTCTTTTTAACGCGCGGTCAGAAATGTATAAAATACTTTTGTTGACAGTGAAGAATCAATATTTCTTATTAAACACGTTTAATCTTACATTATAACCCTTAAATATGGGGTTTTCATGAATTTGTGTCATACATATTTCAAAAAAGTGTTTTGAACGTTGTGACAATAAGGTGGGAAATATTTTCCCAATGTATATTTAGTGATGAATAGGGTGGGAAATATTTTCCCACTGTATATTTATGGTTGTGTAAATACAAGTACCTGTTATACCTGATCATCAAAACGACATTTTTGTATGAAAATTTCAGTTTTAACGCGAGAACTTTTTATAATAAATTAATTAGTAATTTCATACATTTCCCACCGCGCGTTTTTATTAAAATGTATTACCAAGAGAGATGTCTATTTGAATATTATTGTCCGCATATACATATTTCATTATTTAATAGCGTATTCACGTAAGGTTTTTTTTTACAAAAGGTGCTAATTTTTTTAATACGTTTTTATATACATGGTGCTTGTGTCTTTGACTGGGTGTTATTATGAGGGTTTACGTTATTTACCATAAAGGTCAATTTTCCTTGCTCTTTAGGGCATAGCATGTTGAAAATTGTCACTGGTTTTTGACCTTATGGCATAGGAATAAAGTTCAAATTACAGTGGCAACATAAGGGACAGAGTCCAAAGAGTTCAAACGATTTTGGACCCTAATTGTCAAATTTAAAACTCAAATTTTGCTTGTAAATCATTTATAGTACCACCCCCACTCTTCCCGTGGATGTCGTAAGAGGCGACTAAGGGACAAACACGCGAACATCAGGCCTCCCCAACCCGTCTGGCCAGCGTGGGGAGTGTAGGACAAATCCTCTTGCCTCTGGTCAATTAGAGAGGGTCGTGCTCCTGCAGTGGAGACTAAATGACCTGATGATACGGGACTATTCCCACCTCTCGTTCCCGCTGCAACTCCTGTGTAGCCAGGATCTACAGCTTGACCGCCAATAACCCAACCAGTGAAGGTCAAGTTTGTCCCGGGGGAAAGATGAGCTGATGATGATGATGATCAAGGAAGATTAACTATAGTTTTTCGCCTCATAATAACACCAATGTAAAGACATGACAAAACGTTCTAAGTCTATATAGCTATCGGAATACTGCTTACAAAAATATATTAATAAATGCATTTCGTCATATTTCATTGTTATGGCAACTAAACATACTAGTATGGTTGGTTGGTTTATAATCTCCATAACGTAATATTTTTTTATGAACCCTGAGCGTTTTCAGCCATTTTGTGTTCTACATATACAGTCCAAAATTCAATGAATTTATTTTTTGAAAGGCATGTTATAAAATGAAACTAACGCCCGTTTTCACCATCAATCCCTAATTTTTAAGTGACACCTATGAGAACAAAATTCCTGTTATGTGTTACCATAGAGGTCACTTAAAAAAAGGGTATTGATGGTGAAAACGGGCATAACACATGTATTCACAAACGACGCTTGCTTAAGTGAAACAGCATCGCTTTGCTAATTCGAACGCACAGCGTTAAATAGAGCTCTGTGATTGGTTCGTGTGTCACTCCGCCACTCAAGTATTGTCTGTGAATAGGTTTTTGGGACTCGCCCGTATTCACAAACGATGCTTGCTTAAGTGAAGCAGCAAATCGAAAGCACAGCGTTGAATAGAACTCTGTGATTGGGCACTGTGGGACTTCATAGAAATGTTTGTGAATACAGGTGTAAATCAAAATCAGTTCATCCAGTCGATAGTACGATGGTATAAACAGACAGAAATACAAATAAATCTTATTATTGTTTTGTATAATAACTTCTGGCATGTGAACACACAGGTTATACCAAAATTCACTATGCATGCGCAATTGCTGTGAACATTTTGTTTCCAAATAAATACTTGATATCGGGTATCTGACAAATGAAGCTATACAGGGTGTTCCAGAATGGGTAAAACAAACTGCTATGGGTGGAAAAAAAAATACTGTTAACGGTCGGTAGACGTATTCTCATAAATAAAACACTGGATACTTAACTTTCACATTATATTGCCTCATTTTTAAATACAATTCATCACTTAGCACAAAAGCGCAGGGAGTCGTCAACGCGCGTCCCCCTAATCTACCGTTTCTAGTGTGACATTGACATTACGTCACTGTCACTATGACAGCTCATTGGCTATAACGATAACGTTATTTTAACGTTTTTCACAATTAACAGTACAGAAAAAATCTGCAAAAGGCAAGAGCACTTATAACTTGAAGCGCCTACATACTAAAAATATTTTTGATTTTATAACTTCATAATAGCTTTATTTATCAAACCCCCGATATCTAGTCGATTTATTCACGAAACTTCGTCAAAAAATTGATTCTGATTAAAAAAGACGTCAATGTTATACACATGTGAACGCGACTGTACATTCGACAGCACATCAAGCGTAGATCAACTAAAGTCTGGTCTGTGAGCACGTAGAATTTTGTCCAATGACCCCAAGCTACCCATCCTTATCGCTCGCGCGTAATTATATTGCTGTCGCGACTGTGCGACGCGCGCCCGCAGTGAGTGTGCGAGCGCGATAGTAACATAATTACGCGCGAGCGATAAGGATGGGTAGCTTGGGGTCATTGGACAAAATTCTACGTGCTCGCAGACCAGACTATAGTTAATATGCTACAGCCAGCGTCAAATAGTTCGTGACACCCAAAGTAGCCAAAAAATTCGCAGCACGTCTTTGTTACAATTGGAACAAGGTTGTGTTGTCAAAATTTTAACTTAATGTGCTATCGGTACATTAACCATTCAACCCTAATATTATGGGAGTATTAAGTGACAATATAAAAAATAATACTAAACATTTGTGTGATGGTTATTAAACGTAATTATTAATAATAGAGAGTAAAAAATAATAATAAATAAGACAACGTAACAACTTAACATAGCATGTACAGCAGCAAAACTTTTTGAAAAGAAAAACTGAGATTATTTTTATGAGATGCTCGTCTTTGCTGACTGTACATGTCATTAATAATAATTATTAATAATTATATTATTTATACATAACAATATTGTGGGATGGCGCAGAGGCATTTTTTGGTATGAATATTTAATACGTATAAATTTTGATATTGAAATGCACCAAGAAGCACAAAAAATTCCACGATACATTGAAAGGATTATTGCTGAACACATTTTGATGCGGTACGATGTTACATTAGAACCTTGGAATGCCCAAAAATTGGGCGTATAAATATATTTGTAAGCTAAATACGGTCAATTTTCTTTTAAAAGCACTTTTATGATCCATACTTTGTCATACAACTATTTCTAAGTCGCCATTTTGATTTGCATCGTATATTAAAATGGCCGAACATGTCAATATCACAAATTGACATTGCAATAATATTTCCCACGCTATGATGTCAATAAAATCTTATATGCAAAAGGGGACTATTCCCACCTCTCGTTCCCACCGCTGCAACTCCTGTGTAGCCAGGATCTACAGCTTGACCGCCAATAACCCAACCAGTGAAGGCCAAGTTTGTCCCGGGGGAAAGTTAAACTGTCATTGGACTCGCAACGAAATTAATCAAACTGGGGAGCGTAGGACAAATCCTCTTGCCTCTGGTAAATTAGAGGGTCGTACTACTGCAGTGGAGACTATATGACCTGATGACTACGTCAAACTACTAGGTAATTATTTACCCATATGTAATGCAAATAAATGAAATGAATTTGAATTTTAAAAAGTTAACTTAATATTTAGTTGACAAATTCGACCATTTCAACTATACTTAAACCCTTACTCAAGACAGCAAGTCCTTAGCATTCATTTTCGGACCTTAAGCCAAGGGAACAAGGGTTAGAAACATATCTAAGTGTAACGATACCGCACCGTCTGTCCATCGCGTCAGCCGCCGGTCTTCTGCTCGAAGAGAGCCGCCATATCACGGATGTGGTAGGATGGGGACACCTTTTCTTTTCTGTGAAGAATATTTGCGTATTTAAAACAACTACAAAGTTAAAAAACATAACCCTCCTGGTGCAGTCGGCTAATAGATGTCAATCCAATACCAAGAATAAAATTGTTTGTCATAGATATGTGCCAAGATGTTGGCAAAGATGCACAAAAATGTATGCATTTATGTGGCTTGGGTGTATTTATAGCTAACAATACCATCGACAGAATGAATTATGTTTGTCACAATGTGTTTGTGACAATCCTGACACATGTCTGTCATCAGAATCACGACATTGCTCTGTGAAATGAAATTTTAAAAGAACTGAACCTAAATTTTGTTAAAATTATATACAACATTATTAAATACATACATAATTATGTACAATAATATAAAATACAAATTATAATACACTAGGCGCATGCGTAGAATAAGAAAATGACAAAATACAGAATACAAATGAAACGAAAATAATTTCAATTTTGCTATCAAAGTTATTAAGATTTTCAAATTCTTTGAATCAGTGGAATATATGAAAAATATAAAACATTTAAACATTAGAGACGTAACCAAATAAGAGGTAAATTTCAAACCATGCAGACAAAAACAAAAATGTAAAAAAAAAACATCTCACCTGTCAAACTCCCTGCGCGCTGCGCTCTCTCTCTCTCTTTTACTGCTTTCTCCCTCTCGCCTCTCTATGCTATCAGGACTAGTGGGCGAATTGATTGTGTCTAGATTATTAGTACTTCTAGCCAAAGAGAACCTCATCCTCTGACCTAGATCCACTGTATTTCTCCTCTCAAATCTAGGCAATTCTTCTTTTAATCGTTCACAAGACTCAATTTTGTCCATATCTTTCTTTATTTTTATCCTAGTTAGTTGCTCCGGACTGCTTCTAAAAGACTGCGAACTGTATTTCTCTCTTAAAAAGTTTCTCCTTTCTTCTTTATACTTCTCTATACGTTCTCTGCTCAATTTCTTGTCCGAATCGAAGTTAATTAAGTTCTTTAGTTCCGTAGGTCGTTTCTCGTTGAACCGTTGGACTAAAGATATTTTGTTCTCGGTGGTAGGAGTGACCGGTTCGATTTTGGTGTTCTCCTCCATATTCAGATTTAGATCGGGTAAGAACTTCGGCGATTTCTTCGCGTCTCTGACTTCGAGACTTTTTCTTCGGTCGACATAAGACTTTTCGTTGCCGAATTCTTTTACGAACGCGTTTTCGTCTAAAGATCGAGCGTTGCACGAGTTTTTGTTCAATTTATAAGTTTTCGGCGACACTGGAGGCGGCAATTTGACTGTTAAATCTTTTTTTCTTACTTCCACGTTTATTTTCTTATCTTCCTCCTTCCTTTCTAAACTTGGATACTTGATTTCTGCTTTAAACTTCTCAAAAGTGAACGGTCCTTTCTGTTCAGTAGGGCTTTCGAATCTGTTAGCCAACTCTCTAACGTTTAAATTGGAAACTTTGATTATATTGCCATTGTCTTTTTCTTCTTCTTTGATACCATTGTCGATTTCCACGAGACTCTTATCACAGATTTTTAAAGTATCAACATTAATGTTCTCGTATTCCTTTTCAACACTGCCACTGAAAGATACATTCTCATAATGTCGTTTCTCTTCTGGGAATTCGAACATAATAGCGTTTTCTTCTGCCTCCTTCTCTGGTGACTCAAAGATCAGAGCGTTTACTTCTTCTATGCTCTTTTTGAAGAACTTAACTTGGCTGTAGACATCGTTTTGGTCAGTAGGTGTTTCAAGGATGATCAGATCTTTGAAGTCAGGCTGACACGCTTGTTGTGTGGGAAGACTTGCGTCCGTTTCTGGAACTGTCGCCTCTTCGACTATAGACAGATTCTTTTCCAAATCTATGTCTTCGTACACAGAGTCCCTATCGTTAGTTGGCGTATCTATATTGTCTATAGGTTCGTAATCCGGTGTTTTGGATTTCGTCGGCGATCGGAACGTTATGCTTATTGTAGATTTTAGCGGACTTTTCAAGGGTGAACCAGGCGAACTTTTAGACGTGCTAGACGACTGCAAATTTATGTAATTTGGTCGCGTGAAATTAAAGGTTTCGTAGTCCTCCTGTTTCAAGCTCGCATTGGAATAACTGGACGAGCTCTCATGCGATGATGTCATAACCTTCATGACGTCACAGTTTTCGTAGCTCGCGTCTTTTTTAGACGGTTCAGAGTTGGACGACGTCGACACAGCGGACAGACGATTTAAGTTCTGGTAGCTGATATCGGTGGAATGTAGTGGACTGTGTTCGGAGCTATAATCTGTGGCTTTGAGCTCGCATTTGAGGCATTTTTCTCGATCACAATTGTCGCATTCTTTGCTTTCTATTTTGATTGTATGTTTATTCGTTTCGCTGACTTCAGAGTCGCTTTCCAACGGGTCGTATAAAGGTGTTAAGGGCGTAGCAGGACTAGAATTCAAAGTGCTAGCAGTGAGGTTGGTAGACGAGGAGTCTGGAGGCCAGTCCACCTTGATGAGGGTGGAATGGTCTTTGCCGGGCCAGCTCAGACGCGGTGGCAACGCTAAAGGTTGGTGGAGGCCGCTGTAGCGAGCCGAGGGCGGGGCCTTTCGGGGGGAGGGCCGCTCTCTGCAAGGGGGGAGGGGGATGTAGACGGTTGTATTGCTTTTTGAATTTGGACGTAGTTGTTATAGTTATAGGTGTCATTATTGAATGTAATATAGTTTTAAATGAGAATCTATCACAGAATTAAAAAAAAGTGTATTGTTCTTTTTTATTTAGACCTTCTTGTTCTAAAAACTCATTAAACTCATTTATTTTTGCAAATAAGCTTTTACACGTCCCAGTATTAACCCTACCACTGCTTCGGGACAATAAATGGGCCAGTGCTGAGAAGAAGCAGCGCAAGAAACTCAGTCACTATTATTACTCAACTCAGTTCTATAAATTAGACTTTACTATTATTTTTTAAAGAGAGACTTTCTCCATTATTTAGAGTAGGCGCACACCGTTGATTTTTAGTTGGCCGATAGTTGTGCCCGATTTTAAATTGTATGAAGAATCGGCCAAATCGAATCGGCGTAGTGTGCGCACTCCCATACATGCCCATACTGATCAACTGCCCGACTAAACTATCAGCCGACGAAAAATTAACGGTGTGCGCCTACTCTTAAAGTTTTGAATTACTTTTGACAATACGCATTGATAAACAAAAGTCTCTATTATTGTTTTGAATTTATTTTTAACCTAATACAATAGGCATAAATTACAAATTCGTAATTTTATCATAATTTGACTTGCTCATGATTTTACTTGTTAATTTCAAAATTATGCTTGCTGCTAAAATACTAAAATTCTAGTCTATATTAATGAAACTAAATTGTATTATTATCTAGCAAACTTTATGATAAATCTATATAATTATTACTTTTAATCGATCGACAACCCATATCTCAATGCGATCTATTCAAATGTAAAAACAATACACATATCTACAAATCCTGTCAGAAACATACTATAGCATCACATTTTAAAAATTTCCACATCATAAATATTTCATGAATTCCACAACAAAAAAAGTTCTATAATTTCTCATATTTTTTTCCCTTAGATTTTCAATATTTTCTGTCATAATAGGTACAATATGATGGGACAGAAATATCTACGCAGGCAAAACCGCGTGTTTAGTTCTTTGTTTGCCTAAAGTAAAGACTATTATAATTTTAAAGTACTGTATTTCAAACTTGAACATGGTTTTGAAAATTTAGTAATTAGCACATGTAGCGACACAAAACGTTAGAAAACGACATCGATTTTTTAACAGAAACATTTATGAAGTGGTTATTGGAGAAAAACTCTTGTTACAAAACATCGAATGATAACTCACTATACAATATTATTTCAAGCTGACTGGGAGTGTGTTGAGACGAAGTAAAAACAGTACTTATACTTATCCTTACCAACCCGCACTTCTATGCTAATAAATATTATAAAGAAAAAGTTTGTGAGGTTATAGAGGATAATCTCTGAAACTGCTAAGCCGATTTTGAAAACTCTTTTAACAATAGAAAGCCACATTATTTTAGGATATTCACGCGGGTGAAAACGCGGACAATAGCTAGTAAAAAAACGTAAAAGTAAATTTGTTTGTAGATTTGGACCTACTGAATCGATTTTAGAAAAGTGTGTTTGTGGCTGACAAACGTGACCAGCTTTCTTCGGCTACCTATAAGTACTAGCTGCTATGTTGCCCCTGTTACAGTGAGGGTATCTATGTTTAGGACACGTAGGATCTTAACGTTAATAATAAAGAACTAGCTACAGACCGAGACCGAGCGAATATATTTTATACAGTACAGATTCTAATATAAAATGCAACTTTACTAAGTCTCAGAACACTCCCACTCAATATTAAACGAGTGACAACTGAACAATATTAATATTCACCTCATTTTCACGTTTCCCAGTGATGTTTGTGTGTCGGCGAGCGGTGGAGTCGCGTTGTCGCGGTCTTTGCATATCCTGTAGTGAATAATTTTAATTAATTAGTTAAAATATAATGTCGGCCCACTTTGAAGGTGGACGTCCCACAAGGTGGACCGACGACATCATAAAGGTAGCAGGAAGGCGCTGGACGCAGGCCGCTACCAACCGGGTAACATGGAAAGCATTGGGGGAGGCCTATGTTCAGCAGTGGACGTCCTATGGCTGAGAAAAAGAAAAAAAAGAAAAATATAAGTTAAATATGGTACTATGTTTCTAAAAATATTTTTGAATTTACTCCCAATAATAATAATACTGGGAGTGGTACTTTGATCATTTTTACTTTGACTTTGATAATTGAGGGGTTTATTTTTATTTTATTTATTTAATAGCACAACCAACAAGGCATACACTGGAAGACAATCAATATTTACAACGTATTTAACTTAATCTAAGTGCTGCCTTAATTATAGGTTGCCACGGCATGCAATAGTGGACTTATACATAAACAGTGAAGAGTTTCTTCAGCGAGTATTATTTAGCTGGAATAACATTTCGCCAGCGACTCGATGCGAAGCTGTTTAGGATTTTGCGCTTAAATGAAGGTAGCTTGTCCCGAAAGACATCTAGATCAAGATCGGGTTGGGGAATAACTGAGGGGTTGTGGGGTATCTAGATAACTGACTATTGAGGGGTAGGGGGTAACTTGATAACTGAGGTGTAGTGGGTGTCTTGTTGACTGTGGCGTACCTTTTCCTCTCGGCCCGCGGGGGTGGCGGGGAGGGCGGCGACTCTAGGTCGATGTAGCTTATTTCTAACTGACCCTAGTATCTGTGAGATGGTTGTGAGGAGAGATATAGAGCCCTAGTGTCTGTGGGCCGGCAGCGAGGGGGGCACTGAGCCCTAGTGTCTGTGGGGCGTTCTCTATTATCTGTGGGACGATAGGGGGCGCTCATTAGCATTTGAATGGCGCCAGGTGTACTCACTAGCATCTAAGGAGTACCAGGGGGCGCTCGCTAATATCTGGGGGGCACCAACTAGTATCTGACGATCATCAGGGGGCGCTGGCTAGTGTCTGTTAGAACTTAGAGGCAACATGCATATAGTATCTGTGGGGTTGGCTAGTATCTGGGGGCGTTCACTAGTATCTGAGGAGCACCAGGGGCGCCCAGTGGCATTTGTGGGGCGCCAATGGGCGCTCACTAATCCTTGCTCGCTCACTAGTATTTGGGGGTGCCCACTAGCATTTGTAGGGCGCTGAGTAGTATCTGAGGGGCGCCAAAGCTGCTTAGTAGTGCCTGGTGGGCACCAAGGGGCGCTTGCTAGCATCTGTGGGGCTCGCTAGTATCTGGGAGGCACCCACTAGTATCTAACAAGCATCAGGGGGCGCTGGCTAGTGTCTGTTAGAGGCGGCATGCATCTGGTATCTGTGGAACTAGCTAGCATCTGTGGGGCTCGCTAGTAATCATAATCATAATATCTTTATTGCTTCATGTAGTATCTATATCCTTACCGTTTTCGTTCTGCCCGCGGGGGCGGCGGGGAAGGCGGCGAGGGCGGGCGGGGCGCCCTTTTTTCTGCGGCGGGAGCACGCGCTCGTGGAGACTCCAGGTCGATATAGCCGATTTCTGACTGACCCTAGTTTCTATGAGATGGCTGTGAGAAGAGATATAGAGCCCTAGTGTCTGTGGGCCGGCAGCGAGGGGGGGCACTGAGTGCTAGTGTCTATGGGGCATTCGCTATTATCTGTGGGACGATAGGGGGCGCTCATTAGCATTTGAATGGCGCCAGGTGTACTCACTAGCATCTAAGGAGTACCAGGGAACGCTCGTTAGCATTTGTGGGGCTTGCTATAGTCTGATCTGCGAGCACGTAGAATTTTGTCCAATGACCTCAAGCTACCCATCCTTATCGCTCGCGCGTAATTATGCTGCTATCGCGCTCGCACACTCATTGCAGGCGCCCGTCGCACAGTCGCGACAGCAATATAATTACGCGCGAGCGATAAGGATGGGTAGCTTGGGGTCATTGGACAAAAGTCTACGTGCTCCCGGATCAGACTATAGTAGCTTTATTCTCACCTTTTCCTATCAGCCCGCGGGGGCGGCGGCGAAGGCGGCAAGGGCTTACTAGTATCTGAGGAGCACCAGGGGCGCCCAGTAGCATTTGTGGGGCTCGCTAGCATCTGTGGGGCGCATCTAGCATCTGTGGGCGCCATGGAGCGCTCGCCAGTATTTGGGAGGCACCCACTAGCATCTGAGGAGCACCAGGGGCGCCCAGTAGCATTTGTGGGGCTCGCTAGCATCTGTGGGGCGCATCTAGCATCTGTGGGCGCCATGGAGCGCTCGCCAGTATTTGGGAGGCACCCACTAGCATCTGAGGAGCACCAGGGGCGCCCAGTAGCATTTGTGGGGCTCGCTAGCATCTGTGGGGCGCATCTAGCATCTGTGGGCGCCATGGAGCGCTCGCCAGTATTTGGGAGGCACCCACTAGCATCTGAGGAGCACCAGGGGCGCCCAGTAGCATTTGTGGGGCTCGCTAGCATCTGTGGGGCGCATCTAGCATCTGTGGGCGCCATGGAGCGCTCGCCAGTATTTGGGAGGCACCTGAGCATCTGAGGAGCACCAGGGGCGCCCAGTAGCATTTGTGGGGCGCCAAGGGAGGCTCACTAATCCTTGCACGTTCACTAGTATTTGTAGGGCGCTGAGTAGTACCTGCGGGGCGCATCTAGTATCTGTGGGGCTCACTAGTATTTGTGGAGCACTCACTAACATCTGTGGGGCTGCTAGTATCTGTGAAGCGCCCACTAACATCTGTGGGGCGCGCTGAGTAATATCTGGAGGCGCCAAATCTGCTCAGTAGTGTCTGGTGGGCATTAGGGGCGCCCAGTGGCATCTGAGGAGCACCAAGGGGCGCTGGCTAGAATCTGTTAGAGGCGGCATGTAGCTGTATTCTTACCGTTTTCGTTCGGCCCGCGGGGGCGGCGGGGAGGGCGGCGAGGGCGGGCGGGGCGCCCGTTTCTCCGCGGCGGGAGCGCGCGCTCGCGGCGACTCCAGGTCGATGTAGCCTATTTCTAACTGACCCTTTTGTCTGGCATGATTGAGAGGAGAGATGTAGAGCCCTCTAGTGTCTGTGAGGCATCAGGGGACGCTCGCTAGTGTCTATAGGGAAGCAAGGGGTGCTTACTAGTATTTAGAGAGCGATAGGGCGCGTTCACTAGTATCTATGGGGCGCCAGGTAGCTCTTACTAGTGTCTGGGGGCGCCCACCAGTGTCTGTGGTACGACGAGGTAGGGGCTGTGTACTTACCATTTCTATGGGGCGCTCATTACTATCTGAAGAACACCAAAGGCCGTTCGCTAGCACCTGTGGGGCTCGCTAGCACCTGTGGGGCTCGCTAGCACCTGTGGGGCTCGCTAGCACCTGTGGGGCTCGCTAGCACCTGTGGGGCTCGCTAGCACCTGTGGGGCTCGCTAGCACCTGTGGGGCTCGCTAGCACCTGTGGGGCTCGCTAGTACCTGGGGGGTTGGCTAGTATCTGGAGGACGTTCAGTAGTATCTGAGGAGCACCTAGTATCTTATATCCTTACCGTTTTCGTTCAGCCCGCGGGGGCGGCGGGGAGGGCGGCGAGGGCGGGCGGGGAGCTCGTTTCTCCGCGGCGGGAGCACGCGCTCGTGGAGACTCCAGGTCGATGTAGCCGATTTCTGACTGACCCTAGTATTTATGAGCTATGAGGAGAGATATAGAGCCCTAATGTCTGAGGATCGATTCAACATGGAAAGCATTGGGGGAGGCCTATGTTCAGCAGTGGACGTCCTATGGCTGAAATGATGATGATGATGATGTCTGAGGAGCCGTGGTACCTGACTGCTAGTGTCTATGGGCGACAAAGGGCGCTCACTATTATCTAGGGGGCGTTCACTAGCATCTGAGGAGCACCAGAGGCCGCTCGCTAGCATCTGTGGGGTTGGCTAGTATCTGGGAGACGTTCACTATTATCTGAGGGGCGCTCAGTAGTATCTGAGGAGCACCAGGGGCGCTCAGTAGCATTTGTGGGGTTGGCTAGTATCTGGGAGACGTTCACTATTATCTGAGGGGCGTTCAGTAGTATCTAAGGAGCACCAGGGGCGCCCAGTGGCATTTGTGGGGCGCCAATGGGCGCTCACTAATCCTTGCTCGCTCACTAGTATCTGGGGGGCACCCACTAGTATCTGACGAGCATCAGGGGCACTGGCTAGTGTCTGTTAGAGGCAGCATGCATATAGTATCTGTGGGGTTGGCTAGTGTCTGTCAGTGGCGGCATGTAGCTGTATCCTTACCTCTTCCTCTCCGCCCGCGGGGGCGGCGGCGAAGGCGGCAAGGACTTACTAGTATCTGAGGAGCACCAGGGGCGCCCAGTAGCATTTGTGGGGCTGCCTAGTATTTGTGGGGCGCTCACTATTATCTAGGGGGCGTTCACTAGTACTAGTAGTAGGAGCATCAGAGGCCGCTCGATACTAGATCTGTGGGGTTGGCTAGTATCTGGAGGGCGTTCAGTAGTATCTGAGGAGCACCTAGTATCTATATCCTTACCGTTTTCGTTCGGCCCGCGGGGGCGGCGGGGAGGGCGGCGAGGGCGGGCGGGGAGCCCTTTTTTCTGCGGCGGGAGCACGCGCTCGTGGAGACTCCAGGTCGATGTAGCCTATTTCTGATAACTGCTCTTCGAGGAGGCTGCGTTTTCTGTAACAACAAGTAAACAAAATGTATTTCAATAATCGTAATATAGTTAATGGTAAAAAATCAAAATCAAAATTTTCTTTATTTGTTTAGACTAATTAAATTAGTACTTGCAAATCGTCAAATGCTCTTAAGGAGCCTCTACATGTCTCATTCTTTTTTTGCCCTACCAGCGCTTCGAGACAAACATTTGGCAAGTGCTGAGAAGAAGCGCCGCAACAAACTCAGTCACCACTGTCTGCCGGTTTAAAAGTAGATGCATAGGGTATGTTTTAAATTCGATTGGCTAGCTACCACAATGAAAATGATTTTTTTTATTGCTACACTAAAAAATAAACTTTTTAACGTAGTTTCACTCAATAAACCTGTAATACAGTCCCACTGTTCGCTCATTTCGTCGAGGCCCCTACACATGTAAATGGGTACACAGAAATAAAGAAAAAGAAAAAACTTATAAACAAAAAAAAATAACCTTAAGAAGTTACAGTTTTATAGATAAGCAAAAGGTACTAAATCGAGTCTGTCGTGTGTGAAACATAGTAAAATTACCCCTTTCGGGTCGAACACGGGTTTTTAACATCGTCAAATTTGTCAATCCTGCGTTTGCCTCTTAGACCAGTAGAATACCTACAAAATTATGTTCTATCAACCCTTACCCATGTGACATGCAATAAATAACTTGAATTTGAATAAAACACAAAAATAGATAAAATCGAATTTCATTCCTACAAGTTTTTATCAAAATCAAAAATATTTATTCAGTTTAGACCACAAGTGGCACTTATGAACGTCAAAATGTAGTAAAAAATAAAAGGTAGCCCTTATGGGGCACTTTACATGTCTCCTTATCTTTTGGGCCCTACCAGCTCTCCAAGCCTTGCGAATCGAGACAATAAAAATCAATTGTTATGCGATCTTATGCGACCGCTTAGGGTTTGATGGGCCCATTCTGCAGTGGTGTCGTCCTCCTGCAGTGAAGACTATGGTTACCTTAATTTCGAACTCCTCCTATGTTCTTCAGATTAATTTCGTTGCGGGTCCAATGACAGTTTAACTTTCCCCCGGGACAAACTTGACCTTCACTGGTTGGGTTATTGGCGGTCAAGCTGTAGATCCTGGCTACACAGGAGTTGCAGCGGTGGGAACGAGAGGTGGGAATAGTCCCGTTCCTTGTAATATACACCACTAAATTTTAATCACCGAAAAAACAATTCTGGGTTATTGATACTGATCCCATTTGTGCAAAAAAAAAGTAAAATAAAATGACTCAAAATATCCTCCTAAAATTGGTAATTTATTGACACACGCGTCGCTAGCACTATTTACGTACGATAATGTAACACTTATTAGAATTCAAAATGATCTAAGTTAGCTAAGTATGTAATAATAACACTGGAGCGTGGTCGAGGCGTGAGCGAGACAGACGATCGATGCAACGTGCGAGCGCGTACGACTACTCTAGCGAGCAGCGGAGTGACCCAGCTGTGACGCGTAAAATACGGACTAAAGAAAATGTAATAAAAAAATTAACTTTACGAAAAACATTTCTTTTTCTTTTGCTTTAAATTTTTCACACGTTTCTACATAACCTGTTAAAATTTTTTCGGTGATAAAAATTTTGTGGTGTATATGTGCTATTTCTGTCTTTTTTTCCTCTGTCCTTAACTAAGTGATGTTCATCGTAATAAATGTATCTTTCTTTCTCTCTAAATGACCTGAAGATGGTACTGACCTGGAGTCAGTGTTGTGGTGTCGCTGCGGGCTGGGCGACGCGCTACACACGAGCGAAGACGGCGGTGTGGACGCCGCGGAATCGCCGTCCTGTGACAAATTTATTTATTATTTATTTGTTATTACATTATTTAGCCGTTACATCTTTGATTTAAATAGTGTCTTAAATCCTCTTGAGGTTTGTCTAGACACTATTGTTATCTATACAAATAAAAATAAACGTAAAATAAATAAGTAGGTAAATATTTGTGTGTGATCTTTGCTTGCTTCTAATGGTCATGGTTGCGCGGCCAAAAGTAGTAGTAGACTGTTGAACTAGAAGAAATAAAAGTGACAATATTTGAAATAGAAGTGGAAGTGATAATCTTTGAAGTAGAAGTGGAAGCCTTGGAAGTAGAAGTGGTAGTCATTGAAGTTGAAATGGAAGTATGTTCATTAACATACCGTTCAAGAGACCATTGTCTCTGAAATAGAAGTGAAAGTCGGAGTATCTGAAATGAAAATGGTAGTTTCAGAAATAGAAGTGAAAGTCTCGGCAGTAGAAGTGGAATTGGTATTCTCTGAAGTTAGAAGTGGTAGTTTCTGAAGTAGAAATAGTATAGTCTCTGAAGTAAAAGTGATAGGTTCTGACATAGAAGTGGTAGTTTTAGAAGTAGAAGTGGAAGTAGTACTCTCTGAAGTAGAGGTGATTATATCTCTGAATTAGTTCTGGAAGTGGATGCCCTAAACTAAAATTGAAAATTTCTGAAAAGCCTTTTACTTTTTAGTTTTTGAAGTGGAAGATAAGTTTTGGAATGAATGATATAGTGTAGTCTCTAGAGTATAAGTGGAAATCTCTAAGGCTGAGTTGCACCATCTAACTTTGATGGTAACTATAACGATAACCGGTGTTTTTTGTATGGAATTTGACAGATTTTTGACGTTTGTCAAAGTTAAAGTAAGATGGTGCAACCCAGCCTTACTAAAAACTTCTACTTTAGTTAAAGATTTCCACTTTTAGTGTACTTGAACTTTCTGAAGTAGAAGTCCATTACCTGAGCCCGCTGTTGAGGGTCGTCTTCCTCGCTGAACATGTGCAGGTCCCGCTCTTGCGGCGACAGGCGGAGCCTCATGCCGGCCAACTCCGCTTGCCACGGCTCGAAGTACGAGTCGCACGATGATGACCTGTACGAGAGATAACTGTTTATTTACGTGTAAGGTTGTGAGGAGCGTCACTAGACGCTACATTATTTTTATTTTATTTTTTATGCATAACAAGGCAAGTATTTGACCGCAATCGCACCTGATGTTAAGTGAGATGCAGTCCGGATTACATCCTTAGCGCGAGAAAGCCAGTAGGCCAGAGCTCGCGCAACGGAAAATATAACTCGTGACAATTCTCGAAATGGCTTCAGTCCAATCCGATTCCGATCACTATCAATTAGTCTAAATGACAATGTGTCTTCAATGCGTTTAGGTAAGTTGCCAACATCATCATCGTCCAACACAACCGTCCTAGCTATGACACTGACAAGAGGGCTCTACTATCAATACTTGGTTATTAGTTCCGATTTTTGTCACTTAACGTTTCAGAATCGTTTGACTACATCAGGCTAATGAATATGACAAATGAGTATGAATATCTTGTGATCTGTCTAACATTCGTGATAATATGCTGAACTCCTTATGATGATAATAATGATGATGATGAGCATATTACCTTGTATGTTGCTTAAGCGGCGCGGGCGGACGCACAGCGGCGCTAAGGTGTCGGTGTCAGATGTCAGCGACTCGCACGACTTCACTGGACGTAGACCGTTCATCACCAGTCTGCGGTGATGATGATGATGTTACCTTGTATGTTGCTTGAGTGGCGCAGGCGGACGCACAGCAAGCGGCGCTAAGATGTCGGTGTCAGATGTGAGCGACTCGCACGACTTCACTGGACGTAGACCGTGTTAATAAAACGCAGTTGGCGGTTTTCTCAAGACTAACTTTTATTGCCATAGACAAAAAACAATAAACAATGACCATAGATTATTTTGTTATTTTCACACCTGCCCTTAACAAAATAATCAAGTTAAAAAATAAAAACCTTTAACTATACATACAAGGCACTTTGTTACACATTACCAAGTACACCATTATGCTAAAAAACTAATTTACTATTAAGAAACAGGAGAAATGCCTAACTTTTTCATAAAATAGTAATGCTTGATCGTACCTAAGCTTTTGGTTAAAATGTCAGCGGGCATTTCTGCTGTTTGAAGATAACATATAGCAATCATCTTATTCTGTACAGCCTCTCTTACAAAATGGTACCTTATGTCGATGTGCTTCGACCTTCGGTGGAAAATTGGATTCGATACCAATTTTTGGGCGCTCTGGCTATCATTAAATAACATAATAGGTTCTGAACTTCCTAAAATTTCAGCCAACAAATTCTTTAAATAAATGGCCTCTGACATTGAAATGTACTCTGCTTCAGTACTTGATAGTGCTACATTTCTCTGCTTTCTACATTCAAAAGAAATTACTGAGTTAGACAGAGTAAAGCAGAACCCAGAATATGATTTCCTATCTGGCACATCTGAACCCCAGTCTGCATCTACAAAACCTTTAATAGAAAGATCATCTTTACTAAACACAAGACCATAGTTTTTAGTATGTTTCAAATACTTTAGTACTCTCTTTACATGTTTCCAGTGAGTTTCATTATAATTATTATTGAATTGACTTAAAAAGCTCACACTGTATGAAATGTCAGGTCTAGTCATTACTGCTAAATACATCAAGCTACCCAAAAGTTGCTGATAAGGACATTTATAACAATCATTTTCTGCCTTATCTAATTTAAGATTCATCTCCATAGGAGTACAAAAACTTTTACATTGTGACATATTAAATTTCTGTAATAAACTTTCAATATACTGTTCTTGGTCAAGAGATATTACATTTTTGCTAATTTTGACTCTCATGCCCAAACATTGTTTTAACTGGCCAAGATTTTTAATTTTAAACTTTTTACTCAACTCTTCTACCAATAAATCCATAGCTGATTTGCAGTTGTAGAACACAAAAAAATCATCTACAAATAAAGCAATTATAACTTTTACATTTCCTTCAAATTTGGTATACAAACATGGCTCATACTTTGAATTTTTATAACCTAAACTCTGCAAATAATTATCAATTCTATCATTCCAAGCTCTGGAAGATTGCTTTAGGCCATAAATAGCACGCTTTAACTTTAATACCTTGTTATCTAACTGTTTACAATCATCAGCAATAATAGGTTTATTCATGTACACTGTTTCTTTCAGAAAACCATTTAAAAAAGCAGTTGTCACATCTAGGTGACACACATCTAAATCTAATTTTACAGCAAGTGCAAACAACAGTCGCAATGTGGAATACCGAAGCACAGGGGAAAATGTCTCATGATAATCTATACCAGCCTTTTGAGAAAATCCTTTGGCAACTAACCTTGCACGGTATCTCACATTGTTAGTACTGTCACACTTTTTTCTAAAGACCCACTTGCATTGAACCACAGTTTTGTCATATGGGCGATCAACTTCCTCCCACGCGTCGTTGTCTTCGAAAGATTTCAGCTCCTCCTGCATGGCTGCTCTCCAGAATTTGCTTTCGGGTCCATTGAGAGCTTCTTCGAGTGTGATGTCTCCTGCATCAACTTCAGTTTGGTCCTCTACAAAACACAGATTATTAAAACCATATCTATCTGGTGCTCTTCGAGTTCTCTTTGGTCTCTCACATGCAGTACTTGGTATCATCTCTACTTCTGGGGTAGTATCATGAAAATCATCTTCAGTACTTACCGAAGAAGCATCTAGATCTGGTACATAAGAGCTGTCTCTGTCATATTCTTCAGAATATGAAGTCTCTGGTCTAATCTGGTCGTCTGACATATCTGGCCTGCTCTCTGGTATTACTGGCACGTTCTCTGGTAAAGATTTACTTTCAACTACTATGTCCACGGTGTTCTTCTCTGGATGTTCCATGATAATGATGTCTCTACTTGAGGTCACAGAGTTAGTAGCTGGATCATATACCCGGTATCCCTTCACGTTCTCAGCGTAGCCGACGAGAATTAGCTGCTTCGCCTTCTTGTCCCACTTGTTGCGTCTCTCCTTTGGGATATGTGTCATCACAGTACTTCCAAAAACTCGCAAATGGCTCAAGTTTGGCTTCTGGCCTGTCCAGATCTCGTAGGGTGTCTTGTCATTCAATCCCGAAACAACAGATCTATTTCTGAGGTAAACCGAGGTGTTCACGGCCTCTGCCCAAAGCTTCTTGTCAAGACCGGCATCAAATAGCAAACACCTTGCTTTCTCCACTACTGACCTGTTCATTCGTTCACACAAGCCGTTCTGTTGTGGTGTGTAAGCATTGGTCTTCTGATGCACTATTCCTTGCTCTGCTAAGTACCTCTCAAACTCAAGACTACAGAATTCACCTCCATTGTCTGTCCTGATAGTTTGTATCTTCCTGTCTTTCTGTTTCTCAACCATAGATTTGAAATACTTGAACTTTTCAAAAACTTCATCCTTTGTTTTTAGAAAATAAACAAATACCATCTTGCTGAAGTCATCCACGAATAAAACATAGTATCTTGACTTTCCAACTGATACACATTCCATTGGACCTCCAACATCAGCATGAATCAACTGCAGCACTCTCTCAGTTTTAGTGTGGCTCTGTTGAAATGGTAGTTTGGCTTGCTTGCCTTCACAACAAGTAATGCAGTCAGACTTTGCAATCTTTGCATCTTCTGGAAATGAAATTCCATCTACTGCCTGTTTCATCTTGTTTAGGCTGCCACTGTTAAGGTGTCCTAAGCGTCTATGCCATGTTCTGCTTGATATCACTGCTGGCACTGCTACTGCTGTCTCTTCTGTTTCCAAAGTATGTAATCTGTATACACCATCAATCAACTCAGCTTGGCCAACAAGTTCATTCTGCTGATTGTAGATACAGCAAATACCTTCTCCAAAAGTCACTCTGTTGCCATTCTCAATCAACTGACTCACGGAGAGCAAGTTTGTGGTCAAGTTTGGTACACACAATACGTTGGAAACTGTGATGTCATACTCAATATCGTTCACGACAGTCACGATATTCACATCTCCTGAGCACGTTACTGGAACACTTGTTTGGTTTGCGATGATAATTTCCTTCGTGTGTAACTTCTGTGATGCATTCACGATCAATTCTTGTCTCGCAGTCATGTGTCTACTGGCGCCGCTGTCAACGTACCAACTCTTTTGGTTGAACCTTCCAGTCAGAAATATAGCACTGAAAGCGTTGGATTGCTTTCTTTTGTTCTTATCCAAGCTCGGACACTGGTTTTTGTAGTGACCGGTTTGTTTACAATTGTAGCATTTTATCACTTTGACAGTTTTCGATTCTGACGTTTGCGCAGTTGACGTTTGTGGTTTCCCGCCATAACTGTATTTGTTGACGTTGCTATTTTTCCCTCGAGAATTATGATTATGAGTTCCTTTAGCTAATAATGCATTCTCGGATACTGGAGACGTACTTGCATCATCACTCATGTCCATCAGCTTCGTTTTGATAATGTCGGCGGTTATTTCGATACCTGAGTGTTCAATGGCCATAAGCATAGGAGCGTACCTTTCTGGTAGTCCCGCCAACATCAATGCACCAATCCACTCATCCGAAATCTTAAAGCCTGTTCCTCTTAGCCGTTGCCCGTTTTCTATTATTTGGGTGACATAATTAGTCATAGATTCGCAGTTTTCGAGGCGTATGTTGATGAGATTTTTCAATAGACTTATCTTTCTTGTGAAGCCTGAATCATCAAACATATTCTTCAATGTAGTCCAAAGATCATATGTGGTAGCTGCCTGCTTTATGTGAACATAAAGCGCCGGATCGATAGTGAGGATTAACTTTGCTTTCGCCTTCGAATCTTCAGTTTTCTGGGCTGTAGTCGCCGTTGCCGCTAACTGTGTTGCAATGGCGTCCGCCATGCCTTCTAACACCAGCACATTTGACGCCGCAAAAGACCAGTCGTCATAATTTTCGCGACCTCTAAGTTTTGGAACGTTTGCTATATAGTTCGTCGACATTTTTATAACTTTATACACGGAAATTATATACTTTCGCACTTTTTGAGTCTGGGCCCATAACCTGTTAATAAAACGCAGTTGGCGGTTTTCTCAAGACTAACTTTTATTGCCATAGACAAAAAACAATAAACAATGACCATAGATTATTTTGTTATTTTCACAGACCGTTCATCACCAGTCTGCGGTGATGATGATGATGTTACCTTGTATGTTGCTTGAGTGGCGCAGGCGGACGCACAGCAAGCGGCGCTAAGATGTCGGTGTCAGATGTGAGCGACTCGCACGACTTCACTGGACGTAGACCGTTCATCACCAGTCTGCGGTGATGATGATGATGTTACCTTGTATGTTGTTTGAGTGGCGCAGGCGGACGCACAGCAAGCGGTGCTAAGGTGTCGGTGTCAGATGTCAACGACTCGCACGACTTTACTGGACGTAGACCGTTCACTGCTAGCGCTGTGGGCTCCTGCAACAAGTATTACACTATTAAAACAGTTGCATATTTGAGGCCATAATGGCTTCTGTCTATTAGCCTGGCCAGAGTGGGGAGTGTAGGCCAAATCCTCCATTTGCCTTTGATAAATTAGAAAGGTCATACTCCTGCAGTTTTATTTATTTATTTTTGGGAAACATACAGTTACAATATAATTTAACTTAGGTGCAGTAAGACAACACATAAACCAGTTAAGTTTCCACATATACAGTTGAGGCTAAATGACTTGATGATAATAATGACCCTTTTCATTTCATCAAAAGACCACTGCACTGCTAGACAAAGGCCTCCCTATGGACTTCCACAACAACTGATTCTGCGCTGCCCGCGTGTAGGCAACCTTTTCTATGTAATCGACGATCCACCGAGTGAATCGTCGATTACATATTTACCAACTCAATGAATTAGTTTGAATTAATTAGTGCTGAATATGTTAATGCAAATGAATAAATAAATAAATAATAAATAAATTAATTTCAAAGCAAATAAAAATGTAATTTTAATGTTGGCTTTTCATAGCTCGAATAAACGATTAAAGATTTGCCACACTGGATGCGTTCTGCGGTTTGTAGTCAAGTTAAAGTAAATCACGTAAGAACGATCGAGTGGTAGATCGTTTATTTTTGAAAAAGTGAATTTTATGAATATTGTATGACGTCTTTACCTGTGTGGTGGCGGGTGGTGTAACAGACGGTAGCGGTGCGTGCACGGTGGGCCGCTGTTTGCTGCGAGAGAACAGTCCCCGCCAGCCTGAAGACCTTTCCAGGTCGTCGGTCCACCTTGTCGGTGGTCCTACCCACATTACACGGTTGTTATTGGTTGATGAGCTAGAATAACTCCCGCCAGCTCGAAGGAGACCTTTTCAGGTCGTCAGTCCATCTTGTGGGTGGACGTCCTACTCACATACATGGTTGTTATTGGTTGATGAGCTAGAATAACACCCGCCAGGCCCGAAGGAGACCTTTCCAGGTCGTCGGTCCACCTTGTGGGTGGTCCTACCCACATACGTTTGTTTTTGGTTGGTGAGCTAGAATAACACCCGCCAGCTCGAAGGAGATCTTTTCAGGTCGTCGGTCCATCTTGTGGGTGGTCGTTCTACTCACATACGTGGTTGTTATTGGTTGGTGAGCTAGAATAACACCCGCCAGCCCGAAGGAGACCTTTCCAGGTCGTCGGTCCATCTTGTGGGTGGTCCTACCCACATACATGGTTGTTATTTATACCTGTGTGGTAGCGGGTGGTGTGACAGGCGGTAGAGGTGCGTGCACGGTGGGCCGCTGTTTGGAGCGAGAGAATAGTCCCCGCCAGCCCGAAGGAGACCTTTTGACGCCGCGTTTGCCTGAAGGATGGAGAAATATTTATATTTTGATTCTACCACTTCTACTTCAATGACTACAACTTTCCCTTCTAGTCAATGACTACTGTGCCGGTATGCACAATACTTAATCTCTTCATATCTTATCTTGATCACGTTCACAGTGTCAGCACATTTATCACGTATAGTGCTGATGCTGTGACGTCATTTACCTTTAATCTATATCGTATAAATAGTTACGCAGTTCGCGTTAATAAACAGATTAATATCAGAGACTAACTACAACTGTTGTATCATTCATACGGTCCCCCAACATGGCACAACTACCACTTCAACTTCTACACAAGACCGGAAAGAATCAGAAGCTTGAATTAATTTTGTCTTCATTTCATAAAGCTAGATCAGGTGCTTTTGAAGATATTAAAGAATTTCTATCCAACCCCGTTTCTTTGTGGTTTAGTGTACTTCTAATACTCTGTCTGGCATTAGGGTTGTATGTGTATTGCAGACAATTTGTTTCGACGAGAGTATTATACAAATGTTTAGTCTTTGAAGTAGAAGTGGTAGTCTCTGAAATGGAAGTCGTTAATAGTATTTGAAGTGGAAGTGATAGTCTCTAATGTAATTATAATACGTGTTATTTTTAAAAACAATGTGTAGATAACGAAAAAGATTCAAATAAAATGATTTGATTTGATGAAAGTAAAACTCACCCGGTATAGGTAGGTCAAGCACCGTGTGGTATTGAGGTAGATTGTTGGGGCCTGACCCGACCTGGGAACAAAATAACTAATTATAATTTGGTGTCAAGTATCCTTTTTCTAAGTCGAACCTTTACTTCAAACTCCTCCTATGTTCTTCTGATTAATTTCGTTGCGGGTCCAATTACAGAACTTTCCCCCGGGACAAACTTAACCTTCACTAGTTGTGTTACTGGCGGTCAAGCTGTAGATCCTGGCTACACAGGAGTTGCAGCGGTGGGAACGAGAGGTGGATCCTTTTTCTAAGGGAAAATATCATTCTTAAGTTGCAATGGCAAAGCTTGCCGCGTGGTTCTGGCAGAGTATAATAAGACCACACCCACTCTTCCCGTGGATGTCGTAAGAGGCGACTAAGGGACAAACATGCTAGCATCAGGCCTCCCCAACCCGTCTGGCCAGCGTGGGGAGTGTAGGACAAATCCTCTTGCCTCTGGTCAATTAGAGAGGGTCGTGCTCCTGCAGTGGAGACTAAATGACCTGATGATGATGACAATGATAACCAACCTCGATGTATTTAGGGCGTAGATGCGACGAGGGCCGTAATTGAGTTCAGCGACGCCGCCGGAATAGCAGGCTATTAAAATACCACGCCGCCGGAATTCAAACCGCCAGAATACCGCCGGAATTCCAAGTCGCCGTAATACTACGCTGCCAAAATTCACACCGCCGGAATACCACGCCACTTCGCCTCTTATAGGCTACAAGTAAGTGAGACTGCAATGTTAGACACTGGGCTTAGTGTGAGTTTACATCCAACGTCTTTACTAGTGACTGCGTAAAAAAATAACATTAAATGTATGACGGATTGTACAGCGACCCTAGCGGATACTTTCAAGAACTGAAATCTTCATAGATTTTTTTGATGCGCTCGCTAGTGACGACGTTTGATTTAAGCTCACACTAAGCCCTCTGAACATTACTAAAGTCCGGTCGCCGAGCACATAGCATTTCGTCCAATGACCCCAAGCTACCCATCCTTGTCGCTCGCGCGTAATTATATTGCTGTCGCGACTGTGCGACGGGCGGCCGCAGTGAGTGTGCGAGCGCGATAGTAACTACGCGCGAGCGATAAGGATGGGTAGCTTGGGGTCATTGGACGAAATTCTACGTGCTCGGCGACTGTACTTTACACTAAAGACTTACCTCGATGTATTTGGGGCGTAAATGCGACGAAGGCCGTAACTGAGTGTGCGCAGCCGCCGCGATGGCGCCGGAAGCCGGCGGCAGCTGCGGCGACTGGAGAGACGCCGCCGGAATAACAGGCTAACAAAATACCACGACAGGAATTCATACCGCCGGAATACCACGCCGCTAGAATACCACAGGAAATCATACCGCCGGAATTCCACGCCGCCAGAATACCGCCGGAATTCCAAGTCGCCGTAATACTACGCTGCCAAAATTCACACCGCCGGAATACCACGCCACTTCGCCTCTTATAGGCTACAAGTAAGTGAGACTGCAATGTTAGACACTGGGCTTAGTGTGAGTTTACATCCAACGTCTTTACTAGTGACTGCGTAAAAAAATAACATTAAATGTATGACGGATTGTACAGCGAATCTAGCGGATACTTTCAAGAACTAAAATCTTGATAGATTTTTTTGACGCGCTCGCTAGTGACGATGTTTGATTTAAACTCACACTAAGCCCTCTGAACATTACTAAAGTCCGGTCGCCGAGCACGTACAATTTCGTCCAATGACCCCAAGCTACCCATCCTTGTCGCTCGCGCGTAGTTACTGTCGCGCTCGCACACTCACTGCGGGCGCCCGTCGCACAGTCGCGACAGCAATATAATTACGCGCGAGCGATAAGGATGGGTAGCTTGGGGTCATTGGACGAAATTCTACGTGCTCGACGACCGTAATACCCTACACTTACTTCGATGTATTTGGGGCGTAGATGCGACGAAGGCCGTAACTGAGTGTGCGCAGCCGCCGCGATGGCGCCGGAAGCCGGCGGCAGCTGCGGCGACTGGAGAGACGCCGCCGGATTGCCACGCCGGCGCGCCTCTTCAAGACTGCAAGAATGGACAATGGTTAATGTATCTTATGTCGTTGTATTTAGAGCGATTTTGCAATAAAACTTTTATACCTAGTCTGTGTGTTTGACATAATGAAATATGTAGATTTGGTAGCTTCAATGAGGGCCATCGTTTTAGCGCTTATCAGTTGGCGCCACTGTAGAGAAGGTCTTGTCATTTGCTAGTGACTGAGACAATTAGACAAACTAATGAGGACTTAGTTCCTTTAAAAAGACTCATGACCGTTTTCACCATCAATCCCTAATTTTTAAGTGACCCCTATGGTAACAAACAATAACAGGAATTTTGTTTTCAAAGGCGTCACTTGAACACACTATGAGGACTATGGAATTTGACGTGTTGCGAACTTTTTTGCTGCTTAAGGGCCCTCGCCCACGGCGACTTTTTGTAGCGATGCAGTCGCGCTGCTGTAGCGCGTTGGCGTCACTTCTGAAGTGCGTTGCAAATACGAAACTAGCAACCAACAACAACAAAAAGTCACCATGGGCGATGGCCCTTCATTATTCATCATCACCATCATTTCAGCCACAGGACGTCCACTGCTGAAAATAGGCCTCCCCCAATGACTTCCACATCGCACGGTTGGTAGCGGCCTGCATCCAGCGCCTTCCTACTACCTTTATCACGTCGTCGGTCCACCTTGTGGGTGGACGTCCCACGCTGTGTTTTCCGGTACGCGGCCTTCACTCCAGAACCTATCTGCCCCATCGGCCGTCAGTTCTGCGTACTATGTGCCCTGCCCACTGCCACTTCAGCTTGCTAATCCGTCGGGCTCTGTCAGCGACTTAGCTTAGTTCGTTTACGGATCTCCTCATTTCTGATTCGATCTCGTAAAGAAACACCGAGGGCCCTTAGGTGTCACGAACTATTTGACGATGACTGTACGTGTACGTCACTCGGCACTCACCTCAGTAGCTTAGTGGGCGGGTTTAGAGGCAGACTCTTGGGCCGCCTCCCGGATTCGAGGCCGCGTAACTCCACTTGCGCTTCGATAGTTTCGTTCTTGTCCTAAAAACAAGAAGACATTTTGTTTATTATGAACCTTACTTCGTCGGCATAGAGTTCAAATATGTTTTAGGCCGAAATTGGTCCAGCTGTTTTGGAAATTAGTCGGAAAAACAGAGTAACAAAAAGTGGGGAGTGTAGGACAAATTCTCTTGCCTCTGGTAAGTTAGAGAGGGCCGTGCTCCTGCAGTGGAGACTAAATGAACTGATGATGTCTTCCTCAAAAGACGTGCATTTATTTATTTATTCAGAAACTCAACAGCTGTTTTACAATATTCATGTTACTGGTCGTAGTCGTATTAGGTACAAAGTGTTGTATTATCTTTGGGTTTCTTTTTGTTTGGCTTTATGGCTTTAAGAATCTAAGGTCTATGAATGTTTTGTCTTTGGAAAAACCGCCCAAAGGCTCGGCCATTTTGTTTGGACATCTTGCAAAAATAAAACGAACTCAGTATAGAAATTCAGTATTTTAGTTAACTACTGTTCCCTACACATCATAACACACAAAGGCCAAAGGCAAATTTCCAAAACCTTCATTAGGTCGTCAGTCTATCTAGTGGAATGCCTGCCTACACTACATTTTACACGGATGATATAACATTTATTACAAACAAATTCTATACAGACAGACCCGGAATCTCTGAAATCCGAACCCATCTTCAGGGTGGTTTCTTTCGTCTGTAGTTTGAAGAAAAGACATACTTATTACAAAGGGAGAAAGGTATACTTCCACTTAGCCAGAGCTGCGTAGTCTATACTTTAATCTTGGTAGGATAAATGATGATAGTCGTCTTTCGGTTGAAGGAATAGAGCACTTATTACAAAGGTAACAAGGTATACATTACCACTTCGATAGAGCTAGGCCCGGAGTCACTGGAGTCCGCTCCTTGGTCCTGAGCGAACAAGTCTTCGGCGTAGCAGATCAGGAATTCGGTCACCACCGCCTGTGGAGAAAACATAATATAGATTATTACGTACTAGGATTATTCGAAGTTTTGAATGTTTCTATCCTTCTCACGCAAATTGAGAACTAGTGTATGTGAGCGAGGGAGCGCTGGAGTGGACAGCAGTTGGCAGGAGCTACCAGGCTATCATGAGTTACCTGAAGTAGTCGGCCCTGAGCCTCCTGTACTAAGGTTACGGTCCTTTTGAAGACACTCGAGGACTTTTCTTGTCAACAAACCGTTGTTGACTCCTGGAGTACCAGGCTCACATAGCGTCCAAGGAAGTATGTTCATCATCGCTCAGCCGATGCAGCTCCATATTTCCAAGCCATTAACCGTTGATGATGACTTTTGAAGTACCAGGCTCGCATAACTGCTAAG
Organism: Ostrinia nubilalis; assembly: GCF_963855985.1. NCBI lineage: Eukaryota > Metazoa > Arthropoda > Insecta > Lepidoptera > Crambidae > Ostrinia > Ostrinia nubilalis. Next base: position 1,294,449 of record NC_087116.1, on the reverse strand, counting down.
GCGGTAGCGTCTCGCTCCTATACTAAAGTTGGACTACGGTCTGTTTGACGACCCTCGTCCTAGACTTAAAGCCGTGGTTAAAGCCTATGATGACTCATGAAGTACCAGGCTTGCATAGCATCCAAGGCAGTAGCGGTTCTCCTGAAGTATCTTGAGCTAATGTCCTATTCAAACAATTCAGCTCCACATTTCAGTCTCAAGTACCAGGCTCGCATAACGTCCAAGGCAGTGGCGGTTCGCCTAAGCTAGTCCTACATCTTAGCGATGCCTTGCAGAGCGTGTTATGGCCTCGGGCTTCGGAGCAGGTTGGGAGCCCACACGATGGCCACGATGACTCCTAAAGTACCAGGCTTGGATAACCTCTGAAGAAGTAGCGGTTCTTCTCGTCGATACTTTAGTATCTTGGAGCAGGCACAAGTCACATTCAAACCATTCAGCTCCATATTTCTGTCCTAATGACTCCTGAAGTACCAGGCTCGCATAGCCTCCAAGGCAGTAGCTAGTGTCATCTTACCTGCACAGCGACGCCTTGCAAAGCGTGTTGCGGCCTCGGGCTTCGCAGCAGGTTGGGAGCCCACACGATGGCCATATTCCGCGCCGTCATACCGGTGCTCTCGCCTAGTAAGGACACGCGGCGAAGGTGGCGCATTAGGTATGCTAGGGTCCTGTGGGAAGTTAAATACAGAGGTTTGAAAAAAGACACTTTGCAGTATAATGTTGAATAAATAAAGAAATCAACTCAAAAAATCGAAGTATTAGCACAGAATAATAATAAGTACTACGTACAGAAGTTTTACTTCGCCAAGGTATTTTAAAAAATGTATGCTCAATGTCATTAACAATATGGTGTAATTTAGCCTGTCTCAAGAGTCAAGCACCATTTTGTTGACAAACGTCAGTGATCGGCACTGCGCCGAAGCTATAGGGCTGACTTCGGTAAAATGATGTGACGTGAGGTGCCAAACTGCGGAAAATGGCGGAGGAAATACATGATTTAGCATGAATTATCATGAATAATATTAACTACTTATTTACCTCTCAGTGTCTTGAGGCAACTTAAAAAAGTACATTCTGTGTTTTTATTATTATTTAGGCAGTTAAATACTGCACAGTATTTAGTACACCATTTTCTTTATTTTCTTCCATCATACACAAGAATACGCGTGCGTGAGTCAATGTTCGCTCCTATGTGAGGCCTTATCGAATAGTATCCTGTAGGTGGGCCATCGTGCGTGTTTTGTTTTCGATGTAAACTCGCGGAGATGAACAAGCCTGGTATTAGTACGCCTGTAATGACAACTGAAGAGTTCACTTTGACACTCCTAATCAGTAATATTAAGGTCAGTAGCCTAGAGAGACCAGGTTGTCATAAGAACGTAGGTTCAGTAGCCCAGCTAAAGTATCAGGATCTCATAACAACTGAAGAGATTACTAGATACTTCTAATCAGACGTCTGGCATACATACGAAGATCACAGGTCCAGCTAAAGTACCAGGCTCTCATAACATCTGTAATATACCAGTTCGTCACTGACCTGTAGTGAGGAGGCGGCAGTTTGACCACGGTGTCCCTCACGGCCCTCAGTTTGGAGGCCTCGTCCGGCTGCTGCACTGCGCTCACGAAGCTCTCGTAAAGCTGGTACGTGCAGAGCGGGTTTGGGAGCTCTCTGTAACAATAAAACAATGTAAGAAAATATCCGTCCACGGGCCGGAAGACGTAGTGTGGGCAGGCCCCCCACTAGGTGGACCGACGATCTAGTGAAGGTCGCGAGAGGTGCCTGGATGCGTTGTGGATATCAAAGGATCTCAAAAAGAAAAAGAAGCAGAGTTGGTGACTTGCAAAATAGTACCAGGTTCAGCCGCTGAATAGGTTAAGAGAAAGTTGTTCCTGACGTTTCAGAACAATTTTTTCAAATATGTGAGCCCTTAGTCTTACTGGGTCTGGCCTAGACAAGGTCCAATCTATGTTTCACTCCTGTACTAATAGTCCAGTCAAATTAGACATGAACCCTGCAATAATTCGCATACAGCTGAAAATTGGTACGAATGTTCGGAGCACCATTATGAATTAACTGTGAAAAGTCCCCATCGATCCGACGTGTGCTAAAAAAAAAATTCAAGGTCAAACTTAAAAAATACGGGTTTTTGAGATTTTCAGCCAAACGGTAAGTTTTATCACAAAAATATGTATGACAAGGTTTAAACCATACAATTATCTATCAAAATTGTCTATACACTTTCTCCTAAGAGTCAACGTTTCTGAGATTCGATGATCCGAAGAGTCAAAAAAGTGTTTTCTTCATAACAGTCTTACACATAAATCCAATGTGATATCGCCTCGTGCCAAGACTCAGCATTGTATCATGATGTGTTGTCGACGTCGAATATAAAATGATTAACCTCAATGTCATTTGTCATCTTTAATTGTCGAAAAATGTTTGCAACTTAGACGAAGGACTGCACCGTGAGTTTCTAAGATACGAAGTTTTCGTGTCTATTATGTTTAAGAGCTCTTATATGCACACGTCACTACTCTACTTGTAACTCTATGGTCACTCTTTTAGCCCGGTCAAGTCAGAAAATCCAGGTTATAATAATTCGCATAGAGCTGAAAATTTGTGTGATTGTTGAGAACACCATCCATAATGAAATGTCAAAAGTCCCCAGCGATCCGTCATTTGAAAAAAAATTTACGAAGTCCAAGTTTTTTGCATTTTTCCGCCAAACAGTAAACTTATCATAAGAAATGATAAGAAATAGTAGTAGATCATAAAATTATCTATTAAAATTGTCTTTGCCCCTTTTTCCTAAGAGTCACCGTTTATGTGGTAACGATGCAAAAAGTTGGAGAATTCGCATTCTGTTAACTACTCCAAAAGTCCACAACTTCAACTCTATTAAAATAGTTTTGAATTGAACAGGATAACAAATACATCTTAAAAAAGGCCTACTGGGGAAACCTGGTAAAAAAAAATACGCCAAATAACCCTCATAGGTGTTGTGGAAACATGTGCATATAACGAGAACATCAAAACTAACTTTTTGAATCGTTCTACCTCATAATCGGTGACTCTTAGGAAAAAGGGGTGAAGACAATTTTAATAGATAATTTTATGATCTACTATTTTTTCTTATCTATATTTATGATAAATTTACTACTTGGCCAAAAAATGCAAAAAACTTGGGACTTCGAAAACTTTTTTTTTAAATGACGGATCGTCGGGGACTTTTGACATTTCATTTAGGATGGTGTTCTTAACATTCACACAAATTTTCAACTCTATGTGAATTATTATAACCTGGACTGTCTAACTTGGTCGGGCTAAAAGAGTGACCATAGAGTTACAAGTAGAGTAGTGACGTGTGCATATAAGAGCTCTTAAACATAATAGACACGAAAACTTCGTATCTTAGAAACTTACGGTGCAGTCCTTCGTCAAAGTTGCACCCATTTTTCGATAATTAAAGATGACAGACGACATTGAGGTTGATTATTTTATATTCGACGTCGACAACACATCATGATACAATGCTGAGTCGTGGCACGAGGCGATATCACATTGGATTTATGTGTAAGACCGTTATGAAGAAAACACTTTTTTGACTCTTTGGATCATCGAATCTCAGAAACGCTGACTCTTAGGAGAAAGTGTATAGACAATTTTGATAGATAATTGTATGGTCTTAAACCTTGTCCTACATATTTTTGTGATAAAACTTACCGTTTGGCTGAAAATCTCAAAAACCCGTATTTTTTAAGTTTGACCTTGAATTTTTTTTTTAGCACACGTCGGATCGATGGGGACTTTTCACAGTTAATTCATAATGGTGCTCCGAACATTCGTACCAATTTTCAGCTGTATGCGAATTATTGCAGGGTTCATGTTTAATTTGACTGGACTATAAGGTCCTAGTCCCTTTAAGGACAGCCTAGGACCAATTTTCTTACCAACGAACCCTTGAGGATGGGTCCTGAAGTACCAGGCTCACATAACCTCTAAGGAAGTATCTTCTCACCTGAAATACATCTTCAGCAAGCTAGGCACGGCGTGGGGGTCCCTTGCGACCGCCGGCGCGGTCAATTCCGGCGCGGTTCCGGCGTGGAAAGCGGCTCGGTTCCGGCGTCGAAGGCGGCGCGGAGGCGTTGCGTGAGCCCCGACCCGCCGGACAGACGATACACGCCGTCCACTACGCCTCACTTGACTGCCCTATGTTCCTTGTCTCTTTGAAGACACTTCAGAACCAAAGTTCTTGCCAACGAACCCTTGAGGATGAGTCCTGAAGTACCAGGTTCGCATAACACTAAGGCAGTACAATCTCACCTGTAGTACACTGCACCTCTCTTGACTGCCCTGCCTATACAAGGTCCCGGTCTCTTTGGAGACACTCCAGAACCTAATTTTAGTACCACGAACCCTTGATAATGATTTCTGAAGTACCAGGCTCACATAACCTCTAAGGAAGTAGCATCTCACCTGAAATACATCTTCAGCAAGCTAGGCACGGCGTGGGGGTCCCTTGCAACCGCCGGCGCGGTCAATTCCGGCGCGGTTCCGGCGTCGAAAGCGGCTCGGAGACGTTGCGTGAGCCCCGACCCGCCGGACAGACGATACACGCCATCCACTGCGCCTCGGGCTTCGATGGCGCGGGCGCACTCGACTAGTACTTGAGGCACTGTGGAGGAATGTACTGTGATTAGAACTTGGGCTAGAAATAAATAAAGAAATAATTAAAAAAATAAGCTTTTATGATAATACTCGTCAGTACGAATCAAACGAGCCCAAACTCAATGGGGTTATGTAGTTTTATTGCAGAATTTCAATCACCTTCCAACTCCATCATCGGAACAACTCCAGGTCATAGCAATGACTAGAATTTCTAGATTTAATAAGTCTGAAATCTATATTTACTACCTAGAAGTACCAGGCGCCCATAACTATGGAAGATTCTTACCGTCAAGTCCAATGGGTATCAAGTGAACTCACATTCCCTCAATACATCATCATTTCACTATCTTCCATACATTTGCTACCTAGACCTACCAATCTATCATAAACTGACCGTCATGTCCCACATTGAGCAGGTCAAGCTCCATCAGGATGTCTCTTAATCCATACATTTTCGGATTGGAAGTACCAGGCGCCCATAACTATGGAAGAACTAACTCACCGTCATGTCCAACATTCAGTAGGTGTTCTCCCAAGTCACAGCCAAACACTCGCTCCCTCAGTATGCCTTGCTGCTTCAAACTCCTTCGGGAGGGTCGAGACAGGATGAACGATCGGAACAGACTGATCAGCTTGCCATGCTTCCGAAGGACTGGTTTCACTGGGGCTACTGCTACGGATCTGGAAATAGGTGATGATGGTAAGTTTTTTGACGAAAATAGATATTGTGGATCAGAGTCAGGTATTACAAAACAGATAAATCTGCTGAGGAATTCTGAGAACAATTGATAAATTAACTACGGATAAAAAAATAGGCCTTAATCTTAGAAAACATCTTAACTCTCTGAAAGTACCAGGCACCTAGAACTTTGAGGGATACTCATCAAATGAGGGCTATCGTTTTTATACTTAACATTTGGCACCCCTGGCGATTGACAGGACCTTACTCTACAGTGGCGCCATCTTGATGAGTGCAAATGCGATAGTCCTCCTACCACTTTAGCGCTCACCAGTTGGCGCCACTGTCTTCGCTACTAGCAAGTGACAGGACCTTACTCTACAGTGGCGCTAACTGGTGAGCGCTAAAACGATAGCCCTCATTATAGGCGGGTACAGATTTGAAATACTAGTGCCCGTTTTCACCATCAATCCCTAATTTTTAAGTGACCCGATATGAAAACAAAATTCCTGTTATGTGTTACCATAGGAGTCACTTAAAAATTAGGGATTGATGGTGAAAACGGGCATAGGAATCCTATCCCTACATCTGGTATAGACCATTTATTCATTACCTAAGTACCAGGCACCCAGAACCACTGAGAAGTAACTTACCCAACTATAGGCGGCGGTTGCGTCATATGTCTGGGCACTTTATCTCCGATCACAGCTACGCAATGGTGCGGGAAGAATCCCACTCGGAATCCGCGCTTGCCGCGCCACCATAGGGACTCTTGGGGACCTGTGGAAACAATAGTCTCCATCATCATCATCATATCAGCTATAGTCTGGTCGTAGAATTAGAAGACGTAGAATTTTGTCCAATGACCCCAAGCTACCCATCCTTATCGCTCGCGCGTAATTATGTTGCTGTCGCGCTCGCACACTCACTGCGGGCGCCCGTCGCGCAGTCGCGACAGCAATATAAATACGCGCGAGCGATAAGGATGGGTAGCTTGGGGTCATTGGACAAAATTCTACATGCTCACAGACCGGGCTTTATAGGACGTCCATTGCTGAACATAGGCCTCCCCAATGCAGTGAAGATCACGTCTCGGCATAATATGTATTGTAGGACGACCTCTGCTCGATGGACCGATGACTTCATGTTTCACTCTTATTACAGGTCTAGCTCAAAACTGAGTTATTGCCTGAGGTATGGGAGTGGCATAGCAGGGGTGACATATGACGTGATAGAGCATACAAGTCTAAAACACATCTAAAGTCACACTGACTTTTGACGTCACAAAAACACCCCTCCGTGCCGCTCTCATACCTCGGGGACCGACTCAGTTACGCGTTAGACCTGTATAGTCTGGTCCGTGAGCACGTAGAATTTCGTCCAATGACCCCAAGCTACCCATCCTTATCGCTCGCGCGTAATTATGTTGCTATCGCGCTCGCACACTCACTGCGGGCGCCCGTCGCACAGTCGCGACAACAATATTATTACGCGCGAGCGATAAGGATGGGTAGCTAGGGGTCATTGGACAAAATTCTACGTGCTCACGGACCGGGCTTTAGTATGAAGACCCTTTTCAGGAAAATTTACGCTTGACCTGGCATAACTTCAAGACAACATTTATCGGCTGATGCTAAGTATCGCGTGAAATGGCGGTGGTACTCTCAGACTTTGGTCAGGTGTCATTTAGCATTACTAGAACCTATTCTAATGTAGACCTACCCGGCATATCGATGATGGAGATCATATCTCCAACTTCGAAGCTTATTTCGTCCCGTGCCTGCAAACAAACACAAGATTAATAACTTTTTAAAAAAATAAAACCGACTTCAAATGCGTGAACACAAAAAAAAACTAAAATTTAAAAATATTGCGTATAAAAAGTTCATCCCCAATTTTCCACCCTTGGGGGTGAAATATTTTCTTCAAATTCACATGAAACCACCCTTTTGATAATACCTATTCAACAAAAAAATATTCGTTCAAATTGATTTATAATCGGCGGAAATATTGCGTATAAAAAAGTACATCCCCAATTTTCCACACTTGGGGTTGTTTTTTCTATTATTAAATTTAAATGGGACCACCCTTGAGGTATTACCTATACGCCGAAAAAAGATTTGTTCAAATCGGTTCATAATTGGCGGAGTTATCGCGTAACAAACAGAAAAAAAAACATACGGGTCGAATTGAGAACCTCCTCCTTTTTTGAAGTCGGTTGAAAATCAGATTTTAATTATTTAAAAAAGTGTTAATTTAATACTACTGCAGTACTTATTATTATTCTGTGCTACTGCTATTTATTGTAGAATCGATATTTGGGCTATTGTCGCCTTTCTTTATATTTACCTGCGACACATATTTCCTGACGGAGTAAGCGGCTGCTACAGCTGGAGTGTTTATCGAGCTGGAGTCTTCGTTCGCCACCAGTAGTTTGTGACCTGCAACAAATTATTATGTTGAGAACTATTAAATAATTAGACAACAGTTCTCTGAGGCCATTCTGAGGTACCAAGCACTCAGAGATAACCAAGAGTTATGTATGATCCCTATCGAGGTAACATTAAGGTCCTCACCATTATTGTCCATCAAAAGAGGGGGAAGAGGGCAGCGAGTAAGCAAGATATTCCAGATTGTACCAGATCCATCTATAGTCTGGTCCGTGAGCACGTAGAATTTTGTCCAATGACCCCTAGCTACCCATCCTTATCGCTCGCGGATAATTATGTTGCTATCGCGCTCGCACACTCACTGCGGGTGCCAGTCGCACAGTCGCGACAGCAATATAATTACTCGCGAGCGATAAGGATGGGTAGCTAGGGGTTATTGGACAAAATTCTACGTGCTCACGGACCGGGCTTTAGGAGCAATCCCTATTTCCTGGATCTAATATCGCCCCTATTCTAGACACAAAGTACCAGGCGCCCAGAGCTAACCAAGAGGTATCGTTGCCTCTTGCTAGACCGTGCGAATTGGAGTGCCAATAACACCCTTATCCCAGTCACAATAAGGTCACCTTTGTTATCCATCTGGAGCAAGTTGAGCACGGGCCCGCAGCCCCGTAGTGAGCGAGTCGTCGAGGTGGTGCGCGTAGTGCGCTATGGACCCGGTGGTAGTGCTCGTCGTGTTGGGGAGGCAAAACGACGGAGAGTGAGGCAAAAAGAAAGAAAGAAAGAGAGCGGAGATGGTCCAACTAGCAATGCGTCAATGTACCAGGCGCCCAGAGCTATCCAAGAGTAATCTCTACCTTCTCATGCTACATACACTTAACTACTTAGACTTAACATACCATGATAAGTGTGTGACGGAGAAAGAGAGGGACGAATAGAAATGGAAAGAGAGAGGGAAAGAAGAGTGTGCGTCAATGTACCAGGCGCCCAGAGATACCCAAGAGTAATCCAAGAATCTGATTTCTGGGTCTAAAGCCTGGTCCGTGAGCACGTAGAATTTTGTCCAATGACCCCAAGCTACTCATCCTTATCGCTCGCGTGTAATTATGTTGCTATCGCGCTCGCACACTCACTGCGGGTGCCAGTCGCACAGTCGCGACAGCAATATAATTACGCGCGAGCGATAAGGATGGGTAGCCAGGGGTCATTGGACAAAATTCTACGTGCTCACGGAGTATTGCAGGGGCAATACTAATAGGGATTCTAGACAAAAAGTACCAGGCACCCAGAGCTAACCAAGAGGTATCGTTGCCTCTTGCTAGACCGTGCGAATTGGGGTGCCAATATCACCCTGATCCCAGTCACAATAAGGTCGCCTTTGTTATCCATCTGCAGCCAGTTCAACACGGGTCAGCAGTTGAGCGAGTCTTCGGCGATGATGGAAAGGTAATGAGCGTAGTGCGAAGAGAGAGAGAAATGGAAAAAGAAACAGAAGAAGGAAGAACAAAACATATAAAACGCGCGTCATGTACCAGGCGCCTAGAAATACCCAAGAATTAACTCCCTTTGGCTGTCAATATCGCCTCCATTCTAGTTACAACGTACTAGGCGCCCATATCTATCCAAGAGTAATCTAGCCTCCACTGGGTAGACCATGCCAATATGACCTCTATTCTAGTTGTATTAAGATTCTTACCTTTATTATCCATCTGCAGCCAGTTCAACACGGGTCAGCAGTTGAGCGAGTCGTCGGCGATGATGGACAGGTGGAACGCGTAGTGCGAAGAGAGAGAGAGAAAAGGCAAGAGAAGAAGGAGGAAAAACATATACAACGCGTGTCATGTACCAGGCGCCTAGACATTAAATACCCAAGAGTTAGCTCCCTTTGGCTGCCAATATCGCCTCCATTCTAGTTACAAACTACCAGGCGCCCATATCCATCCAAGAGGTATCACTGCCTCCACTTAGTAAGCCGTTCGAATATCACCCCTATCCTAGTAGTATTAAGGTGCTCACCTTTATTGTCCATCTGCAGCCAGTTAAACACGGGCCCGCAGTTAAGCGAGTCGTTGGCGATGATGGACAGGTTAAAGTAGTACGAGAGAACGAGAGAGAGAAAAGGGAAAAGAAAGAGAGGGAGAGAACGGAGAGGGTCCAACTAGCAGCGCGTCAATGTACCAGGCGCCCAGAGCTATCCAAGAGTAATCTCTGCCTTTTCATAGCTATTGCTACAACTTAACATACCATGATAAGTGTGTGATGGAGAAAGAGAAAGAGACGGATAGAATTAAAAAAAAGAGAGAGGAGAAAAGAAGAGTGTGAGCGTCAATGTACCAGGCGCCCAGAGACACCTAAGAGTAATCCAAGAATCTGCTTTCTGGGTCTAGTATTGCCCCTATTTTAGACACAAAGTACCAGGCGCCCAGAGCTAACCAAGAGGTATCGTTGCCTCTTGCTAGACCGTACAAATTGTGGTGCCAATATCACCCTTTTCCAGTCACAATAAGGTCACCTTTGTTATCCATCTGGAGCCAGTTGAGCACGGGCCCGCAGCCCCGTAGTGAGCGAGTCGTCGAGGTGGTGCGCGTAGTGCGCTATGGACCCGGTGGTAGTGCTCGTCGTGTTGGGGAGGCAAAACGACGGAGAGTGAGGCAGAAAGAAAGAAAGAGAGTGTGTGAGAGAGAGAGAGAGAGAGAGAGAGAGAGAGAGAGAGAGAGAGAGAGGACATGGTCCAACTAGCAATGCGTCAATGTACCAGGCGCTCAGAGCTACCCAACAGTAATCGCTACCTTCTCATAGTCACAGTGTAAATGACGGAGAAAGAGAGAGAAAGAAAGAGAGAGGAAAAGAAGAGCGTCTATAGATACTCAAGAGTAAATAAATCGCTGCTTCCCAGCTGCCATTATCACCCCTATTCTAGACAAAAAGTACCAGGCGCCCAGGGCTAACCAAGAGGTATCGTTGCCTCTTGCGAGACCGACCATGCGAATCGGGGTGCCAATATCACTCTTATAATAAGGTCACGTTTGTTATCCATCTGCAGCCAGTTCAACACGGGTCCGCAGTTGAGCGAGTCGTCGGCGATGATGGACAGGTGGTGCGCGTAGTGTGAAGAGAGAGAGAAATGGAAAAAGAAAGAGAAGAAGGAGGAACAACATATTATTATACCACGCGCGACATGTACCAGGCGCCTAGAAATACCCAAGAGTTGGCCTTCGTCTGCCAATATCGCCCCCATTCTAGACAAAAAGTACCAGGCGCCCAGAGCTGACCAAGAGGTATCTCTCCCTCTGCTTGGTAGACCGTACGAATCTCACCCCTATTGCGGTAGTATTAAGGTCCTCACCTTTATTATCCATCTGCGGCCAGTTCAACATGGGCCCGCAGTTGAGCGAGTCGACGATGAGCGTAGTACGAGAGAGAGAGAAAAGGGAAAAAGAGAGAAGGAGAGAACGGAGAGAGTCCAACTAGCAGCGCGTCAATGCACCAGGCGCCCAGAGCACTCAGAGCTATCCAAGAGTAATGTCTACCTTCTCATGCTACAACTTAACATACCATGATAAGTGTGTAACGAAGAAAGAGAGGGTCGAATAGAAAAAGAAAGAGAGAGGGAAAGAAGAGTGGCGTCAATGTACCAGGCGCCCAGAGCTAACCAAGAGGTATCGTTGCCTCTTGCTAGACTGTGCGAATTGGGGTGCCAATATCACCCTTATTCCAGTCACAATAAGGTCACCTTTGTCGTCCATCTGCAGCCAGTTCAGCACAGGCCCGCAGCCCCGTAGTGAGCGAGTCGTCGAGGTGGTGCGCGTAGTGCGCTATAGACCCCGGTGGTATTGCTCGTCGTGTTGGGGAGGCAAAACGACGTAGAGTGAGGCAAAAAGAAAGAAAGAGAGAGAGAGAGAGAGAGAGAGAAAGAGAGCGGAGATGGTCCAACTAGCAATGCGTCAATGTACCAGGCGCTCAGAGCTACCCAAGAGTAATCGCTACCTTCTCATATTCACAGCTTAGCAGACCATAGTGTAAATGACGGAGAAAGAGAGAAAAAAAGAGAGAGGGAAAGAAGAGTTTCCATAGATACTCAAGAGTAAATCGCTGCTTCCCAGCTGCCATTATCACCCCTATTCTAGACACTAAAGTACCAGGCGCCCAGAGCTAGCCAAGAGGTATGAATACCTGGGTCTGCCAAATGCCTACAAGCTAATATCACCCTTATCCCAGTCACAATAAGGTGACCTTTGTTGTCAATCTGCAGCCAGTTCAGCACGGGCCCGCAGTTGAGCGAGTCGTCGGCGATGATGGACAGGTGGTGGGCATAGTATAAGAGAACGAGAGAGAGAAAAGGAAAAAGAGAGTGAGGGAAGAGGAAAAACTTGTACAAAGCGCGTCATGTACCAGGCGCCCAGAGCTATCTAAGAGTAATCTCTGCCTTTTCATAGCTATTGCTACAACTTAACATACCATGATATGTGTGATGGAGAACTGTCCTATGCATGACATTGACAGTGGGGCGCCACCGTCAATACCGGATCGCTGGTTCCGATTTTTGCCATGTTGGAAACCATATAGTTGAACGATGGTAGCGCCCCCCTGTCATTGAGTTTGGTGGGACAGTTCAGCGTGGGTTATCTATATCAGAGAACAAGAGAGAGAAAAGGAAAAATAGAGTGAGGGAAGAGGAAAAACTTATACAAAGCGCGTCATGTACCAGGCGCCCAGAGCTATCCAAGAGTAATCTCTGCCTTTTCGTAGCTATTGCTACAACTTAACATACCATGATAAGTGTGTGATGGAGAAAGAGAGAGAGACGGATAGAATTAAAAAAAGAGAGAGGAGAAAAGAAGAGTGTGAGCGTCAATGTACCAGGCGCCCAGAGACATCTAAGAGTAATCCAAGAAACTGCTTTCTGGGTCTAGTATTGCCCCTATTCTTAACACAAAGTACCAGGCGCCCAGAGCTAACCAAGAGGTATCGTTGCCTCTTGCTAGACCGTGCGAATTGGGGTGCCAATATCACCCCTATCCTAGTAACAATAAGGTCACCTTTGTTATCCATCTGGAGCCAATTGAGCACGGGCCCGCAGCCCCGTAGTAAGGGAGTCGTCGAGGTGGTGCGCGTAGTGCGCTATGGACCCCGGTGGTAGTGCTCGTCGTGTTGGGGAGGCAATACGACGGAGAGTGAGGCAAAAAAAAAGAAAGAAAGAAAGAAAGAGAGAGAGAGAGAAAGAGAGCGGAGAGGGTCCAACTAGCAATGCGTCAATGTACCAGGCGCTCAGAGCTACCCAAGAGTAATCGCTACTTTCTCATATTCACAGCTTAGCAGATCATAGTGTGAATGACGGAGAAAGAGAGAGGGAAAGAAGAGCGTCCATAGATACTCAAGAGTGCTCAAGAGTAAATCGCTGCTTTCCAGCTGCCATTATCACCCCTATTCCAGACACTAAAGTACCAGACGCCCAGAGCTAGCCAAGAGGTATCAATACCTGCGTCTGCCAAATGCCTACAAGCTAATATCACACTTATCCCAGTCACAATAAGGTCACCTTTATTGTCCAACTGCAGCCAGTTCAACACGGGCCCGCAGTTGAGCGAGTCGTCGGCGATGATGGACAGGTGGTGGGCATAGTATCAGAGAACGAGAGAGAGAAAAGGAAAAAGAGAGTGAGGGAAGAGGAAAAACTTATACAAAGCGCGTCATGTACCAGGCGCCCAGAGCTATCCAAGAGTAATCTCTGCCTTTTCGTAGCTATTGCTAACTTAACATACCATGATAAGTGTGTGACGGAGAAAGAGAGGGAGAGACAGATAGAATTAATAAAAGAGAGAGAGGGGGAAAGAAGAGTGTGAGCGGCAATGTACCAGGCGCCCAGAGCTAACCAAGAGGTATCGCTGCCTCCGCTTGGTAGACCGTACGAATCTCACCCCTATCCCAGTAGTATTAAGGTCCTCACCCTTATTGTCATCTTACTGTTACTCAAGAGTACGCTGCTTCCAGGCTTATAATATCGCCAATATCGCTCCCATTCTAGACAAAAAGTACCAGGCGCCCATAATCATCCAAGAGTAATCGCTGGGTTCACTTGGCTATGTATGAGCCAGTGGTAGTGAGAATTGAGATAGAAAGAAAAAGAGAGAAAAGGGGAGAGAGAGAGAGAAAGAAAGAGAGTAAGGGAGGGTCAATACGCCCAGAGATACCCAAGAGTAATCCAAGAACCTGCTTTTTGGGTCTAATAACAGTAATAACACCCCTATTATAGACACAAAGTACCAAGCGCCCAGAGCCGACCAAGAGGTACCGCACCGATGCCTTTTGCTAGACCGTGCGAATCAGGGTGCCAAATCACCCTTATCCCAGTCACAATAAGGTCGCCTTTGTTATCCATCTGCAGCCAGTTCAACACGGGTTGAGCGAGTCTTCGGCGATGATGGAAAGGTAATGAGCGTAGTGCGAAGAGAGAGAGAGAGAAATGGAAAAAGAAAGAGAAGAAGGAGGAACAACATATAAAACGCGCGTCATGTACCAGGCGCCTAGAAATACCCAAGAGTTTGCCTTCGTCTGCCAATATCGCCCCCATTCTAGTACTACTAGTAATCTCTGCCTTCTCATAGCCACAACTTAATAACATACCATGAATAGTGTGTGATGGAGAAAGAGGGAGAGAAAGAGAGATACAGATAGAATTAAAAAAGAGAGAGGAAAAAAGAAGAGTGTGCGTCAATGTACCAGGCGCCCAGAGATACCCAAGAGTAATCCAAGAAGCTGCTTTCTGGGTCTAGTATTGCGCCTATTCTAGACACAAAGTACTAGGCGCCCAGAGCTAAACAAAAGGTATCGTTGCCTCTTGCTAGACCGTGCCAAATGCGGTGCCAATATCACCCCTATCCCCGTAGTGTTAAGGTCCTCTTACCCTTGTTATCCATCTGCAGCCAGTTCCAGAGAGAAAGATCATCAGAGAAAGACGAATAGACAAAGAAAGAGAGAAGGAAAGAAGAGTGTGCGTCAATGTACCAGCCGCCCAGAGATACCCAAGAGTAATCCAAGAATCTGCTTTCTGGGTCTAGTATTGCCCCTATTCTAGACACAAAGTACCAGGCGCCCAGAGCTGTCCAAAACCGCCTTCTTTTAGCCACAACCTAGCAGACCATAATGACCCCTACGAAGGAGAGTGAGAGAGAGAGAGAGAGAGAGAGAATAAAAATAGGGAGAGAACGGAGAGGGTCCAACTAGCAGCGCGTCAATGTACCAGGCGCTCAGAGCTATCCAAGAGTAATCTCTACCTTCTCATAGCTACAACATAACATACCATGATAAGTATGTGACGGAGAAAGAGAGGGACAGATAGAAAAAGAAAGAGAGAGAAAGAAGTGTGCGTCAATGTACCAGGCGCCCAGAGCTATCCAATAGTAATCGCTGCCTTCTCATAGCCACAACTTAGCAGACCATAATGTGTGTGTGACGGAGAAAGAGAGAGAGATAGAGACATAGGAATTAAAAAAAGAGAGAGGGGGAAAGAAGAAGAGTGTGAGCGTCAATGTACCAGGCGCCCAGAGCTATCCAAGAGTAATCTCTGCCTTTTCATAGCTACAACTTAACATACCATGATAAGTGTGTGATGGAGAAAGAGAGACAGATAGAATTAAAAAAAAGAGAGAGGAGAAAAGAAGAGTGTGAGCGTCAATGTACCAGGCGCCCAGAGATACCCAAGAGTAATCCAAGAAGCTGCTTCCTGGGTCTAGTATTATTGCCCATATTCTAGACAAAAAGTACCAGGCGCCCAGAGCTAGTCAAGAGTAATCAATACCTGCGTCTGCCAAATGCCTACATGTTAATATCTCCCTTATCTCAGTCACAATAAGGTCACCTTTATTGTCCATCTGCAGCCAGTTCAACACGGGTCTGCAGTTGAGCGAGTCGTCGGCGATGATGGACAGGGTGGTGCGCGTATTAGTGCGAGAGAACTAGAGAGCGAGAGAGAGAAAAGGAAAAAGAAAGAGAGGGAGAGAACAAAAAGGGTCCAACTAGTAGCGCGTCAATGTACCAGGCGCCCAGAGCACTCAGAGCTATCCAAGAGTAATCTCTACCTTCTCATGCTACAACTTAACATACTATGATAAGTGTGTGACGGAGAAAGAGAGGGACGGATAGAAAGAGAAAGGGAGAGGGAAAGAAGAGTGTGCGTCAATGTACCAGGCGCCCAGAAACACCCAAGAGTAATTCATGAAGCTTTCTGGGTCCAATATCGCCCCTATTCTAGACACAAAGTACCAGGCGCCCAGAGCTAGCCAAGAGGTATCGCTGCCTCCGCTTGGTAGACCGTAAGAATCTTACCCCTATCCTAGTAGTATTAAGGTGCTCACCTTTATTATCCATCTGCAGCCAGTTCAGCACGGGCCCCCAGTTGAGCGAGTCGTCGGCGATGATGGACAGGTGGTGCGCGTAGTGCGAAGAGAGAGAAAGGAAAAAGAAAGAGAAGAAGGAGGAACAAAATATACCACGCGCGACATGTACCAGGCGCCTAGAAATACCCAAGAGTTTGCCTTCGTCTGCCAATATCGCCCCCATTCTAGACAAAAAGTACCAGGCGCCCAGAGCTGACCAAGAGGTATCTCTCCCTGTGCTTGGTAGACCGTACGAATCTCACCCCTATCGCGGTAGTCCATAGTGTAAATGACGTAAAAAGAGAGAGAAAGAAAGAGGGAAAGAAGAGCGTCCATAGATACTCAAGAGTAAATCGCTGCTTCCCAGCTGCCATTATAACCCCTATTCCAGACACTAAAGTACCAGGCGCCCAGAGCTAGCCAAGATGTATCAATACCTGCGTCTGCCAGATGCCTACATGCTAACATCTCCCTTATCCCAGTCACAATAAAGTCATCTATGTTATCCATCTGCAGCCAGTTCAGCACGGGCCCGCAGTTGAGCGAGTCGTCGGCGATGATGGACAGGTGGTGCGCGTAGTGCGCTATGAGCCGGTGGTAGTGCTCGTTGTCTTCGCTCGATAGCTCCTCGGTGACATTGGGTAGACCAGTATACGACGGAGATAGAGACAGAGAGAGAGAAAGAAAGAAAGACAGAGAGCGGAGATGGTCTAACTAGCAGCGCGTCAATGTACCAGGCGCCCAGAGCTATTCAAGAGTAATCTCTGCCTTCTCATAGCTACAACATAACATATACATGATAGATAAGTGTGTAACGGAGAAAGAGAGGGACAGATAGAAAAAGAAAGAGAGAGGGAAAGAAGCGTGCGTCAATGTACCAGGCGCCCAGAGACACCTAAGAGTAATCCAAGAAACTGCTTTCTGGGTCTAGTATTGCCCCTATTCTAGACACAAAGTACCAGGCGCCCAAAGCTGACCAAGAGGTATCGTTCCCCCCGCTTGGTAGATTGTACGAATCTCACCCTTATCCCGGTAGTATTAAGGTCCTCACCTATGTTGTCCATCTGCAGCCAGTTCAACACGGACCCGCATTGAGCGAGTCGTCGTGATGGACAGGTGAGCGTAGTACGAGAGAAAAGGAAGAAGAAAGAGAGGGAGAGAACGGAGAGGGTCCAACTAGCAGCGCGTCAATGTACCAGGCCAGTAGCGCTAGTGCTGTCTTAGCGAGTGCACGTTCGTTCGACCAGTTTTTTCAATAGTGTTGTCAGTACATCTACCACTATCGATATCGAGGTTATTCGGAACCAGCTATGTGGTGGACATCAACACGAAATGGACAAATTCCTCGTTAGGTCTTCGTCGAATCCTAACCTTCACAAGCGACAAGCCGATGAGTCATCATCAGCAGCTCGAACTGCAAAAAGGCAAGCCTTCGCCCGCTCTGTGGACAAGGGACGCCCACAATCCATCTTCCACGAAAATAGCTTCGAGCCACTCCAAACTGATGTGGACACCGATACAGATTCAACTACACTGGAAAATGCCGCTCAAAAAAGTAAGAATCACATACCACCTATCATCCTGGATATACCCAAAGACTTCACACACGAAAAGATCAAAAACCTGGTATCGACATATACAAAAACTTTTCACCTCCAATACCGGGGCCAGGGAAAAATATCAGTCGTCTGTTACTCAGCTGAGGCACACAATTCTCTCAAAGAAGGACTTCGAAAAGAGAATGTCAACTTCCTGACCTACTCCAGGAAGGATGAAAGGACACCTAAATTAGTTTTGCGTGGCCTACCTGTCTGCCTTCAACATGAACTACCGATTGAACTAGCAGCCTTGGGATTCAAAGACACCTCGGTAACGGTAATGAAAACCAAGAAAACTGTTGAATGCCCGCCTTTTCTAATTAAATTGGCTCCCGGTGCAGACATTAAAAAGTTTCGCCAAATCAGATATATTCTTAACTGCGTTGTTACTACTACAAGATACCGTCCGAGCCAAACACTGGGCACACAATGCTTCCGATGCCAAGCATTTGGTCACTCCTCAAAGAACTGCAACATGCCTCCCGGGTGTATAAAATGCGTAAACCAGCACCCCATAGGGCAATGCCCAAAGATAGACCGTCACGAACCAGCTAAATGTGTAAACTGTGGCGAGAATCATCCTGCAAATTATAGAGAATGTACTGCAAGGATGGCCTACGTCAAACGAATCCGCGATCGCCAGGAAAGTCAGCGAAAGTCTAGGAAAACAGCACCTTACGTTCCTGGAAAATCTTGGGCTGACGTTACTAAAGAGTCTCAAAGCAAAAGCCTGCCAATACCATCACAGAAGTTTGACACCTACGAATACAGGGACACCTCCATGATGCACTTAACCTTAGACAGGAGAAATTATAATCACAACATAGAATCCACTACATCTACCCAGCAGGAGAAAGTACCTGAAGACAATGACGTTGTTACAAAAGAAATTCTTACAATTCTGACTGCTGTCAGAGATCTTAAAAGTAAATTTGTCACTTGCAAATCAATGCTCGACAAAGTAATGTTGGTCCTCGCGCACCTTGGGCACTGTGTGTGAGCCTGGCTGCCTTAAAGTACTACAATGGAATGCTGATGGCGTTCGGGGTAAAATTCATGAGTTAACGAGTCTGGTGAGTGTCTTAAGTGTTGATATTGTGGCAATTAGTGAATCCCGCCTAAGCTCTAACATATCTCTTACAACTTCGGGTTACGTAATGTACCGACGTGATAAACATACAAACGGTCGTGGTCAGGGTGTTGCCATACTGGTTAAAAATAACATCGAACATAGCATTGTCAGCATGCCTGATACGCAGCATCTTGAAGCCGTTGGAATCAAGTTGTTGGTGTCTGGCAGTGAACATATTTTTGTGTCAGCTTATCAGTCTCCCAATCTCCCTTTTATTACTAGTGATTTAGACATACTACTGGCACTTGGTCAACACGTCATAGTAATGGGCGATTTTAATGCAAATCACGATCTGTGGATACCTGGAATTATAAACTCTCATGGGCGTAAACTGTTTGATCACATGCTTGCATCACATTTCTCAATTCACGCAAGCTGTACACCAACTCTCATACACTATCGTTCGGATCTTACCCCTACTAACCCCAATCTGGTCATAACTCAAAACATAAATCCAATAAGCCAAATCGAAGCGCTAAATAGCCTCTCATCAAACCATTTGCCCCTTTTCTTTACTGTAGGTGGCAGTCCTATTCTTAAGAAGCCTCTTAGCTACTTCAAATACAATAAATGTGACTGGCAGACATTTCGTGATCATCTCAACAATTCTATTTCTCTGGACTCTCGCACCTGTCTAACTCGGGATGAAGTTGATGCAAGCGTAGAACTATTTAATGACTACTTGTTTGAAGCTCGTGATCGGTGTGTGCCTGTAGAGATTGGAACTGAAAGCAAAAGTACAGTACTTCCGTGGTTCATTCGCAGACTGATTAGATCTCGCAACCGTCTGCGGCGCGATCTCCTTAGTACGTTTGTACTCGATGACAAGAGGATTATTCGGCAGAATATAAATTCGCTTCAGAGAGTTATCAAGGATAAAATTAAAAATCATATGGATTCCGCTTGGAATAAAAAACTAGCCAAGGTCGATAACCCAAGTAGACGTGCGCGCCGCCGCGGCGCGCCGCCGCCATAAGGAGTCAGCGCGCCGCCGCCGCCGCCGGTAGTTTAAAATACACGCCGAGACAAAATCAAAATCAAAAATATTTATTCAGTTTAGACCACAAGTGGCACTTATGAACGTCAAATATAAAAAAGAGGTAGCCCTTATGGGGCACTTTACATGTCTCCTTATCTTTTGGGCCCTACCAGCGCTTCGAGACAAACAATATGGCAAGTGCTGAGAAGAAACGCCGGAACAAACTCAGTCACCACTTATTGCCAGGAATTATCTAACGAATAGCCAAATTTAAGTACATCAAATATGTGCAAACTGAACTGACCACGCATCCTTGTCATCAATATAGTGTCGAACCTTGTAGTACCCTCTGGACATAAGGGTATTTTTTATATGTATCTTAAATTTGTTTATTGGCAATTCGACAAGGTTGTGTGGTTAAATATGGTAATCCCCAAGAATGAATTACCTATTTTATGCAACCTAAATGATGGAACAGCAAGTTTAAAACTCTTTGGAGACTGTTTCTCAAGTAATAGAGGAACATGAAAACGATCCAATCTCTGAAGACAGTGAAGACGTGGTAGAGAGACAGAAGCTCGTGCCTTATTTGGAAATTTGGCAAACATACCTACAGTTAAAACTTCTACTCCAAAGAGATGGCACAGTGTCTTAGAACTGCTCGAAAGTATGGCGCACTTGATTTTAGCAATTCTGCGAGCTATGTCGGTTACTTTGGTTCTCCTGCGGATCTCCTCATTTCTGATTCGATCACGCAGGAAAACTCCGAGTATAGCCCGCTCCATCGCCCTTTGGGTGACCTTGAGCCTTCTTATGAGGCCCATAGTAAGCGACCATGTCTCAGATCCGTATACTATCACTGGCAACACACACTGGTCAAAGTCTTTTGACTTGAGTGGGCGGGGCACATAGCTCGTAGAGACGATGGCCGTTGGGGCAGGAAAGTTCTCGAGTGGCGACCACGGGCTGGAAGACGTAGCGTGGGCAGGCCTCCTACTAGGTGGACCGACGATCTGGTAAAGGTCGCGGGAAGAGCCTGGGTGCGGGCAGCGCAGGACCGTTCGTTATGGAAAATCTTGGGGGAGGCCTTTGTCCAGCAGTGGCCGTCATTTGGCTGAAACGATGGCACACTGTTGTAATATCATCATCATTTCAGCCACAGGACGTCCACTGCTGAACATAGGCCTCCCCCAATGACTTCCACATCGCACGGTTGGTAGCGGCCTGCATCCAGCGCCTTCCTGCTACCTTTATCAGGTCGTCGTTGCGCTGCGTTTTCCGGTAGGTACGCGGCCTCCATTCCAGAACCTTGCTGCCCCATCGGCCGTCAGTTCTGCGTACTATGTGACCTGCCCACTGCCACTTCAGCTTGCTAATCCGTCTAAACCCGTTGTAGCTAAAGCTGTTGTAATAGGAACCCGATAAAATAGCATCATACGTCGGATAGGGCCAGATGGTATGACAATTTCCTAAGCAGAATGGATTTTGTTAGAGGATTTACGCAATTTTCTGAGCAAGTTTCGGCAAATTGTTGAAATTTTATCAGCATCAAAATCGAGCACAATCAACCTTGCTCTCGTATTTAAAGCCGAAATAAAAGACGTGCTTAATTCGATTGACAAGTCGCTAATAATAACATCCTTAAAAAGGAAAATGTTGATGAAACTGGACACACGCTTCCCAGCCAGTAAGGCTGTTGTTGCTGAAGCATTATAAGACTGTAGGTTTATGAAGCTTGGAGAAGTTGACTTCTATCTGACTGCTAACGAATTAACTCCAGCTGGTTTTTTGGCAGAATATACCAAAGAATTAATCCCTTACTACGAACATATTCAACCATTATTACACCAGGAGGGTCCCCAGGAAGAAGCGAGTACAACGGGACTATTCCCACCTCTCGTTCCCACCACTGCAACTCCTGTGTAGCCAGGATCTACAGCTTGACCGCCACAAAAACCCAACCAATAAAGGTCAAGAAGCGAGTACAAGTAAAGTTTTAATACTTTCCCAACTCTCGCGCAAATACAGCATGCAACACAGTTCTCATGGTTCCGGCTTCGATGATGCTGTTGACCAGGAAGCTTGGAAATACCTAGCTACTGCTGATCCTGCGGAACTTGAAGACGGGGACATCTTGTCTTCTACTGGCAAACCAGACAATCTGCCTACCCGCGTTTATCGTCATTCGCTCAGGCTTTGTTATGCATTCCAGCAACCAGCACTCCGAGTGAAAGAGTGTTTTCGGTTGCTAGATTGCTTTTAACAGCCAAAAGGTCCCGGCTCAGTCCATTTAGGGTGAATAAAATAATTTTTGTGCACGACAAATACAAAAGTTGCAAACAAAATATTTCTGTCAAGAAAAGTGGTTGAGTCAACTTTTTACTTTACTTACTAAAGTTATTTCGTTTAAACGTGGTTTTTCATTATACGTCTTAATAAGTATACAAAGTTGAAAAATCCCACGCCGCCGGCGTTACGCCGCCGCCGTGGATTTTTTCGTGGCGCGCCGCCGCCCGATTTTTTTCGACCGGCGCGCACGTCTAAACCCAAGTTCAGATATCTGGCGTGTGGTTAAATCATTAAAAACGAAGTCTGCAATTACACCCCCTTTGATTAAAGCAGATGGTACCCTGACCAACAACACTTCTGAGCAGTGCGAAGTGCTCGCCGATACCTTCCAATTAAATATGTCCCTAACCCATGATTGGCATGACCCTCAAGTGGCTTCTAAAGTTCAAGAATCTATTAACACCCTAGATGATCACAACGTAACTGGTGTAATACCTCCTCTGATACGTCCCCATGAGGTATGGACCCTTATTCGAAAACTTAAGAGACGCAAAGCTCCTGGGCAAGATAATATTCACAATGCTCTTTTAAAGAATCTGCCCCAAAAGGCTGTTGTCTACCTCACAAAAATCATGAATGATTGTTTTCGTCTCAGTTACTTCCCCAAGATGTGGAAGTCTGCTAAAGTTATTGCAATTAGAAAACCTAATAAGGATGCAAAAATTCCTGTAAGCTATCGTCCAATAAGCCTTTTACCGGCACTAGGAAAACTTTTTGAAGCTGCTATCTACACTCGCCTTCTCAAAGTAGCTGCTCACGTGCTGCCAAATGAGCAGTTTGGTTTTAGGAGTGCCCATTCCACAAGTCATCAACTGGTCAGAGTAACTGAGCATGTGTCCCATAATCTCAACTTACGGCAGTCCACGGGCATGTTTCTGCTCGACATTGAAAAAGCATTCGACACAGTATGGCACGCCGGTCTTCTTCATAAATTAATAGCCATAAATGTACCTACTCACATAGTCAAGATTATACGATCATACCTCACTGACCGCAGTTTTAGGGTCTTTATTGGCGATACTTCCTCCCAACCGAGACACATTCTAGCTGGTGTACCCCAGGGGTCCATTCTAGGCCCCTTTCTGTACATAATATACGCACATGACATCCCCATACAGCCACACACGAGTCTAGCATGCTTCGCCGACGACACCGCATCGCTAACTTCATCCTTGGATGAAGATCTCATAATTAGCAGACTGCAGCTGTCGTTAGATAGTCTTAAAGATTACTTCCACAAATGGAAACTAAAATTAAATGAGGCCAAAACAGAGGCAATCATGTTTTCTCGTAAACGTAGATTACCGACGAGAACCTTAAAAATAGGTGCGCATTCCATTCCCTGGAAGGACTCGGTGAAGTACCTTGGTGTTACCTTTGACCGGAAGTTAAGGTGGACCAAACACCTATGTGACCTTAAAACTAAAGGTGCATCTGCTATGATTGGCCTAAATCCCATTTTCAACCGCAATAGCCCCCTCAGCTCGACCACTAAGCTACGCATCTACACGACTCTCATAAGACCCTGCCTTACATATGCCTGCCCTGTATGGAACACTACCTGCACCACTAACCACCAATCGTTACAAGTAATTCAAAATAGAGCCTTGAAAATAGCTTATAATACAAAATTTCGAACCAATTTGCTAAAATTACATGAAACCATAAATCTGTTAACATTACGTAATTACCTCTTAAAACTCACTCGTAAATTCTTCGATAATGTAGCATCCCATAGTAATCCCTTAATTTATAATATTGCAGCCACGAAAATACAGGATTTATCGTATATCGATACTTACGGCACATACCGCTTACCCCATCACTACGCATGACGTCGCCTTTTGTCCTGCGTATTCACACAAGACCGGTATTCTATACAAGTCCAGTATAATCTGCGCCGGCTCACGGTGTTCGGTGCTCGGTTCGAGGGACCAACAAACTTTGTCGTACTTCTTATAAAAACTACCCAACTTGCAAAATTATTCAGTTTGTTAATTGAATCATTCTTTAAAATATGAAGTTTACACTAAAAGCTTCATAATGTTTTTGCTTTATGATAATATTTTACAATTATTTGTGTTAGCTAATAGTTTTGTTTATAAACTCAGTGCAGTTAAGCTTTGAGAGGTGTTTTTGGCCTGGTGAAGTGTTATCGCATTTAAGATGTAAGTTATACTGTATGGTATTATTTTTATAGTGTAACTGTATAATGTGTTTTGTTTAAATAAAGAATTTTGAAAAGTAAAGTAAGTAATGTACCAGGCGCCCAGAGCTATCCAAGAGTAATCTCTACCTTCTCATGCTACAACTAAACATACCATGATAAGTGTGTGACAGAGAAAGAGAGGGACGGATAGAAAAAGAAAGAGAGAGTAAAAGAAGAGTGTGCGTCATTGTACCAGGCGCTCAGAGATACTCAAGAGTAATCCCTGCCTTCTCTTAGCCACAACCTAGCAGACCATAATGACCCCTATCCCAGTCACAATAAGGTCACCTTTATTGTCCATCTGCAGCCAGTTCAGCACGGGCCCGCAGTTGAGCGAGTCGTCGGCGATGATGGACAGGTGGTGGGCATAGTATCAGAGAACGAGAGAGAGAAATGGAAAAAGAAAGAGAAGAAGGAGGAACAACATATACCACGCGCGTCATGTACCAGGCGCCTAGAATACCCAAGAGTTCACCTTTTTTTTTATGTGAACGATACTATTTATTCAAATCTAACAATATTCTATACATATATACAACAAAATGTTAACAAATAACTACTAAACTATAACTAAATAAAAAAAGGGTAAAAATAGTTTACCTTCGTCTGCCAATATCGCCCCCATTCTAGACAAAATGTACCAGGCGCCTAGAGCTGACCAAGAGGAATCTCTACCTTCTCATGCTACAAAATAACATCCCATGATAAGTGTGTGACGAAGAAAGAGAGGGACGAATAGAAAAAGAAAAAGAGAGGGAAAGAAGAGTGAGCGTCAATGTACCAGGCGCCCAGAGCTATCCAAGAGTAATCTCTGCCATTTCATAGCTATTGCTACAACTTAACATACCATGATAAGTGTGTGATGGAGAAAGAGAGAGAGACGGATATAATTAAAAAAAAGAGAGAGGAGAAAAGAAGAGTGTGAGCGTCAATGTACCAGGCGCCCCGAGACATTTAAGAGTAATCCAAGAAACTGCTTTCTGGGTCTAGTATTGCCCCTATTCTAAACACAAAGTACCAGGCGCCCAGTGCTGGCCAAGAGGTATCGCTGTCTCCTGCAAGACCGTGTGAATTGTGGTGCCAATATCACCCTTATCCCAGTCACAATAAGGTTCTTTGTTGAGACCTTTGTTATCCATCTGCAAACAGTTCAACACGGGCCCGCAGTTGAGCGAGTCGTCTGCGATGATGGACAGGTGCAGGGGTGCGCGTAGTGCGCTATGAGCCGGTGGTAGCACAGAATAATAATAAGTAGTGCTTGTCGTCTTCGCTCGATAGCTCCTGGGTCAGGTTGGGGAGGCCAGAATACGAGGGAGAGTGAGACAGAGAGAGAAAAGAAAGAGAGGGAGAGAACGGAGAGGGTCCAACTAGCAGCGCGTCAATGTACCAGGCGCCCAGATCTATCCAATAGTAATCGCTGTCTTCTTATAGCCACAACTTAGCAGACCATAATGTGTGTGTGACGGAGAAAAAGAGAGAGATAGAGACATAGGAATTAAAAAAAGAGAGAGGGGGAAAGAAGAAGAGTGTGAGCGTCAATGTACCAGGCGCCCAGAGACACCTAAGAGTAATCCAAAAAACTGCTTTAAGAGGGCTGAGTGTGAGTTTTCATCAAACGCGCTCACTAGTGAGCGCGTCAAAAATAGACATTTATTGTATGACGGATTGTACAGCGACCCTGGCGAGAAACGTTCAAAAACTAAAATTTTCATACCTAGTGAGCGCGTTTGATGTAAACTCTCTAAAGCTAGACCGTGCGAATTGGGGTGCCAATATCACCCTTATCCCAGTCACCATAAGGTCACCTTTATACAGGTGGTGGGCATAGTATCAGAGAACGAGAGAGAGAAAAGGAAAAAGAGAGTGAGGGAAGAGGAAAAACTGTACCAGGAGCCCAGAGCTATCCAAGAGTAATCTCTGCTATTTCATAGCTATTGCTACAACTTAACATACCATGATAAGTGTGTGATGGAGAAAGAGAGAGTGACGGATAGAATTAAAAAGAGAGAGGAGAAAAGAAGAGTGTGAGCGTCAATGTACCAGGCGCCCAGAGACATCTAAGAGTAATCCAAGAAACTGCTTTCTGGGTCTAATATCGCCCCTATTCTAGACACAAAGTACCAGGCGCCCAGAACTGACCAAGAGGTATCAATAAATCCGTCTGCCAAATGCATTCACTCTAATATCTCCCTTATCCCAGTCACAATAAAGTCATCTATGTTATCCATCTGCAGCCAGTTCAGCACGGGCCCGCAGTTGAGCGAGTCGTCGGCGATGATGGACAGGTGGTGCGCGTATAGATGACCCACGCTGAACTGTCCCACCAAACTTAATGACAGGGGGCGCTACCATCGTTCAACTATATGGTTTCCAACATGGCAAAAATCGGAACCAGCGATCCAGTATTGACGGTGGCGCCCCACTGTCAATGTCATGCATAGGACAGTTCAGTATTTTGGAACTATAGTGCGCTATGAGTCGGTGGTAGTGCTCGTCGTCCTCGCTCGATAGCTCCTCGGTGACATTGGGTAGACCAGTATACGACGGAGATAGAGACAGAGAGAGAGAGAGAGAGAAAGAAAGAAAGACAGAGAGCGGAGATGGTCTAACTAGCAGCGCGTCAATGTACCAGGCGCCCAGAGCTATCCAAGAGTAATCTCTACCTTCTCATGCTACAACTAAACATACCATGATAAGTGTGTGACAGCGAAAGAGAGGGACGGATAGAAAAAGAAAGAGAAAGTAAAAGAAGAGTGTGCGTCAATGTACCAGGCGCCCAGAGCTATCCAAGAGTAATCCAAGAAGCTGCTTTCTGGGTCTAGTATTGCGCCTATTCTAGACACAAAGTACTAGGCGCCCAGAGCTAAACAAAAGGTATCGTTGCCTCTTGCTAGACCGTGCGAATTGGGGTGCCAATATCACCCTTATCCCAGTCACAATAAGGACACCTTTATTGTCCATCTGCAGCCAATTCAACACGGGCCCGCAGTTGAGCGAGTCGTCGGCGATTATGGACAGGTGGTACATATAGTCATAGTACGGAGGAAGTGAGAGAGAGAGAGAGAGAGAAAAAGAGAAAGAAAGGGAACAGGAACAGATTATACAACGCGCGTCATGTACCAGGCGCTCAGAGATACCCAAGAGTAATCCAAGAAGTTGCTTTCTGGGTCTCATATCGCCCCTACTCGAGACACAAAGTACCAGGCGCCCAGAGCTGACCAAGACATATCGCTGCCTTCTCTTAGCCACAACCTAGCAGACCACAATGACCCTTAACCCAATCACAATAAGGTCACCTTTGATATCCATCTGCAGCCAGTTCAACACGGGCCCGCAGTTGAGCGAGTCGTCGGCGATGATGGACAGGTGGTGCGCGTAGTGCGCTATGAGGCCTATGAGCCGGTTGTAGTGAGATAGAAAGGAAAAGAGAGAGAGATAGAGAAAGAAAGAGGGAGGGTAAAAAGTGCGCGTCATAGAAATACCGAAGAGTTAGCTCCCTTTGGCTGCCAATATCGCTCCCATTCTAGACAAAAAAGTACAAAGCGCCCATATCTATCCAAGAGTAATCGCTGCCTCCACTAGGTAGACCATGCCAATATGACCTCTATTCTAGTTATATTCAGGTGCTCACCTTTATTGTCCATCTGCAGCCAGTTCAACACGGGCCCGCAGTTGAGCGAGTCGTCGGCCGATGATGGACAGGTGGTGGGCATAGTATCAGAGAACGAGAGAGAGACAAGGAAAAAGAGAATGAGGGAAGAGGAAAAACTTATACAAAGCGCGTCATGTACCAGGCGCCCAGAGCTATCCAAGAGTAATCTCTGCCTTTTCATAGCTATTGCTACAACTTAACATACCATGATAAGTGTGTGATGGAGAGAGAGAGAGACGGATGGAATTAAAAAGAAGTGAGAGGAGAAAAGAAGAGTGTGCGTCAATGTACCAGGCGCTCAGAGACACCCAAGAGTAATCCAAGACGCTAATTTCTGGGTCTAGTATTGCCCTTATTCTAGACACAAAGTACCCGGCGCCCAGAGCTAACCAAGAGGTATCGTTGCCTCTTGCTAGACCGTGCCAATTGCGGTGCCAATATCAGCCTTATCCCGGTCACAATAAGGTCACCTTTATTGTCCATCTGCAGCCAGTTCAACACGGGTCCGAAGTTGAGCGAGTCGTCAGCGATGATGGACAGGTGGTGCGCGTAGTGTGAAGAGAGATAGAAATGGAAAAAGAAAGAGAAGAAGGAGGAACAACATATACCACGCGCGACATGTACCAGGCGCCTAGAAAATACCCAAGAGTTTGCCTTCGTCTGCCAATATCGCCCCCATTCTAGACAAAAAGTACCAGGCGCCCAGAGCTGACCAAGAGGTATCTCTCCCTTTGCTTGGTAGACCGTACGAATCTCACCCCTATTGCGGTAGTATTAAGGTCCTCACCGTTATTATTTATTATCCATCTGCAGCCAGTTCAATATGGGCCCGCAGTTGAGCGAGTCGGCGATGATGGACAGGTGAGAGTAGTACGAGAGAACGAGAGAGAGAAAAGGGAAAAGAAAGAGAGGGAGAGAACAGAGAGGGTTCAAATAGCAGCGCGTCAATGTACCAGGCGCCCAGAGATACCCAAGAGTAATCCAAGAATCTGCTTTCTGGGTCTAGTATTGCAGGGGCAATACTAATAGGGATTCTAGACAAAAAGTACCAGGCGCCAAGAGCTAACCAAGAGGAATCGTTGCCTCTTGCTAGACCGTGCGAATTGGGGTGCCAATA
Organism: Ostrinia nubilalis; assembly: GCF_963855985.1. Taxonomy (NCBI): domain Eukaryota; kingdom Metazoa; phylum Arthropoda; class Insecta; order Lepidoptera; family Crambidae; genus Ostrinia; species Ostrinia nubilalis. The sequence goes on along the minus strand of NC_087116.1, from coordinate 1,265,303 downwards.
TCACCTTTATCCCAGTCACAATAAGGTCGCCTTTGTTATCCATCTGCAGCCAGTTCGACACGGGCCCGCAGTTGAGCGAGTCCCAAGAGTTAGCTGCCTTTGTCTGCCAATATCGCCCCCATTCTAGACAAAAAGTACCAGGCGCCCAGAGCTGACCAAGAGGTATCGCTGCCTCCACTTGGTAGACCGTACGAAGCTCACCCCTATCCCGGTAATATTAAGGTCCTCACCTTTATTATCCATCTGCAGCCAGTTCAACATGGGCCCGCAGTTGAGCGAGACGGCGATGATGGACAGGTGAGCGTAGTACGGTAGTACGAGAGAACGAGGAGAGAAAAGGAAAAAGAGAGTGAGGGAAGAGGAAAAACTTTTACAAAGCGCGTCATGTACCAGGCGCCCAGAGCTATCCAAGAGTAATCTCTGCTTTCTCATAGCCAAAACTTAGCAGCAGAGGCAGTCAATAATGAGTGTCTGACGGAGAAAGAGAGAAAAAGAAAGAGAGAGAAAGAGAGTAAGGGATGGTCCAACTAGCAACGCGTCAATGTACTAGGCGCCCAGAGACACCCAAGAGTAATTCATGAAGCTTTCTGGGTCTAATATCGCCCCTATTCTAGACACAAAGTACCAGGCGCCCAGAGCTAGCCAAGAGGTATCGCTGCCTCCGCTTGGTAGACCATAAGAATCTCACCCCTATCCCAGTATCATTAAGGTGCTCACCTTTATATTGTCCATCTGCAGCCAGTTCAACACGGACCCGCAGTTGAGCGAGTCGTCGGCGATTATGGACAGGTGGTGCGCGTAGTGCGCTATGAGCCGGTTCGAGTGCTCGTCGTCCTCGCTCGATAGCTCCTCGGACGTTGACGAGGCCAGAATACGACGGAGAAAGAGAGAAAGAGACCGGAGAGGGTCCAACTAACAGCGCGTCAATGTACCAGGCGCCCAGACCTATCCAAGTAATCTCTACCTTCTCATAGCTACAACTTCACATACCATGATAACTGTGTGATGGGAAAGAGAGAGAGACGGATAGAATTAAAAAAAAGAGAGGAGAAAAGAAGAGTGTGAGCGTCAATGTACCAGGCGCCCAGAGACACCTAAGAGTAATCCAAGAAACTGCTTTCTGGGACTAGTATTGTTCCTATTCTAGACACAAAATACCAGGCGCCCAGAGCTAGCCAAGAATATGTATCAATACCTGCATCTGCCAAATGCCTACATGCTAATATCTCCCTTATCCCAGTCACAATAAGGTCACCATTATTGTCCATCTGCAGCCAGTTCAACATGGGCCCGCAGTTGAGCGAGTCGTCGGCGATGATGGACAGGTGGTGCGCGTAGTGCGCTATGAGCCGGTGGTAGTGCTCGTCGTCCTCGCTCGATAGCTCCTCGGTGACATTGGGTAGACCAGTATACGACGGAGATAGAGACAGAGAGAGAGAAAGAAAGACAGAGAGCGGAGATGGTCTAACTAGCAGCGCGTCAATGTACCAGGCGCCCAGAGCTGACCAAGAGGTATCTCTCCCTCCGCTTAGTAAATCGTACGAATCTCACCCCTATCGCGGTAGTATTAAGGTCCTCCTCACCTTTATTATCCATCTGCAGCCAGTTCAACATGGGCCCGCAGTTGAGCGAGTCGACGATGAGCGTAGTACGAGAGAGAGAGAAAAGGGAAAAAGAGAGAAGGAGAGAACGGAGAGAGTCCAACTAGCAGCGCGTCAATGTACCAGGCGCCCAGAGCACTCAGAGCTATCCAAGAGTAATCTCTACCTTCTCATGCTAAAACATAACATACCATGATAAGTGTGTGATGGAGAAAGAGAGAGAGACGGATAGAATTAAAAAAAGAGAGAGGAGAAAAGAAGAGTGTGAGCGTCAATGTACCAGGCGCCCAGAGACATCTAAGAGTATTCCAAGAAACTGCTTTCTGGGTCTAATATCGCCCCTATTCTAGACAAAAAGTACCAGGCGCCCAGAACTAACGACCAAGAGGTATCAATAAATCCGTCTGCCAAATGCATTCACTCTAATATCTCCCTTGTCCCAGTCACAATAAAGTCATCTATGTTATCCATCTGCAGTCAGTTCAACACGGGCCCGCAGTTGAGCGAGTCGTCTGCGATGATGGACAGGTGGTGCGCGTAGTGCGCTATAAGCCGGTGGTAGTGCTCGTCGTTTTCGCTCGATAGCTCTTCGGAGAGATTGGGGAGACCAAAATACGACGGAGAGAGAAAGAAAGAGACAGCGGAGAGGGTCCAACCAGCGCGTCTATATACCAGGCGCCCAGAGAGACACAAAACACAACTTAGCAAAGAGAAATAAAGAGAGAGAGAGGCAGAGAGAGAGAGAGAGAGAGAGAGAGAGAGAGAAGAAAAGAGAAAGAGGAGATGATCCAACTAGCAGCGCGTCAATGTACCAGGCGCCCAGAGACGCCTAAGAGTAACCCAAGAAGCTACTTTCTGGGTCTAGTATTGCGCCTATTCCAGACACAAGTACCAAGCGCCCAGAGCTAACCAAGAGGTATCGCTGCCTCTTCTTAGCCACAACTTAGCAGACCATAATAACCCTTACTGCAGTAAAATTAAGGTCCTCACTTTTACAGTTCAACACGAGCCCGCAGTTGAGCAAGTCGTCGGCGATGATGGGCAGGTGAGCGTAGTACGAGAGAACGAGAGAGAGAAAAGGGAAAAGAAAGAGAGGGAGAGAACGGAGAGGGTCCAACTAGCAGCGCGTCAATGTACCAGGCGCTCAGAGGTATCCAAGAGTAATCTCTACCTTCTCATAGCTACTGCTACAACTAACCTTAACATACCATGATAAGTTTGTGACGGAGAAAGAGAGGGAGAGACAGATAGAATTAAAAAATAAATATTTTTTCTTTCTTTCTTTCTAAAAAAGAGAGAGGGGGAAAGAAGAGTGTGAGCCTCAATGTACCAGGCGCCCAGAGAAACCCAAGAGTAATCCAAGAAGCTTTCTGGGTCTAATATCGCCCCTATTCTATACACACAGTACCAGGCGCCCAGAGCTGACCATGAGGTATCGCTGCCTCCACTTAGTAAGCCGTTCGAATATCACCCCTATCCCCTACAACCTAGCAGACCATAATGACCTCTATTCCATTTACAATAAGGTCCTCTCACCTTTATTGTCCATCTGCAGCCAGTTCAGCACGGGCCCGCAGTTGAGCGAGTCGTCGGCGATGATGGACAGGTGGTGCGCGTAGTGCGCTATGAGCCGGTGGTAGTGCTCGTCGTCCTCGCTCGATAGCTCCTCGGACAGGTTGGGGAGGCCGGACACTTTGCGGTCGTATATGCACCTGGAAACAACCATGGATTAATTACAAAGGTTATTTATTATAGGTCTCGTGCTCAACTCAGTCAGTACACAGAATAATAATAAGTACTACGTACAGAAGTTTTACTTCGCGAAGGTATTTAAAAAAAATTATGCACAATGTCATTAACAATATGGTGCAATTTAGCCTGTCTCAAGAGTCAAGCACCATTTTGTTGATAAACGTCAGTGATCGGCACTGCGCCGTAGCTATAGGGCTGACTTCGGTAAAATGATGTGACGTGAGGTGCCAAACTGCGGAAAATGGCGGGGGAAATACATTATAGCATGAATTATCATGAATAATATTAACTACTTATTTACCTCTCAGTATCTTGAGGCAACTTAAAAAAGTACATTCTGTGTTTTTATTATTATTTAGGCAGTTAAATACTGCACAGTATTTAGTACACCATTTTCTTTATTTCCTTCCATCATACACTAGAATACGCGTGCGTGAGTCAATGTTCGCTCGTATCTGAGGCCTTGTCGAATAGTATCCTGTAGGTGGGCCATCGTGCGTGTTTTGTTTTCGATGTAATCTCGCGGAGATGAACAGGCCTGGTATAACGCTAAAACTATATTACACAACCTACTGGAAGCTATCTCGCTCTTGTTAAATGTGTGCAAGCGAAACAGAAAGCACTTTTCAGTCCAACTATGCAAGATGTAATTATACGTTGTATTGTATACGCTGACTGCGTGATATATTTGCTTGTATTTATGGCCTCAACTCTCTTTGAGGGACCTATACCAGATACCAGGACCACTTAAGTATTTAAGAGTATAATGATAGTTTCACGATTGCAAGCGAATGTGACCCATAACGCTGACCACATACGGTTCAGTGACGCGTGTACAACATCCCAAACGTTTTGAACTGTATCTGTTATTGACTCGAAGTACCAGGACCACATAGCTACTGTTAATTGTGAAAAATCTAAGACGTTAAAATAGCGGTATCGTTATAGCCAATGAGCTGCTGTCATAGTGACATTGACGTAATGTCAATGTCACACGATCAAACGTCAGAATGGAGGGACGCGCGGAGACGACTCCGCGCGCTTTTGTGCTACTGCTAAGTGATGAATTGTAATTAAAATAAGGCAATATAATGTGAAAGATGAGTATCCAGTGTTTTATTTATGAGAATAGATCGACCGGCCTTTAATACTACTTAGGAGTCTATAAGCATGACATCACTGTTCAGTATGTCCGTTAGAGGTGCGAGCGAGTCTGACCCTTAACGCGACCACATAAAGCTCAGTATCTTGTGCACCACTCAAGCTGGCAGCCAGCGGCCGCGCTTGCATGCCAGAATGTAACCCTTAACGTTAACCAAATACAGCTCAGTATCGCAAGCATCGCTTTAGTTGGTGACCGCGCTCGCATGCAAGCGAGTGTGACCCTTAACTCTGAACGCAAAAGAACCAAAGCGTACTGTGAGACCTCATAGTATTGTTTTTTATACGTAATAGCGTGCACAACATCCAAAACATTTTGACTCGAAGTACCAGGACCACATAGCTACTTAGGAGTTATCACTGTCCGCGACGGTGCGAGCGAATATAAACCTTAACGCTAACCACATAGAGCTCATTATCACATCTATAGTCTGGTCTGTGAGCACGTAGAATTTTGTCCAATGACCACAAGCTACCCATCCTTATCGCTCGCGCGTAATGAGGATCAGTACTGTTGTAGAAAATTCAATAAAACTAGTATCTACGTTAATCTTTAAGACATAAGAAAGATGTATCTTTTTGAATTATCCAAATCGGACCATTACTTACGAAGATATTAAGTAATAAGCAGCTGTCCTTTTCTGCAGCAGCTGGCCCGCCCATGGGAACGGCGAATAGATAGGTAGGTACGTAGGTTTAACTCAGAAAAACTAAATAACAGGTAGGTATTGCGTGTACATCGAAATGATCTTCATAGCAATGTCTTGTAGCCTAGGCAGAGTGTATCTGCCTCAGCTATACCTTATTGTTAGAAGTAAATAAATTAATACTTATACATTTTTATATTTGACTTGGAAGAAGACAACACTTATGAACACTTTATTTCAATAAATCGCCAATTATGCCACCGCGGAGACCCCAATCGCGTCTCTGCGTTCCATTGAATCGTATGAGCGTATGGATTTTTAGCGTTATTTTTCACAATTTCTATTTTTAAAAATTACCTATCGATAGCTTACTTTATTCTGATGAATAAATGTCATTACAAGTTTTTTTCTAAAACTCATAGTTTGGCTAGAAAAAAATATTTTCTATCCACGCAGTACGCCGGCAGCGTTCGGATCGGATATAGTGACGTCATCGTCCCGGCGCCGGGCGGTCAGTGAACTTTTTTAGTAATTTGGCCATAACTTCGTCAATTTTTGTCGTAGAACAAAAATTTTTGGACTGTGTATTAAGGATTTCTTAGCCCTATAAATCTGCATTCACAGCTAAAAATCGAAATGATCCTCATTATGTTGCTATCGCGCTCGCACACTCACTGCGGCCGCCCGTCGCACAGTCGCGACAGCAATATAATTACGCGCGAGCGATAAGGATGGGTAGCTAGGGGTCATTGGACAAAATTCTACGTGCTCGCAGACCGGGCTTTACCTGTGCAGCATAGTGTCGAGTTGCCGGAAGTGCGTGCGACTGCGTGTGAGGGTCCATTCGCAGACGTCACCGGAAGCGCTCCAGCTTGTCGATAGAGGTCGCGCCGACTCGTCCGATGACGTCACGTGTGAACGCACTTTGAGGCAGATCCAACCTGGAAAGGGACAATAAGTACGTTAGTTTCAGATAATTTTTATAGTAGACAGTGAGATTTCTGTGAACAGAAAAAAATTTAAAACTTCCCCCTGGGTCGAGTATGACAGGTCATACCTTAATCCCGGTCAGAATATCACAAGTCTCACTTTCCCCCGGATCAGAAATTATCACAAGTGTCACATGCCCCCGGGTCAGAATACCACAAGTCTCTTCTAGAAGCGAGCGCAGTCCTCGAGTTTGGAAGCGACAGGAGTCTCACCTGCCCCCGGATCGAGTGGCACAGGTTTCACCTTCCCCGGGTCAGAATATCACAAGTCTCACCTGCCCCCGGGTCGGAATATCACAAGTCTCACCTGCCCCCGGATCGGAATATCACGTCTCACCTGCCCCCGGGTCAGAATATCACAAGTCTCACCCTTCCCCGGGTCAGAATATCACAAGTCTCACCTGCCCCCGGGTCATAATGTCACAAGTCTCTTCTTGAAGTGAGCGCAGTCCTCCAGCTTGGATGCGGCAGGAGTCTCACCTGCCCCCGGGTCAGAATATCACAAGTCTCACCTTCCCCTGGGTCGGAGTCCTCGCAAGGCACGGTCTCGATGCTCAGTCCTCCGAGCGACACCCTCTCGTAGTGGAAATGAGCGCACTCTTCTAGTTTGGAAGCGGCAGGAGTCTCACCTGCCCCCGGGTCAGAATATCACAGGTCTCACTTGCCCCCGGGTCAGAATATCACAAGTCTCACCTGCCCCCGGGTCAGAATATCACGAGTCTCACCTGCCCCCGGGTCAGAATATCACAAGTCTCACCTGCCCCCGGGTCAGAATATCACAAGTCTCACCTTCCCCTGGGTCGGAGTCCTCGCAAGGCACGGTCTCGATGCTCAGTCCTCCGAGCGACACCCTCTCGTAGTGGAAATGAGCGCACTCTTCTAGTTTGGAAGCGGCAGGAGTCTCACCTGCCCCCGGGTCAGAATATCACAGGTCTCACTTGCCCCCGGGTCAGAATATCACAAGTCTCACCTGCCCCCGGGTCAGAATATCACGAGTCTCACCTGCCCCCGGGTCAGAATATCACAAGTCTCACCTGCCCCCGGGTCAGAATATCACAAGTCTCACCTTCCCCTGGGTCGGAGTCCTCGCAAGGCACGGTCTCGATGCTCAGTCCTCCGAGCGACACCCTCTCGTAGTGGAAATGAGCGCACTCTTCTAGTTTCGGGAAACGACAAGAGGGCGGCGGCGCGGGCTGGAAACAATATTAAAATAAATTAAAGCCCGGTCTCTGAGCACGTAGAATTTTGTCCAATGACCCCAAGCTACCCATCCTTATCGCTCGCGCGTAATTATATTGCTGTCGCGACTGTGCGACGGGCGCCCGCAGTGATAGTGCGAGCGCGACAGCAACATAATTACGCGCGAGCGATAAGGATGGGTAGCTTGGGGTCATTGGACAAAATTCTACGTGCTCACAGACCGGGCTTTAGTTAGTCTAACTTTTTCTAGATAACCCCTCGTGCTAAGCTAAGTCTACGTGTTACGAATGGGTTTCCCACAATAGATAGTCCAGCGGTGTTTGAACTACCGACGCACGGCAAGACAGGAATCGGCAGTTCGCCACTGACACTATAAATTATTGGGCTATAATATTATCACCCTATCAAAGCATTGTGTAACTATAACTGAGGTAACCATTGATCATCACCACAGTCAGACTTCATAGAGGCCCGATTGGCATATTTGTCCCTTTTAGATTTTTACAACCTCTTCAAAAGATCCCAATGGGTTCAACTATGCTATCACGTAGACGCTAATAAGATGAGATTTCATCCCATCCAAAGATGACCCAGCGAGGGCATCGGGAAATCTGGTTTCTGTCTGGTCTGGGTTTTTTTTTTTGTATGGGACGTGACCGTTCTTCTTTTTGTGGCACAATACACGGAGAATCTTGGTCAATGTAATGGTTAGTCCGTGATTCTTGGTCAATATAATAGTTAGTCCAAGACTCGTGGTTAGTTATTCTAATGCCCGTTTTCACTATCAATGCCTAATTTTTAAGTGACCACTATCAGAGTAAATACAAATGAGTAGGTCATCTTCATAGAAACGCCCGAGCGCGGTTTGTATGTGAGCGCGCCAATACGTATGCCGCTCGGACGTTTCTATGAAGATGACCTACTCATTTGTATTTACTCTGCCACTATGGTAACACTAATCAAGAGTTTTCAAAGGGGTCACTTAAAAATTAGGAATTGATGGTAAAAACGGGCATAAGACTCGTGGTCAATATTTAATGTTCAGTGGAATAAGTACTTACGTTGTCAGTCAAATCGAAGGTAGCCGACGCGGGCGGCGCCGACTGGCTCATGGCTGATGTCTGTGACGTCACCGGCGTCATGGTCAACGCCGTCAGGGATATTGAGCCTGGAAGGAACAGAATCATCACTATCAGGTCATTAAGGCACACTTTCCACGGTCCGTCTAGCTCAGAGGGAAGAGCAGTTGCCGGAGCAAGCGAAAGGTTGTGCGTTCGATTCCCATCTTACGCAGTTTGATTTTTGCAAGTTCTTTGAGATGCGACTCCTAACGGTTGGGGAGGCCTGATGTTCGCATATTTGTCCCTTAGTCGCCTCTTACGACATCCACGGGAAGAATAGGGATGGTTCTTTCTACTCTGACCAAACCAAACGGCACTGGCAAGACCTGAGCTTCGTATATTTGGTTCTTAGTTGCCTCTTACTTACGACATCCACGGGAAGAGTGGGGGTGGTTCTAATGTATTCCGCCTGGACAACATGGTATATGCTTAAGTTATAAAACTACCAAAACCATAGGGTATCTTATTTGATCAAAATAAACTTACCAGGTGTTTCTCGCTTACATTCTTGCTCGGTGGACGCTCTGGTTGAACTCCTGGACTCCGAGCTGAATCTGACTGATCTGTAAAGGAAAAATAAAAAATATAGTGATAAAGTATTCAGCCAGTTTGATGCCACGATAGCTCACTCGTGTCGTGACACAAGCATATTTAGCTTAGTACGAGGAGCTAACGGGACTATTAGTAATTTATAAAATAAATTATAAACGGACTATAAAAATGATTTTAGATGGATCATGTAACTGTTTATCTTGATGTGACTAAAAAGTTATTTTACCTGTTCTTGTGCTTGTTGACCAAGTGACCGTTGACCAGTTGGTCGACGGCCAACCACCATCGACACATCAACGACCAGCAGGTCGTCCCAGGTACCGCTGGGAAGACGAAGTCGCTAAGGACCTGCGCGATCTCCACGCGATAACTGGCGAAAGGCGGCGTAGAACAGACCGAAGTGACAACTCTTATTGGAGGCCAAGACTCACTTTGTGTCGCTGCGCCAGCCCTAGTTTCAAAGGTCTATCATAATAATTATTATAGGAGGAACTACGACAAACATGCCTCTCTCTCTCTCACCTGTGGAAGCCCGCGCTGTGCGTCATGCTGTCTCGCTCCGGCTCGGCGAACGCCCGCGCTGCGAGCGACTGACAAGACATCACCGAACCGTGAGGGGAGCCCTGAAACAGAATACACGAAATTAAGCACTATTGCAGGTGCAAAGGATTGCGAGTCCAATGACAGTTTAACTTTCCCCCGGGACAAACTTGACCTTCACTGGTTGGGTTGTTGGCGGTCAAGCTGTAGATCCTGGCTACACAGGAGTTGCAGCGGTGGGAACGAGGTGGGAATAGTCCCGTATATTATTATAGGTGCAAATATTGGCAAGTCCTACGAACTAAATAGGACAGAGGAAGGTAAAATAGATGGATTCATCAGTAAACAATATTGCTTATCTTGAATGCTAGTAAATTATATTATTTATGTATTTTCCCTATGTAATACATATAAATAGCCATGATAATTACAGAACAGAATACATGAGCGATAAAATTGCAATAATTGGACATATCGTTTAGAATACCGGTATACCTAACCTCGTTTGGAACTGAATTTAATGTGGCGCTTCTTTTTAGCATTTGCCAAAATTGCTCGAAGCACAGGTTCTATGGTAGCACAATTACTTAATAGTTCTTTACTGTTGGTAGAGCAAAAAATAATAAGAAAAGTAAGTGTACACTGTAAAGGCTCCTCAAGAGCAAAATTTGTTCATTTGCAAGTACTATTTTAATGTCTAAACAAATATAATTTTTGATTTGATAAGTAATCAAAATCGGTGTTGTCACGTGTTGTCTTATCAAGTAATTTAGAAATCTGTTACCGATTCTTATTGTACGATAAAATGTATCTGGGTGGTTACTCCGAAAAACGTTATCCGAACTTTCGAATGTTACCATCTCTCTCACGCAAAACGATATGCCACTTGATGCCAGCATGGGTGACGGTGACAGATAGACCCAAAACTTGTAACCCAAGAGTTGTAAAGAAACTGGGGGCTTTTAGTCTTCAATTCGAAACTTGAGTCTATTTTCAAGACTAGGACCCGTTAGTTACATGATTCTGAGTCTTTTCGAGTCTTCTGAGTCCTTTTGAGTCTTTTAAGTTGTTTGAGCTAGACTGATTCATGACTCAGGACTCAGTCATGAGTTCTTTCAAAAAGATTCAGCCTTTGAGTTCTTTTTGGAAGGACTAGTCTTTTACAAAAGACTCAAAATTTTGAAGGACTTGAACTCTAAGTTTTATTTATAAGACTCGAGTCTTCAAAAATGGCTCAAGTTCTATAAAATAAGAATCCAAAAGTCCAGATTCTTACAACACTAACACTATAGAGTGCGCTTTACACGTGTGGTGGCTCGCTACTGTTCGTTTTCCAATAGTTTTGATAGACATTACACTATCTTTATGTGCATATACGTGTACACACACAAGGAAAGCTCACTCGCCTTCGTGAATTGCAAGAACTAGTATACCCGAACGTAGCGTTTAAGAGTAGACCTGCAGATGGTACAGATAACTCCAAGTGCTGTCGCTGTCACATTTACGCGTCATTACGAAAAACGTTCTCTCGAGTGGCACTTAAAACGAAACAGTTATTCGACAATGTTCCAGTGGTTGGCAGATTTTGCTTCACTGATAAAAATATTACACGACATACTATGAGGTACATCATTTGCAATAAATATGTTTCTTCCCGCGACTTCACCCGCGTGGTTTTTGCTAAAAGGAAGCTCTTGGCCTGCATCTCACCTCACCTGATAAAAAGTGAAAATCAGGCCAGAGATGGAAGCGAGCCTTTCCCAGAATCAACCAGAAAGGAACAAGCCATCTTACCTCCAATCCAAACCAAATGAGAAATAACTCAGTGTCCACGCAAGCTTTTTTAAATATTTTTTACACTACCAGGAAAAAAACTATTCTATGTTTTCCTTGGGTGTCAAAATCTCAAAATCATCAATTTTTATCTGTACTCGTAAATCAGTAGGTACAGAGTGAAAGATAGACCTTAACTTCGAACTCCTCCTATGTTCTTCTGATTAACTTCGTTGCGGGTCCAATGACAGTTTAACTTGACTTCAAACTTGACCTTCACTGTTTGGGTTATTATCGGTCACGCTGTAGATCATGGCTACACAGGAGTTGCAGCGGTGGGAATGAGAGGTGGGAATAATCCCGTAATCGCAGGGTAATATTTCTTGCGCTGCAGTGGTAGTGTTAAATTAATACAGGGATGTGTAAAAGCGCTTTTTAGAGGGCTATCTGCAGAAAATTAATGACTTTTATTTAAAGTGATAATTTGAAACCTAGGGACAAACATAATATTTTAGCACGCGATTAAGTCTTCCTGTGAAAAGCCGTATCTCAGTCAAAGCAACTACCAAACTCTATACCGTTCATCTAAGCCGGTTCACAGACTGACAGAATTACTTCCACATTCATAACATTAGTATAGATTATTATCTGCCACTTTTCTCAAGTATGCGGAGGTCGTATCTATTGTGGATTTGTGGATGATCACACGAAGTAATATCAACTGGAGATCCGATCCTACGCACTGACTGACGTCATAATATTACTAACGAGGTGGTATATTGAATAATGGGGCTTGCGGCCGTGATATGAAATGTATAAAATAACTAGCTTTTGCTCGCGGCTTCACCTGCGTGAAATTTAGTGTACCAGATCGGTATAAATTATAGCCTATGTGTTAATCTGGGTTACAAACAATAATACTGTAAAGTTTCAACAAAATCCGTTCAGTAATTTTTGCGTGAAAGAGTAACAAACATCCAGACATCCAAACTTTCGCATTTATAATATAGTAGGATATAAACCTGATAAATATAGACTGGAAATCAATTTAGAAAATGTTTATAACGTGTTTAGTTTGCTTGAAATTATTCAGCGGATATTTTTTATTAACTCATAATTTCTGTAAGATACGCCATATCTATTTTTTTACGGACTGCAATATTAGAAGACTGTTTTCCGCGTTTTCTTTTGTCACACAAATGCGCTGTGCTCGTGTTGCCTAATTGATTTTTTCGTAGCAATAAGACCGCCTGTATTCTTCTTATCGTGTCGACAACAAACCTACACAGGGTCAAACAGGGTTGCAACTCAAAAGTAACTAGAAGTTGCAGTTTCGTTGCAATGAGGGCTATCGTTTTAGCGCTCACCAGTTAGCGCCACTGTAGAGTAAGGTCCTGTCACTTGCTAGTAGCGAAGACAGTGGCACCAACTGGTGAGCGCGAAAGTGGTAGGAGGACTATCGCATTTGCACTCATCAAGATGGCGCCACTGTAGAGTAAGGTCCTGTCAATCGCCAGGGGTGCCAACTGTTAAGTATAAAAACGATAGCCCTCATTGCGTTTCACTGTGTGTTCTGGGCCTAATGCAACTTTATATTCTTCCGATAATCCTTGTTCCTTGTCTATGCTACGTTTATTTTCACTCTCATCATGTGAAATCTTATATCATCTTTCTCGCTCCGTATTCCAGTGCAATTCATCTTCCTAGTCGCGTAGAAAAGAGACAAAAACAGCAAGAAAAGAGTCCGTTTGAATTTGAATATTGTCTTATCGGCACCAAATATGGCTGCCCATAATCATGATGTTAATGCCATTGTTCCATTGTGTCGTCTACGCTCCTTATAAATATAAACGCGTAGTTTCGGAAGTAGGTTAACAGCTGGCTTGAGACAGTAAAACATATTTATGAAAGCGGATGGCTCGGAGAAGCGATGGCTGGGTTTGAGAGATAAAGGAATAGGGGCGGTTCTACATGTTATGGTGAAAACCGGCCCTGTTTGGCAACTAAACGTCACAATCTTTTAAGAATTTAGTATGGTGTGTGTCGCATGAGTAGATAGGTTATAAATTTTAACCCGGCGAGGATTTGGTGGTGTCAATTTGACCCCGCTCTTCATATTTTGTGTCGTCATTCATCATCATCAGGTCATTTAGTCTCCACTGCAGGAGCACGACCCTCTAATTGACCAGAGGCAAATGGAGGATTTGGCCTACACTCCCCACGCTGGCCAGACGGGTTGGGGAGGCATATTTTGTGTAACAGTTGTTGTTGATTTTGAACATCTCAGTATCATAAGGGCATAGGGCTAATCAACCTGATTTCTAATTCATAAATCGATTAATCAGTCTCAAAATCGGCTTCTTAGGCCCAGAACAGACAGTGAAACGCAACTGCAACTTTCTGATGATTCTTATGAATGAAACTGAAACTGATATTTTCAAACTGGTCGCGTCATGTGTGGTCTCTCAACGGACGCTATGGCAGAAACTTAGATGCAACTCAAAAGTAACTAGTAGTTTCAGTTTCGTTGCAGTTGCGTTTTACCGTCTGTTCTGGGCCTTAGTCATCCAGCAATATCTTTGCACAGCATCGATATTAGACTGCACTTCTGTTAGATAACCGTCGAAATCGAAAGCTCATTGTGTGTGTTTCACACAGCATTACTTTCGTGTACACGCAACGGTTCCTCAATGACGATTTATTAGTTTTACTCAAGTTTGAAGAAGGATTCGATTTTGTGGTTGTCTGACACGCGAGAACGGTATTCGGTGTGTAAACGGTAATGTAAGGCTTAGGCTTTTTCCACCAAGGCGGAGAGGAGACGAGCGGAGTGGAAAGGAGACGAGCGGAGAGGACAGGTGACGTGCCTAGCTGTCAGTCTATTGCTGCTTACTTTTTAGGGTTCTGCAGTCCTGACAAGGAACCCTTATAGTTTCGATATGTCTGTCTGTCCGAGGTTTTGCATGGAAACTATTGGTAACCTACTAGAGAGCTGTAATTTTGTGGAAGTATGTATCGTGACACGACACGCACTTGGCTAATTTTTTAATTACTGGGTGAAGCAAACACAAAATCACGATTAATACTTTGTTTTAGTGCTAAGACACTCACCTTGACCTTGGCGAATAATACGAAAATAGAGCTCAATTTGAACGAAAAATGGATGTTTGTCACAATATTTCTAATGACATAGAAAGTAGGTAAAATAAAGAACACATTTCATGCCGTTTTTGAAAGAAGGAGAATATAGGAAAGATAGTAGAATTACACAACAATTATTACAACTACCACAACATTTACAAGATGCAAACATCTATTAAATATGGTCGATGTTATGTTTTCAATGACATTTCATAATCACAAATAATACTCATGCATGTAAGGTTTGTATCATTAAGTGACGTTCGAAAACTTGATCGGAACTCAAGCATAGATACATCATCATCATTTCAGCCACAGGACGTCCACTGCTGAACATAGGCCTCCCCAATGATTTCCAGATTGAGCGGTTGGTAGCGGCCTGCATCCAGCGCCTTCCTGCTACCTTTATGAGGTTATTTGTCGTATTTTCTTGTCAGATCCTTCAGACGATGTAAAATTGTAAATGACAAGAGTTGACTCTAAATTATTAATTGAGATAATAATTCAATATCCAATTAATTAATCGATCAAAATTTTGGCGTTGACACCATTAAGCAATGATTTCTAGATCATCATTAAAATCAATTTATTTCTACTCAATAAGTAGATTCAATTTCAATTAACTGTGAAATAATAAATATAATTGGTTTGAAATCAATGGATAGTCAAAATCTTGTAATGACAGTTTGCTATGTTACCAATTAGTAGGAATGGGAAAATAATATTTTGGAAATGCATAAAAAGTATTTCAAAATTGCTTCATGGTGTCTATAAAATTGGGTATTTGACATCATTCACCAATAGTTCAAAAGCACAACTTTTTTAAACACACTTCATTCTGTGAACTTAATTAATTTTAAATCAACAGTAAATTATGATTTTTAGTCGCTTTATAATTGATAAAAAGTTAGTCAATAGAGTTGGCTAAATAGTGACATCATTGGCTTTCATTGCCCTACAAAATCATGGGAGAGTCCCTTCTTCGTCTTAAAATTTTGTTAATGGCCAGGTCTAGGATATTATGGCCCACAGAGTGACCTGCATTTAGACAGTTCAGTAACATACATCAATTAATTGATTGGTGATGTCAAGTACCCAATTCTAACATGGAAATAGGTATGGTATGGTTAAAAAAAACAAAAATAAAACAAATGACATACAGACAACATCTATGCCGCTAGGTCTAACTGCTCACATTGTGACCACAGAGCATCCATCCATCGGAGCAGACGCCGAACACCCTTCTCATGGTCGGTAAACACTAAAATATAGCAATTTCACTTTCAAAAATGCCATTTAGTTAGTTTTTTCACCAATTTTAACACAATGCACTTCACTAGTTATTCAATTTAGAAAACTCCAAATTTGAATTTTGAATTTGCACTGACACTAAACTTTTTTTTGTTTACTTTTTAATAGAACACTCGTGTTTTCGCTATCGATCTCATTTTGGACTGAATGTTTTTGAAGCACTGGCGAAATATTTCGAAAGAGTTTCAGCATAGAATCGCAACTTTCCGGTCCAACGGTTAACTGGCTGGATGCAAATGAAAAAAATGAAAACCAGACCGCTGCAGCATTGCGACAGTAAAAACAATATTTACATTAAAACTGGGCTACAAAACAAAAATAGATGTCTGTCCCCCTGCTATGACTGCAGGATAACTCCGACCGAGCTAAGTTATTGAGTCCCAAGCTTCGTTTCGTGTTCGATATCACTTGTGACGTTAACAAATCAATGTAATAACGCGAAACTAATTCAGCAAAAAGCTTTTTCTCGTGAAATATTCGCGAATCGTAACTCAAAACGCTAATTCGATTTGACAGCGGCGGACGCCCCGCGCCCCGCGGCGAGCACTGGCGGTCGATGGCGGTGTTGTCAGTTCGGGGAGAATTTACCCCACTTATGGGAGAAATTAAAAATTCGCACTACAGTATATTAATCAAGTCGCGTTAAAAAAACTGAACTAGATTTGTAAGTTTAATTACATCTTGATGCAATACCAACATTGCGATATTGTAACATTTAAATAAAGCATTGTTAGAGCAAAAAACATTGTTTTATTGTGCACTTACAAAAATTCACACAAGCGCTAGTTAACATTCGTCCAGCATCTTGATAACGGTTATGAGTTCTCACAATTTTGTACAGTCGAGAGCACATCAAAGTATACATTTTTTTGTAGCAAAATAGTACCTAATCCAACTGTATAAGACACCACAATGTTAAGCTTAATGTGCTGCTGTTAAAGTCAAGTAGGACAGGGTCGAAATGTCTTCACGCTAATCATGCTTACTCATTGCCCCAAAATAGCGGGATAGTTCTTAGAATGATTTGTAATTTCGCGTTGAATAAGGTGATTATGAGAAAATAATTGAATAAGTTAATGTTGAATTATTTTTTGTGCGATGACTGTGAAGTATTATACAGTGTGTCCGGGCTTGTAGTGATCAAACTTTAATGGCGTAATCTATGGACAATTTTATCGATGAAAATACTTCAAATTTGGGGCTTGACCCATTTGTCGCAAAATTAGGAGGATTTAAGTTTTTATTTTTTAGTTTTCACCTCTCCCTCCAAAAACAAGTGAAAACGTGGGTAACTTAACATTAATAAGCGAATATTTGATATCATGCAATAGTCAATAAAATTATCTATTAGTAGAAGTGGAAAACGGACACAAGTTTCATACATTTTATGGAAGTAAGAATGGATTGAATTAGAAAAAGACATAATTTTTTTCACTTCTTTTTCAGTTATTTTCCAACACAAGAAAAACCAGGTCTTTAAAGTATGTTTTATTTGCATTGTATTATTAGTATTTGAGCTATTCTACAAAACTAATGTAAATTTATTAGTCTACGTCTATTAGTTTCGACGTAATTGTTGAACAAAGATACCCCTTCCCAGCCGGTTCCATAGCGCTGCTAACATGCGAAAATGCACTGCCTGAAAGAATCACACAACCTATTCCGACGCGCTATGGAACCGGCTGGGAAGGGGTATCTTTGTTCAACAATTACGTCGAAACTAATAGACGTAGACTAATAAATTTACATTCGTTTTGTAGAATAGCTCAAATACTAATAATACAATGCAAATAAAACATACTTTAACGACCTGGTTTTTCTTGTGTCGGAAAATAACTGAAAAAGAAGTGAAAAAAGTCATGTCTTTTTCTAATTCAATACATTCTTACTTCCATAATGTGTATGAAACATGTGTCCGTTTTCTACTTCTACTAATAGATAATTTTATTGACTATTGCATGATATCAAATATTCGCTTATTAATGTTAAGTTACCCACGTTTTCACTTGTTTTTGGAGGGAGAGGTGAAAACTAAAAATTAAAAACTTAAATCCTCGTAATTTTTTGACAAATGAGTCAAGCCCCAAATTTGAAGTATTTCCATCGATAAAATTGTCCATAGATTACGCCATTAAAGTTTGATCACTACAAGCCCGGACACACTGTATATTAAACTGTACAAATAGATAATGACTGGATTCCGTGGAGGGTAGTTGAACGGGAAGGTCGATCTGTTTTAATGGTTTCAATTTATTATTTAATGGACTTTAGTGTACAAATTTGGTGTTATTTTGTGTTCTAAAGTGCAGTGAAGTGATAAATTATAAAAAACATTGAAATACTTCGAATTTGAGCGCGCATCGAGTGTCGAGTGGGTTGTCGTATGAACAACCCGCTTTGGACCCGGTGGCGTCTCGAAACCTGCTTACGGGCATACTTAACTCCACGGAATCCATGAAAAATCAATAGAACTGAAACACCCACGTTCTATTGTTATCTATGTCAATATTTTTCACTCGACATTCGCAGAAATAAACCTCCCAGAGAGGTTTGGTTGCCACAAATAAAAAAAAAAAAAAAAAAGATAATGACTTCGTACTTCGGAGGGCATCAGTCCAATCACTCCAATCGGGGCAATATCAGACGCAAGGCAGTCTAACATCAAATACCATCCCGTTTGAAACTCTTCGTCAACTTCAATACGTGTTAATTACTGCTATAACTTCCTATAGAGTAGGTAGGTGTTATAACCTTTATAAATGAGAACGTTTAGATGTCTGGCTGGATGGATGTTTGTTACTCTTTCACGCAAAAACTACTGAACGGATTTTGATGAAACTTTACAGTATTATTTTTTATAATCCAGAATAACATATAGGCTATAATTTATGATGATCTGTGAAAAACTAAATTTCACGCGGGCTAAGCCGCGGGCGGAAAGTTAGTTTTGTATTAAAAGGGAACCTATTACGTCACTAGTTTGCGATCTCATTATTTTATGTATTAATTTCACAGCTAATGAAAATTGATAATTACAGCACAGCTAACTCGGTTTTCAGATCTAGAAGATTTCATAAGTCTGAATTATTTGATAAGTACCCAATTTTAAAAGGAAAAACTTACCTATAGGAAGTAAATATAGACAACCTGTTTCTTATTAAAGGGATCTCTAAGACACTCCTACACTACATTAGCATCGTAAATGCATAATGTGACATAATTAAAACGCGAGCGTCGCGTTGTTTACAAACGAACGGCATCCACAAACATCGGTGACATAATTCGTGGCCGGCGATGCGTGGACGCATGCCTGGAGCTGCATGGGTTTAGAACTAACAACTTGCGACGCATTATGTTCGTTCATTTCAGCCAACTGACGCCCACTGCTGGACAAAGGCCTCCCCCAAGGATTTCAACACAAAAGACAGACTGGTCGTGCGCTGCCCGCATCCTGGCTCTTCCCGCGACCTTCATCAGATCGTCGGTCCACCTAGTGGAAAAAAAACCGATACTGATACTGGCTGACAGGGTGCCACAAATTAAAAATCTGTTTTTTTTTTAGATAAAAAGGGTTTTTTTAGGAACATCTGGCTGGTGGATGACTAGATAGTATCAGCACAAGAATTTAAGGGTTTACGATACTTCTTGTGTGTTTTAAGAAAGCCGTACATAATTTTAAAGATCCTAATGTTGTATTGGATAGGAAACCGGTCATGCTGTAACGGTAGAAAGTTACCACAGAATAACTAATAGTACGAAGTTAACAAAAAATTCACCGTAAGCTATGCCCGATAGATTAGTTAATGGCTAATCATCAAAATTAAGACGAATAAAATAGCATAATATAAAAAAGAATGGCCGTGGAAGCCTTCTACATGAGAGGAAATAAGAGGCAACGAATAGCAAAACGTAGCAACGGATTATTAAGCTTCTAAGACCGCTGGACCATTATGGTGAACCCAACACTAACATTTATTGGAATAAAAATAATTAGCAAAGGAGCATTTTCCACACCACAGCAACATTTGCATACAAAAACAAACATAATCAAATTATTCCGCTTATTAAACAATATTTGAGCAGAAGCCCTACGAGTGCTCGCAAGATGTCCATAATGCGCGACAGATGACAGCATGACGTAAGTGCAAAGCTTAAGAACTAATTGTAAAGTTCATTAGACGATCTGGATGATTTTGACTTCAAATAATTAGGGGCATCTAAAGTTAATAGTAACGTGATCCACCTGTTTCCTAGATATAAGTGTCAATTTTACTGCCGAAATAGCTCAAATTTTTAATAGCTTGCGATAATTTTATGACAGTCGGAGAAAAGGGAGCCAGAGAGAGGATCCTCAGTAAGCAGTTGAATGAAATGAAATAGTTTATTCAGTAGAGTAGACCCTTTCCAGAGCACTTATACACGTCGCAAATATAGCTTGCCCTACCACCAACATATTATGGTGCTGAGAAGAAGTGGCGGAAGAAACTCAGTCACCTTTGTCAACCGTTGAGTCAGCAGCAGTTGAGGATCGTCGACCTGATAATCATCATCCATCAGGTGAAAGGAGTTTCCACGTCGCAGTAAAATAAAAAAAGATAAATGTGCTTATGGTCACTTTTTGTCGCCAAAACCGGTGACTTTAGACTC
The DNA here is from genome assembly GCF_963855985.1 of Ostrinia nubilalis. NCBI lineage: Eukaryota > Metazoa > Arthropoda > Insecta > Lepidoptera > Crambidae > Ostrinia > Ostrinia nubilalis. The sequence goes on along the minus strand of NC_087116.1, from coordinate 1,244,868 downwards.
TAAATTCTAAATTTTAGAGGACGAAACATTGGGGAAACCCACAATTTTTCATGTTAGCATAGCAATATGAAAACACAATGCTTTTGAAAAAAAAGTGTTTTGATTAGGAAACCGAACTCCACGCGGCAATAGCAGTCTATAAACAATTTTATAAACCACAGCTATGTCTATGTCCGGACAAATAGCACAACAAGTTAAGCATTGTAGTACCTTACGTACTTGTAACAAGTGTTGTTTTGCAACAAACATGTATAACCTGACGTGCTGTCCACAGTACACAAGCCACAACATTATCGAACATAGTAAAGGGCCATTAAAATGACAGACACGCATTTGTAACGAGTTTTCCTTATCGGAGGTAAATAACATCGCGTTTAATAATAAGAATGAGCAATCAAATTAGACGCGTATAGACGCGGGATTAGTCATAAATGACCACAGCTGGGGGAGATCAGTAAGTAAAACTACCAAAGTTACTATAACAAGTTGCCTAGGCTCGAGAGTCGAGTTGAATGAGATGAGACGCATAAAACGATATAAATCTTCTTTACTAATATTATTAATGCGAAAGTAACTCTGTCTGTCTGTCTGTCTCTCTTTCACGCCAAAACCACTGAACCGATTTTGATGAAATTTGGCATAGAGACAGTGGCGGCGTAGCATGGGTTGGCACCCGGGGCGATCACATCACCCCCCCCCCCCCCCCGTCATAAGTCCTAAGGCACCCCCTGGTACCCCCAGGATTTTTTTGGTGTTACCTACCGATTCGAAGATTCAAAGACAATCGCCCCCCGTATCATGACATAGACCGCAGACTTGTCATGCAGATGCGCCATTGAGTACTAATCTGTGCGACTTGTGTCACCCCCTGATGCTTGGTCACCCGGGGCGGACCGCCCCCACCGCACCCCCCCTTACGCCGCTACTGCATAGAGATAGTTTGAGTCCCGGGAAAGGACATAGGATAGTTTTTATCCCGATTTTTGAAACATGAACGCGTGTGAGAAACAAAATTCCACGCGGGCGAAGCCGCGGGCGGAAAGCTAGTATTTCAATATTTGGATCGATTGATATGCTTGTGTCTATTTTTGAGTGCATCTCTTCAATAAAGAGAGCCTAGGCCCAAATATTAATCTGCGCGAAACTAAATCAGTACGTTACTCGATCGGTCTATCACACACCCTAGGATGCTGAAATAGTAAACATAAATAAAGAGACAGCCCTCCATTCCACCTTAAAGTTATCTTTGAGTAACAGCAGGTTACCTAAACTGCCTAGTGGTTTCGTAAAGTTGACTTTGCATAACTGCATGCAGGTTACTCAAAAAGTCAAACTGTTTAGGCTAGTGGATCTCTACTAAGTAGAGTACTGAAAATAGTGACTGTCAGAATTCGAATTCAGAAGGAAACGCAAACGACAGGCCAAATATTTAATTTGATTCGAGTCTGACAATAACAGCAATGTAATAAGACGAAATGTGCTGGCTGATCTATCACACGCTGTGCCAGTTATGTCATAACTGGTACTGGTGTATTAATTAGTCGACACAAGCATGTACGACGTCCATGTTTTATGTAAGTCTCTACTCTATTTGTCAGGAGAAAACTCGTAAATACCCGTTTTCTTCTTACGATATAATAGATCTTTCACTAACAAGTTTTGTCTATAACTGGCCACGGTTAAGTCCATGGTGTCACCCATTAGAATGGTTTAATGAAACTGTAGAAATTATGTGTATTGGTTGGAAGAAAAAAATCTGTCAGGGTCTTCAAGACGTAACCTATGGACTCGAGAACTACTTGAAAAGACAAAAGATAATTTTAATTAGTAATGAGAATTCTGTGAACCCCTACAGAAATTAGGGTTTTTGCTAATAGCAGTATAGTAAATGCTTTCAACAACAAGGGTGTCCGCGGAAGACTAGCTTCTTGATGGTATGCCCCTTGCGAGCATGACACGAGAAATAATGAGCAGGGGCCTGCTAAGACAGTGTTATCTACTTACCATTATTATTCTCCCGAATTGTTATAAAAAATACTGTTAATTTATTATCATCATCATCATTTCAGCCACAGGTCGCCCACTGCTGAACATAGGCCTCCCCCAATGGTTTCCATGTCGACCAGTTGGTAGCGGCATAGAAAAAAAAATACTCTGGTAGCGGCCTGCATTCAGCGCCTTCCTGGTACCTTAATGAATACTGTCAGTTACCATAAAGTTTTTCTTTCTTACTAAGCATAATAGTCCTCACCTTATCGATCGTAACAAAGTCAGAACCTAAGTTTTGAATGAAATTAAACTTTTCCATATAGAGTAACGCGACTAACTTTCTATTTAATAAACACAGCACCTGACAATAGGTCCTCAGGCCTCCGTTACCACAATCGGTATTGTTGTGTCTAGTTACATCAGCATTGTCTAACGCGTGCCGTCATTTGTGAATCAGGTGCTATCATTGACGGAATAGGCTGTAACTCGCGAAAAAAACTCATAAAACTAATTTTATTTTCGCAAGTAGGCTTTTGGGCCGATGGGCCAGCTAGGTTCTGGAGTGGAGACCACGTACTGGAAAACGCAGCGTAGAACATCCACTCACAAGGTGGACCGACGACCTCATAAAGGTAGCGGGATGGCGCTGGATGCAGGCCGCCACCAACCGGCCATTGTGGAAATCATTGGGGGAGGCCTATGTTCAGCAGTGGACGTCCTATGACTGAAATGATGAAGTAGGCTTCTAAAATGCACTTTTACACGTCCCAGTATTAACCCTACCACTGCTTCGGGACAATAAATGGGCCAGTGCTGAGAAGAAGCAGCGCTAAAAATTCAGTCACCATTGTCAGCCTCTTTTTCAAGGGCTTACAATAGTAATGGTCAATATGAGTCTTTAATTTCAGCGTAATGTCATGCACTGTTGGACAAAGGCTTCACTCATGGATTTACTATTGTTGCCGAATGTGACCGTGCTAGTGTCAATTTATTTCAACTGACATCTTTAACCGATAAATCTACGTGCAACACTAGACTACTCAACATCGCATCAAATTCTTTCGTTGACAAACCGTACAACGTGTAAACTAGATCTAACACGACACACTTAAATATCAACAAACGTAACTCGTCCCAATTCGTACCGATAGCACGTCAGACTACAATTTTGTTGCAAAACCGTACCTATTACGACTGTATAAGATACTACTGTGTAAAGCTTGATGTGCCGCCTGTGCAATTATCAAACAACGATTAGCCGGCCGCTGCGGTGGAAGAAGAAACTGAATAATGGATTTGTAATAATGAAAAAGCGTGCGTGGATCAGTAGTATGTTACCGAACGGTTCGCTTTGCGCTACAGTACAGGTTGTGTTGTGAGTAACTTGAGTTGGGTTAAAAGACTTAAATGGAATGGGAAAAAATTTAAAGCGTTTATAGGTATAGCGCTTAACTCAGTCTGTGCCTGAAATATGGGAGCGGGAGGGATGACATTGACAAAATTACGACGTGACCGAGCACAGGTTAAAGTTTCTAATGGTGTCATCTCAATCACCTCATTCTTCGACCAGAATAAAAAGCCTTGGCTTTAAAAAGGAAAGTTAACTTCCCCATTTTTGGGGAAAATTTTATTAAATGGTATCACTTTTTTTAAACATACAGATAAATAAACATACAAATACGCTCTGTCATCATCATTTTGTTGTTGTAATGCCTGTTTTATTGCAGCACTTAAACTTTACAAGCTAATTCAATCGGGATGATTCATGTAGTTCCATCATCAGGTCATTCAAGTCTCCACTGCAGGAGTTTCTAATTTACCAGAGGCAAATGGAGGATTTGGTCTATTTTTTTACCCAGGACCGAGCCGCCTGGAGACGCATAACACGGAGGGCCGACCCTAAATAAAATGGGAATGGGCCAAGCAAAGAAGAAATGGAGGATTTGGCCTACTGAGAAGTGCTGTCGGCCAGTGCTGAGAAGAAGCAGCGCAAGAAACTCTGTCACTATTACTACTTATACCGAGACAAACTTGACCTTTACTGGTTGGGTTATTGGCGGTCAAGCTGTAGATCCTGGCTACATGAGCTGCAGCGGTGGGAACGAGAGGTGGGAATAGTCCCGTATTACTACTTATCTCTATGCTGTGGTTTAAGCCACCACATCATTACATTAACCGACAAAAACCGGACAGAACGGACAAAACGGTCCATCTGCTTGAAAGCTAATTACATACCTATTGATGACCGTCTAGCGAGACTGACATGCACAGATAGGGTTGCAAGGTGTCCGGTTTATTACGGACTTGTCCGGCCAAATATTGTGTTGTCCGGCCAGTCCGGCTTTTTAGCACCAGTCGAAAGTCAAGCCACAGAAGAATATTCAGTCGAAGATGATGGTACTCAAGACTACTCACTAATGAGCTTTGACAATCGTAACCATAACACTTGTCTATTAAAAAAGGTATGTCCAGCTTTTAGGGTAAAATGTCCGGCCAAATTAAGCACCGAGTCTGGGTTTTTGTGTTTTCGTGCCTGGCAACCTTATGCACAGCACATTGAGTAAATAGTTGCACCTTAATAACATTGTGATAGGTGCGACTTTGCAATGAAATTGTACTGTTAATGTTGATTCTGACAACTGTAAATCATTGTAACATCTGTATCTTCATCGATTTGTTAACTGAGATAATGTTCAAGTCAAGATGATGTTTTTGATTTTAATTCCGATTCTGATGACTAACGCCCGTATTCACAAACGATGCTTAAGTGAAGCAGCAAATCGAACGTACAGCGTTGAATAGAGCTCTGTGATTGGTTCGTGTGTCACTCTATGCTTCCACGTGCACTGTGAGACCTCATAGTAATGTTTGTGAATACGGGTATAAGGCCCGTATTATAAAACGAATCTGAAGTACAAATCTGTATTCAAGTAATATACAAACTATTTGATTTTGATCTCTAGATTGGTCCCATTTTAAAATAGAACCAATCACAAGAAATATCTTAGTACCTAAGATTCAGATTAAAATACTGTTATTTAGTCTTGAACTTTGTATAGAATAGAAGCTCAAAATTCGATTTAAACTTAGATAGAGAGTCAAACTGTGAATAGTTGGATTTCAATATTTCAATCACAAATCACAGGCTTTATGATATTTGATTTGATGTTTGTAGTCCAGCAGGATAGGACTTCTCCCAATTTTCTAAGGAATAAAATATGTGAACGTCAAGCCTCCCCAACCCGTCTGGCTATGGTGTGGGGAATGTAGACCAAACCAAATCATCCATTTGCCTCCGGTCAATTAGAGAGGGTCGTGCTCCTCACTCCTGCAGTGGAGACTAAATGGCCTGATGATGAATCACAGTTTTAAATTTTTCTTATCATCTCTTGAATGTCATCAATAGTGGGCCACAGTTCCAGTTACCCATTTTCGTATTTTTCTTTCGCTCTCATCAATTGGCGATTATTTGCGATAGAACGAGACGAAATTACCTGAAATGGCTAGCTGGAAGTGAGGCCTATAGTCGATTCAGTGAAAAAAAATTGCCTAAAAACCAACAGTAGCAAAATCAATGACATGAAGTCAGCCGAAGATCTCTCAAATCAGTCTGTTACATCCACAGTGAAAGCACTTCGGCTTCGATCGGTCATGTCCCACTTCCGCGCATATTTGCATCCGAATTGGACGTTGCGTAAGTATTATCATACCGCGATGTACGATCACGGTCTACTAACTGAAGGGGGTACGCAAAACTGGTTCGTACCATAAGATAAAGATATAGTAGCAAGACGAGTTGTTAGATGGAGGTTAGGCAATAACAGTGGCAAGACTTGTCAAGATTATGACGCTAGGCAATGATGTAGTTGGCTAACGGAGGCTCTGGATTCTATTATCAGATGGGACACTTGTAAAACTCTTCCTATTTATTTAGATAGGAATTAGAAGCAGGAAAAATGCTCTTTATGTTCTTTTGATTAATTCAATTAAGTCTCATGACAAAACGGTTCTATTTCATTTCCCACCGCTGCAACTCCTGTATAGCCAGGATCTACAGCTTGACCGTCAATAAAAACTCAACCAATGTCCAATGACAGTTTAACTTTTTCCCGGGACAAAGCTGTAGATCCTAGCTACACAGGAGTTGCAGCGGTGGGAACGAGAGGTGGGAATAATCCTGCAGGCTTGAATGACCTGTTTCATATCGAATAAACTAATGGACTAAGTCCAGCAAGCCCTGGGAACCACGACCCAGCTTTTTTGTTTGTTTTAAGAACAATGGCTGCCAATTAATTCAATTTTAATTAGAGTCCAATAGATACCATACTGGATACCGTTATCTTAATTTCAGACAAACGTCGAAACAATAAAAAGTAGGTACAAGAAAAAATGCTATGGTAATAACAACCTTATCCTGTTCAGTTAAAATTCATAGTGACGGATGCGTGCGTCGAAAGTAGGGCTGTGAAAACGTGAAAAAATAGGAAGATAGATATTACACCCGTATTCACAAACGATGCTTGCTTAAGTGAAGCTGCAAATCGAACGCACAGCGTTGAATAGAGCTCTGTGATTGGTTCGTGTGCCACCCTGTGTGTTCGACGTTCCTCATAGTAATGTTTTTGAATACGGGCGATACAACACTTTATCACTTTATTGGACTCCACACAAGACAAGAAAAGAATTACATACAAAAGTAAAATTAAAGGTAATAAATAATTAATGTTGTTGTGCTTCGTGACAATTGAACAACAAGCACCTTTACACAGTAATTTATCATTATCAGCGATCCGACACTTATTTTCTTAACTCATAAAATAAACTGCGATCGAACAAAAAGCAATATTATTACCTAAGAATCGTGTAAATCCTCGTGTTTACTTACAATAATCGCGCAACGCGAAAATAACAGTGCAATAAAATACGTTTTTATCGAATTATAACACAAAAGTACTATAACTAGTTGATTGCAAAATATTTATATCATTCAATTTTATTTCTTACTTCAGAGTGGGAGAAAGTTTAATTAAGAGTCATCTAGCTCCTTAAAATTACCAAGACATATTGACTCCAGTCCAGACTTCTAAATTAATAATATTTCATGGAAAGAGTATTTTAAAGATAGGTGTACTGTATTTTAAAGCATCCAGTAACGGGACTATTCCCACTATTTCCTACCGCTGCAACTCCTGTGTAGCCAGGATCTAAAGCTTGACCGCCAACAACCCGACCAGTGAAGGCCAAGTTGGTCCCGGGGGAAAGTTAACCTGGCATCGGAACCGCAACGAAATTAATCAGAAGAACATAGCCTATATGCTATCTTAAGGGCTACCTTTTTTAAAAAATATTTTTGCCATTCATAAGTGCCAAAATACTGGTCAAAATGTTTATTTGATCTACGGTACGTATCTTACAGCTGCCACAGCGTACTGAAGGAGATAGCCGATAGTGGGGATTGTCCACTGATCGGCCACATGCTCAGCAGGACGAGGTCTGTTTAAAAATAAGATACTAACATAGCGTAAGTTTTTACTAACATTTATGGATCCCTGTTATCTGAAATAAATACTTTTATTTATTTACTATTATTATTATTGTGCCTAGACAGCCCTAGTCAGTTTCTCGGCAGTTCTCATGGCTCTCACACGACAAAGCGCGGAAGTCGCGTCATGCGCACACACATCACCACGCGCGAGGAATGCCCGCCGTTTTCCGCCCGCAGATGGCGAGATATGTATTTCATATGACCGCCTCTGTGGTCCTACCCGCCTAGTGGTTATACCACATGCTTCAGACGCAGAGGTCCCGGGTTCGATTCCCAGTGGGGGCAGAATTTTCTGTTCGGTTTGGTTGGTAGTAGGGCTTGTTCCAAGCCCACCTGGCTAGCTAGTAGCTACCACCATCTTACCTAAGTCTGTCGCCATAACAACAATGTTAACAGCATTGTTGTGTTCCGGCAGTTAGAGGTAAGATAGCCAGATCCTCTGTGGTTTAGGTTTCCGGGTGAAGCTCGCTTCCACCTTTGGCCTGATCATCACTTACCATCAGGTGAGATACAGGCCAAGAGCTTCCTCGTTGTGGATAAAAAACAAATGATGTGTACAACGTTTGTACAAGTGATAAATAATGCAGGCAAGTGCCCAAGTAAAAGCTAGAATAGCCCATCAGTGTCAGACTGACGATTCGAGGGTCAGTAGTTCGTCGGACCCTGTCGTCCTCTGAACTATTTTGGCGAATCCTCTCTTCACAACACATTATAGCTTAGTTGAGTAGAGAACTTTTTGTTATTACAAATAACCAATGAAGATTGGCAAAAGTCACAGAAAAGCCAAATCCGTGATTTTTTGAATGACATACATTTTACAGTATAAGTGAGTACCTACCTATTCTGATTTAAAAATAAAGACTAGAAGAAATAATAGATTTTCTTTTCAAATCTTTGAGTTGAGTTGAGATCATATTTTTAAGTCGGTTAAAAAATAGTTGCAGTCTGTCATTCACGTACATATTTTACCCAAAATAGGGTAATTTCATCGTTGCAGTGGTATCACTAACACATTTTTTTATTTCACTGGCAGGTTGTTGACTTCTTTTTGGGCAATGGCCAGTGCTTTATTTCTTCGCCGAAAGCATTTGTGGCAGTTAATTGCAAGTTGCAACATTTAAGTAAAATGTTAACATTTTATTTTTAAATTTCGAGATGTAAAATTCCGTTTAAAAAAAGAACCGTTTTTGGCCGTGACTTAGAATACTTTTTTTTCCAGAAAAATCAAGATAACTTTTTTCAAAAATAAAGCAAAGGCAGTAAATCCGTCCAGCTTTAAAAAAAAATTGTTTACTTAAAAATCAGTTAGAAAATATCGTTACACAGCGTTAAAGAGTCCGGTCGTTATGTTTGTTTGTTTAACACGGTAACTGTAAGCACGTAACTGCTCGTTTTATAATAGTACCGACGAATTTACATGCATGCACGTTAGCATAGGGTTGGTGAAGTAAGAAATGTGTATTTTTTACGTATTCAAAATTAAATCTGCCAGTAAGTACTGCTTTCGCTCATAAAATAATCATATTTTGATTCTGTATTGGGTGAAATAGGCTTCGTTGTTGCAGGTTCAACCAATGCTCTGTCTTCTTCCCGAACACACAATCCTCAAGGCAAGAGTAAACAAGTATCTTCTAGGCAAGGTTGCTCCACCACAGATCGTATAAAATCCAAGGAAAGAAAAAGTTTTCTCTACCCTGGAACTCTTCTTCTTTTGTTTAATTTCAATCAAACTTCTTTAGAGTCCTTCTCTTTTTATTGGTTTCTCCTGGCCTGGAATTTTGTTCATTGGCCGAATACTTGTCATTTATTTTATTCTGTACGTCGTTTAAGCACTTGAGTGTTGCCAGCCCTGCCCTCGGGTGAAACCCGCCATACTCGTAAAAATAGTAAAACCCGTTCCCGTGTGCGTACAGCGTTTCTATGCGTATTAGTTGGAAAATGAGACTGTGGGCCACCGTTTGTCAAACTTTTGAATAAAACACCCACAGAAATTTTCCAAGACTGGAAAATTTGGCCAGCAGTAGGTAGTCAATTAGTACCGTTTCTATGGAGTGAACTGTATGAAACGTGAGGTTAACGGTGTTATTGAAAACTAGTGACAAAGGTGACTGAGTTTCTTCCGCCATCTCTTCTCAGCACCAGTCCATAATTATGTCCCGAAGTGGTAGTAGGTCAAGCTATATTCGGGACGTGTTTAAGCGCCCTAGAAAGGGCTTAAGAACTGAATTAAAGCTTTGAACTAGGAAACCTATTGCACACAGGTAACGTAACTGCCTAAAACAAATCACATAATCAAAAGGACAATCAAAATCGTAGGTCGAATGATTTTAAATTTTAGTTTAAATTCTGGCTTTTTTTAATCGTGAAATAGCTAAGAAGAATGCTCACAAATCGAGCCACCTTTCATTAAAATTAATTAGATCACAATCGGTTCAACCGTTTTGAATCTACAATGATGCTACATTCCAAACAAATAACACCTCTGCTTTAGACGGGCTTAAAAACAATATTCGTCAAAAATATAACCCTCCTCCTGGCGTAGTCGGGTAAAATAATGCTATGTTGAGAAGTTATGCCCCAATCAATCGCTAGTCACCACATAATTAATTGCCAATTAGAAAGTAGACCTAAGTAGGTATAAGATGTAGCTGGAACTAGATAGAATCTCCGGAAGAACCTTGAGACACCCCGGAGACAGTCAGAGTCAAAGTCAAAGCTTTTATTCAGTACTTAGGCCCTTTCCAGTGGTTTCCAGGGCTCATATACATACACGTGCCAAATATAGCTTGCCCTACCACCATTTCAAAACAACTTATGCTGGTGCTAAGAAGAAGTGACCTTCACTAGTTGAGTCTAATTGGAAGTCAACCTCTAGATTCTAGATGTAGTGGAACTCCTGATACAGGAGTTGCAGCGGTCGGAACGAGAGGTAGGATTAGTTCTAGATTACCAAAGGTAACCGCAACACTTGTTTTATAGTTCTTAGCATAACTCTGGCCCATTTATTGTCCTGAAGCAGTGGTAGGTTTAATACTGGGACGTGTAAAAGTGCTTTTTTAAAGCATATTTGCATAAATAAAGTAAATAGAGTTTTTTAAGGACAAGGCGCATCTAAAACTATTTTTTTTAACTTGACAAGTCTATTCTCTCAGCAAAAGGTATAGTTTGGTTCTTAAATGTTGGCTGTGTTTACTTATCATTTTTTTACACACATTTTATTAATACACAGTGAGTAAAGAATTGCTATACAATATTATTTATTTACTATCATTGCAGTACTTTTACTTATTATGTGAACCTTACATAAAACCCCGTACATTCACACCGATTACAAAAAATCTAACAATGACTATCTTCTTAGAAGTCGGTCAATACGCAGACTAGCGAAAGCACAGAATCATTATAAGTGGTTGTTCCTAGTGGCTTAAATGTTGCTGACGACGCCACGCGCGATACAGCGGAGTTCTCTCCACATTCACGTTGGTTCCCGCCAAATTATGTGAGTGAAACAAACAAAAGCTCATTTGACACTGGTTTATTTTTTCTTAATAGGTTAATCTTAGGTAAATCTATGGTACAAAAAAGTATGTGAAAGGTTTATAAAAAGGTGGTCGTGACAGTGGTACTATTATTACCTATGTAATATGCTTGTTTGTTCTTTTTTACCCGAAGGCGCAACGCAAAGAAGTGGTAAATGCTAAGATGTTTTTATGGTATATGTCATTGGGTAAATGTGGGAATGTGTTTATTACGTGTTCAAAGCTGAATTTTGCAAGATCAAATCCAATTTTTATTTTTTAATACGGCTCTGGGTTCCAGCCCTTAAGCCTGTCGCTTGTCATTGGGCGCAGAGTTGCCATTTGTAAAAAAAAATACCCAAACGCGGGATTTTTTGACTCCTTCCGTTTGTTTATGTAGCGTAAACGATACGGCCATCATTTCTCGCGTGACGTCGAGCGATGGTGGCCTGGCGAAAGTCTAGGCCCGTTGCGCAAACGTTCACAGAGCAGGCATACTAATCAGAACTTCCTATGGTATCGTGTTTCGTGTAGATCAAAAACATAACCCTCCTTCTGGTGCAGTTGGGTAGAAATCGCACGCTTCAGACACACCGTATACAATTTTTGGGTAAAAAAAATATTGTGATGTCTTGTGATGTATTTCCTTTTGTACATTACAGCCGGGTCTGCAGCTCGTGTTTTGCCCTACACAATCAAGTCAATCAACAAAAACATGTCAACATTGGACAACTCAGACATCTAGATGGCCTATATCAAATTTTAAGCATTGCAAATACCAAACATGTTTTCTCCCAATTAAAAATCCAACGGTTCAAAGTACACCGCGACTCTCAATCAACATTGAGAGTTTATCTCAATATTTCACGGGATTCCTTTTAATTAAAATTTAATATGTAAACCGTGTGATACCATCACATTTTTGATACAATTTATAAGGTCACAGTCCGTGTGACCGCTTCAAAAAAAAATCGTTTCAAAACGGTAAGTCAAATTCTCGGGCGTATGGTTTATGGTGTTAGGCCCGATTCCCACCAAGGTGGAGCAGAGCGGAGACGAGAGATGTGCGGCTAAGCTGGCAAGCTATTAGCGGAGAGGAAATGAGACGCGATCTTCTTATCGTTTCGACAACAAAACTACAGTGTCAGCCCAAAACTACGCCACAAGAGTAAGTTGTCAGTAGCATTCATTATATCTTCCTGCGTGCAGTTGTTTGGGCACGCAGGACACGACATCGCGACATCATGACTGCTTCATCGACTGGGAAACACAACCACACTTGAGACACCTTGAGACGACGTGAGATGTGCGAGTTGTGAGTAGCTTTCAGCTGTCAGTCTATTGCTGTCTATGAAACACCGCGAAGTCAAATTCTATAGAAAAATGAGCCCGCCCGACCTTTTCTCCCCTTTTATCAGCTCGACCCATTTCCACCGAAGCAGAGCGGAGAGGAGATGTGGAAATAAAGAAATCTGATTGGTTATTCAAAACACATCTCTGCTCCGCACAATTTGATTGAAATAACCTGCCAGCTTTGTCGCACATCTCTCGTCTCCGCTCTGCCTTGATGGAAACCGGGCTTTAGGTATTTTCTTAAAATTATAATTACTGCAATTAACAAATAGCACCGGACTTCCGAGGGCCGCCGTGACCCCGTACGAGATCGCACGAAACGAGTTTTTGACCTGGCTCTTATAAATTAACTGAGACACCATGATTTCTGGTAAGCTGGGGATTTTTTGAGGACTTTTTGGGTATAATTTTTTGGTTGTATTTTGTTACTGCTATAATTAAAATTAGATCATATTACAATCACTTAGCTTATACGATTGGAAAGGAAATAACCATTTGTTATTTTTAATCAGGCAGGCCCCTCTAAGAAAAAACATCGTTTGAAGCTACTCTCATAAATTGCTGAAAAATGGTATTTGTACCATTTTTTGGGGTACCACTTTAATGGGTAAAATTCTGTTGTTGATAATGATAACGACGTCACGTCAGCATGTTCTTTGCAAGAAAATTCATTTAAACTAAGGGCAGAAAGAACAAAAAGGTTGTTGAAATACTTTCCTGTTGCAAACAGATTAGGATGACGTATCTTTATAAGAAAACGTACTCACAAAAAGATTAATCAATCAAGAAAAATCTTGAAAAACTCTTCTGCGATAGTAAGAGCTTTTGGGTTGCTAAAAAAATCAATCAAGCAATTCTTTTTTTCTATTCTATCGTGCGTGCGATCAGTCAGAAGACTAAACAGATTGTTGATTATAGGCGATAGGAGAAGAATCCCCACTGGGTCTCCTCCATGGTTGATTCTAGCTCTCCATGTACATATTATGTTGTTTCAGTCGTTTCAGTTTCAGTTTCATAGCTTCCGGAATAGAGATTTGCACAGCAATAATAAAAATAATTAAAACACTCCTGTCCCAAAATAAAAGGCCCCGTGTGGTCAACTCAAAGTCATAAATTATATTCGCGCAAGTAGAAAGCAGACGGGCAACTGGTTCTAGTCTAGCCACGGTCCGACTGTACAAACGGATAGCGAGTCAAATATTATGACTTATGTAATTGTGATAAGTGCTATTTTGGAACTGATATGGTTGTGGATTGGAGCGAATGCATGGGCATTAAAGAGATGCGGATATTATTGCGAATTTAACAGGAAAAGCTATGGGTTTTGAAGATTGGTGTTAGTTATAAATACACACAGGATCTGGTATAATGGCTGTATAAACTATAGCAGTTATTAACTACTGTTGACTGTCATTCATTGGTTATACTATTCGCCAGGAGTATAGCAGGCACGGTTCTACCTGCTTGCCAAATGTTGGTATCGAAGTGCTGGTAGGACAAAAAGATTTCAGTCGAACTGTAAAAGAAACGGGAGATGATTCCCTTTGACATACCTTTAAAAGCGTTCAGCAATAACCCTCCTTCTGGCGTAGTCGGGTAAAAACGGAAATGATGTTGACACTGATGTTTAAGGTTAAAATCTTAAAATATTAGGATATCTGACAGTTTTTTATGCATAACAAGGCAGGTATTTGACCACAATCGCACCTGATGTTAAGTGGAATGCAGTCTAGGATGGTACAATCTGCCCTGTAAGTGCCTATTCACTCTCGCCTTAAAAAGGCCCGGATTACGAGTATAGTCTTCGGGAAAGACAGCAGCAGTTAGTAAATATACAGATCGGATTTTAGCAGTCAAGCTATAGATCTTGGCTATCAGTTATAGCAGCGGGAACTGAGGTGAGAATAGTCCCGTATTGACAAAGGATTGTCTTATTTAAATAGGATTTCTTAACTGAACCCTTAGTAAGCCTGAAACCCGACTCCTCACTGAGCGAAGCCCTATGCGTACAGTCAAGAAAACAAACGAGAAATAATCAGAATCCTAAGACCTTGTTTACACACACATACAGATCAAATTGATCTGTTGTCTTGTCTGTACATAAGAATGACGTCACTTCAATAGGCCATACAAGTTTCGTGTACCGCTACAGGCCAAATAGTGACCTGTGCAACTAACAAGCGCCGCAATGGGCTATCTTAGCCTCTATTGCTGGTTAATAAATGTCAAAACGGTGTATCAACATCGCGTAACGGTGTGGGAATTTCGCCTGATACAACATGACAAAACAATTTCGAGTTGGTGGCTAATTTTTAAGTGCTGTTAGGTCATATTGACCGTTACTTCATTATGACAACAAGGCGTTTCGATTCACAATAAAACTACAAAAAAGAGATACCGGGTCAATGGAGTCTTCAAGTAACTTGGCTCACTTTTAGCTTGGTCCACGGGCCAAGTACCTAGATTGAATTTTTAACCCTTTCAGCACGAGAGAAAAATTTGACGATTTCTAAAAAATCGCGTTAGTTTCTGGGGTCTTTAGGATCTTAGTAAATAGAGAAAAATAGCGAAAAAATTTAGGGGGTGACTTTAACCCCCTTAACCCCCCCGCACGATCGTATCAATCCGTCATGAACCTATGAATAGCTATTTCATTACAATTACAATTTATATTAATTAAAAAAAGACATTTTAGATATAAGGAACTTTATTATTCTTCATAAAGACATGATATCGTAATTAGATACTAATTTCTGCAAAAAAATTCAAAAATAGCTCATGGCCCTAACCTAGAACTCTGTCAAAACCTGAATTTTGGGGGTAGTAGCAACTTAAAATTGAACATGAGCTTTCGTTTTTAGTAATAACTTATTTTTTTTTGAATCCCAGATATCGAGGCTATTATTCAATAACACATGGGGTTAGATATTTTCATAAAAGGGATCATTTTGGTTCATCTATTGGTACTAGAATCCTGGTATCCTCTCGATATTTTCACTGGTGGCTGTATTTTCTACAGCGGATTTGTACTATTTGGTGGTTATGTGTCTCGGAGACATTCTTGAGTTTATTCTAGAGTAAATCTGATGTACAGGCCATTAAAAGATTCGAAAGGTTTCCATTACTCACATTACCAAAAATTCAAATATCGTCCCGACATGCACGCTCGTGCTGTAGAACTTTAGGAGTACCTGGTACTCGGCTACATCTAACTTTTTTATAAAATTAAAGCGAATTATATTTTTTAAGGATATAATTTAAATTAATACGCACAAAATTTATTGAAATCCACAAAAGAAGTAATTTAAATAAATTAATACTTTTCACGCCTCCCGTAGTCAGTTACACGTCCATCTTTGTCCCTCAACACAGCACCGACTGAACGCCATTGAAAGTTTTTGTATGAAAAATAGCAAATATATCGAACCGTACGATCGATCGGAAGCGTCTTGGCGCAATAAAATTGATTTACCAATTTACTAGATTTTTTCAAAGTCGAACGCACTTTCGTATTATTCTGTGCTGAAAGGGTTAAATATTTTTTCTTCCAGTAACAGGGCCCACTTCAAGATTCTAAAGCAGGGTTTCCCAAACTATGGGTCGCGACCCAATGGTGGATCGTGTCGTGAGCGAACATTGTGTGGGCCCTGCCTGTAGAACGACACACCAGTCCAACCGCTGGGCAACGGGCGAAATTTCCTATAATAGGTGGGTCCCGAGTTTGGGAACTTGTATTACGACTCATGTAGCCCAGACAACTTTGGGAACCACTGTTCTAGTACGCGTGTAGTAGTTCACGAGTAGAATTTGTTGATTTATTAATAAAAACATTGAAGGTTGGCCCAGTTACAGGAAGAAAACATATTTAAAAATACTTGTCCCGTGGACTAAGCTAAAAGTGGGCCAAGTCACTGGTAGACTCGTCAATGAACTAGTGAGAAAAAAAAGAAATGATTATATGAAAAAATAAAGAAAGGAGGGAGTGAAAAAGAAGTCCATTAAAAGAAAAACACTTAGAACTAGGACGCTCGTAGACACTTAAATCAAACGAGCCGTAACGATAAGGAAGTTACGGGTTTGTTCAACTGAAATGTATAAATAAACTGTCATGATTTACCGCCGATAAGTATCTGTATATTGGATGTATAATAATAAATTCCTTTGCCGCCGCGGCCGCACTGATTTAATTGACAGCTTAACGGAAGCGACAATGAACTTGGCGGGAAGCGGCCGTTCTTAATTTAAAATTTTAAACGTCTCGAACCAGGCGACACTTTTTTCTATTCGGAGAAAAGTGGCCAGTGCATCTCTCCCGGACGAATCCGATTTTTTAAGTTTTCGGGGTAATATTTTGGATTGCTGGCAACATTGTTGTCCGAAATTCGCGTCTCAAAAGCCGGAAGACAAAAAATTCTGAATCGGTAATGGCCTTCGAACAAAATTGATGCGCGACGTGCACTGAATGGGTGATTTATTTTTATTGTGCTATCGCGTCTGCTGGACTTGGAAGATAAACCCATACTCATAATATTTATGTACAGCACTACAAATTTAATACAGCACTTCAAGGTAAGCACTGAGAAACTTAATGTAAAAGCACATAATAAGTAATAACGTAAGTCATAAGTGCTACTTTGTAAGAAAACATAACAAAAAATAAAAAATCATTCAGTCGAATTGCGAACCTTCTCTTTTTTTTAAGTCAGTTAATAAACAAAAGCTTAAACGCGTATTGAACACTACTATAAATTATAATAAAAAATACCGTTCAACTCGCATTTATGTGCTAAGAGAGAAGATGTTTACGAAAAAATCCAAAGAATTCAAAAAATATTGAAAAAAATAAAAATAATGATGAAAATATTTCAAAAAGATCAAGCGCCCAACGTGGGGCTCGAACCCACGACCCTGAGATTAAGAGTCTCATGCTCTACCGACTGAGCTAGCCGGGCTGTGGAAATAGCACTGAAATTGGCTGGGACGAGAGGGTAGTTTCCCTAAAATATTTACTTTAACATTATAACAATGTAATACAGTTAAAACAAGGTGGACCGACATCATAAAGGTAGCAGGAAAGCGCTGGACGCAGGCCGCTACCAACCGGGTAACATGGAAAGCATTGGTGAAGCCTATGTTCAGCAGTGGACGTCCTATGGCTGAGATGATGATGATGATGACAGTTAAACCGAGATGTTTTTTAAAACAGAACTGTTAGCACCTCTCGTTCCCACCGCTGCAACTCCTGTGTAGCCAGGATCTACAGCTTGACCGCCAATAAAAACCCAACCAGTGAAGTCAACTTTGTCCCGGGGGAAAGGTAGGAACCAGTTTGTGCTGGATCAAACCGGTTTATTTCATCCCAAACTAGTTAATCCTTTAGATTTTACCGGACTTTTTTTTTATTTAATCATTTGCAACGCCAGAATAATGTATTACTCTCTGTCCATCAGGTTTTTGAATACCATAAAAAATAATTACTTACATCCAATCTTCTGTCTGTGTAGAACTCACTAACGCATTCACAAACGATACTTGCTTAAGTGAAGCAGCAAATCGATCGCACAGCGTTGATTAGAGCTCTATGATTGGTTCGTGTGTCACCCTGTGCGTCCACGCGCACTGTGAGACCTCATAGTAATGTTTGTGAATACGGGCGTGATATTCTAAGCAATTAGTAGATTGAACCCGATGTGTACCTAGAACAAAAACAAATATTAAAATTACTAATTATGATAATGTAACTCATAAATTAGTTTATTAGCCCAGATGTATTAATTTAGCAATCAAATTACACAGAATACATCTTAAAACACTTGTGTACACCGACATAATTATGTACTAATTATAATTAAGTAGCTCAGAATGGAAGAAGAAAGGTCGTGGGTTCGATTCCCGATGGGTAGAAATTAGGAAAAATACGAAATAGATAGATAGATCAACACTTTATTTTACAATTATACATGACACAGCACAAGAAAAAAAAAGAAAACCAAAAAAGAGAATAGTAAAATATTTTTTTTAAGATTACGCTCTTATTTTAACAAAAAAAAGAATAGAAAGAAAAAAAAAACATATTATTACTTAAATTAATTTAATCAAAATTAAAAAAAAACTCAATTTTAAAATTATATGGTAACAATGGTAAACAAACATACATTTCTATTTTTTTATTTTATCTGGCACAATATCACTCTTGAATAAAAAAAAGTTACTGGCATTGACGGAATCAGGAAGTTTTTTCTTGAAATAAATACAAATAATGGCCAGTTACTTTAAAATTGGGTACAGCGACAGCTTTTTCAACTACCTACTTTTTGGTGCAAAATGCACCTTGTTATAACTGCACAAGATGCCAAAATATGTTTAACTATTATGTGCCGCTGTCTGTTAAAAATGAACCAACAAAAAATGTGTAATTTTGGAGTTGCAGGTAAATTCGCTAACTTTGGCATAGCCCGGCTAGCTCAGTCGGTAGAGCATGAGACTCTTAATCTCAGGGTCGTGGGTTCGAGCCCCACGTTGGGCGAATTCCTTTTTCATATTTTTCTCTAGTTTTTTGAAACTTCATGGGTTTCTAGCTTTTGTTCGCCCGCGTGCATTTCTGTCTACCGTAGAAAAACTTTATCGTGCGCATGTCTTCCTTCCAAAAGCCGAGAAAAACCTATTGTGTATTTTTTCCTGGATGTCAGACTATCTCTATACCAATATTTATCTAAAAAGGCTCAGTAGCTTGCTTAAACTACTGTGAAAGAGTGTGTGTAACTCCTTACAAATTAACTTTCACTCTCATTTACAATATTTGAACAACATAAATAATTATTATCGGCAAGTGCTGAGAAGAAGAAGAAAGAAACTCATCATCATCATCGTCATTTCAGTCATAGGACGTCTACAGCTGAACATAGGCCTCCCCAATGATTTCCACAAAGGCCGTTGGTAACGGCCTGCATCCAGTGCCTTCCTACCTTTATGAGGTCGTCGGTCTACCTTGTGGGTGTGAGAAGAAACAAAGTCCCGTATTCACAAACGATGCTTGCTAAGTGAAGCAGCAAATTGACCCCACAGCGTTTAATAGAGCTCTGTGATTGGTTCGTGTGTCACCCTGTGCGTCCAGCGCACTGTGAGACCTCATAGAAATGTCTGTGAATACGGGCATTAGTACTGTGTTAGTACTCTAACATTTTCTGGATAAACTCTACAGTGATTTCGGCATCCCTCTCACAGCCCGGCTAGCTCAGTCGGTAGAGCATGAGACTCTTAATCTCAGGGTCGTGGGTTCGAGCCCCACGTTGGGCGACAGTTTTTTGCAAAACATTTTTATTTGACAAATTTTCAACAGACTTCAAAAAAGGAGGAGGTTCTCAATTCGACCCGTATGTTTTTTTTTTTTTTCTATGTTTGTTACGCGATAACTCCGCCAATTATGAACCGATTTGAACAAATCTTTTTTCTGCGTATAGGTAATACCTCAAGGGTGGTCCCATTTAAATTTAATAATAGAAAAAACAATCCCCAAGGGTGGAAAATTGGGGATGAACTTTTTTATACGCAATATCTCCGCCGATTATAAATCAATTTGAACGATTATTTTTTTGTTGAATAGGTATTATCAAAAGGGTGGTTTCATGCGAATTTGAAGAAAATATTTCACCCCCAAGGGTGGAAAATTGGGGATGAACTTTTTTATACGCAATATTTTCAATTTTTAGTTTTTTTTTTGTGTTCACGCATTTGAAGTCGGTTTTATTTTTTTTAAAAGTTAATTATTTGTCTAATTTTCAGCGACTTTTTACACTACATCAATTTTATTTCTCTATAATCCATAAGGAAGTATACATTGGGGAAATCGTAACTAATATTTTGTTTATGTACAGTCAGCGTCAAATAATTCGTGACACCCAAAGTAGACAAAAGGTTCGCAACATGTCTTTGTTACATTGGAATAAGGTCGTGTTGTCTTTTTAGTCACTTTGGGTTTCACTAACCTGTACCTGTATCTATCAGCTAAAAACCTTCCTACTTAAGTGAACTTACAATCATGCGCAAAAATGATTTTTTCGTTTTTCAATCTACCCCGATAGTTGAAAAGGGGCATCTAACACTTTTTCGGATATGAGTTAAACTGAAGGACAGCTAAGAATTTACCCATTTAATTTAATTTAAACTTTTTATCTCCGTTTTGAATTGGTGTTAGATGCGCACTTTCAACTATCGGGGGCAGCATCGCACTGAATAAAATTTATACGATAGCTAAGGTAGAACACCTACTGTACATATCAAAAACTCATGACCCTTTTCACTGAAGATTCTACCGCCCGTATTCACAGCGAATCGAACGCACAGCGTTGAATAGAACTCTGTGATTGGTTCGTGTGTCACCCTGTGCGTCCACGCGCACTGTGAAACCTCATGGTAATGTTTGTAATTGCGTATAGCAGTAGGGCAAAAACATCAGCTCAATCTATATACATCAAACACCTTCGCTACGGTCGAGCAGTTCTCAACATGTCTCTACCCTCGTGTGCGACCAAGCGGATCGTTCCCAGGTCGCCAGATGTCGACCTGATGCCAGCTGTGTGCTCAGGTGGAAAAGTATCACGTCGTAACACTTACTAAAGCTTGTGAATAACATTAATTGATTCAGAATCATAAACAAGCGAAAGGTCACTGATTGACTGACTGACTGACTCTCTCATCACGAAATCTCAGAAATTAGAAGTGCTAGGAGGCTCAAATTTTTAAGACGGGATTTTGCAAAATTCAACCCCTATGAGGGTAAAATGGGGTCCGCGCGTACTAAGTCGCGGGCGGCTGCTAGTTGGCTTATAAAGAGCACTTTTTCACGTATCTATCAGATTGTTTGGTTAACTTCCAATTTTTATGAGTAATCGGCTAATACCAAATCGGTGTAATGTTCTCATTTTTATACATTACTTAGCCTAGGCGCAGACCACCGACTTTTTACCCGACTACGGCAAAGCAAAAGGAGGGTTATGATTTTGACAGGCTATTTATACTTTTTCAGCGTCGTTTTTTGTCGTAGTTGGGTTGTTAGTTGGCCGATAGTTGGGCCAGATACTAATTTGTATGAGGAATCGGCTGATACCAAATAGGTGTAGTGTGCGCACTATCGACCAACTAATATTCGGTGGTCTGCGCCTAGACTTACTGATAACAGCCTAACCAAACTATCGGCCGACAAAAAGATTGTAGTGTGCAGGGAGTCGGACTAAACGCGGTTTTTGCCAGTGTGTTTTGAACTTTACCACTGAATGGAGATTATTTGTCAACCTTTTTAACCGACTTTATCAAGGAGGAGGTTCTCAATCGCCGGTGTTGGAACATTTTATACCGTTCAGCAGGATACATACCATTGAGGATAGTATATTACATTGTGTGCTCACCATTTACAGTTTTGGAAAAGAAAATGTCGCGATCGGATGAGTCTCGCAGACAATAACAGGGCTGTTCTAAGAAAAGGTCGTTAGTTTTCTCAGAACTACAAACGCTTCCCTTACTCCATGGGGGGTGGGGTGAGTCAGGATGATGTAGATGTCTATGGGTTGGTGACGTCAGCTAGGGCTAGGGGAGTGGCGACTGTCTGCCGCCTTGTCTATGACTCTATATTAATATACAGGGTGGAATTTTGTAATGCCACCTGAAGGAAAAGTACTCTTAATACTGTACATAGAAAATTTTACTGAAAGAAAACATTCCTTTATTTTTGAAAAGGAAGAGAACTGAATTCAAAGATTTTCGAAGTTTTTTCGAAAATTCACTACCATAACATACAATTATCTGTAGGTACATTAATAAAATGATTTAAGATTTCATGGTTTTCATTTCATTTGATTTATCAAGTTTGTTAGAGAGATTTCATCCTTATACTTAACCCTAACGAGCGATGCAATAAAAATACAGGGTGTAATTTTTAACTGATTTTAGTTGGTTCGATTCCCGGGTTTGGAAATCTTTGAATGCAGTTCTATTTCTTTTCAAAAATAAAAGAATGTTTCCATTGAGAAAAATTTTCCATATACAATATTAAGAGTACTTTCCCTCCAGGTGGCATTACAAAATTCCACCCTGTACACAGCGCTGCTAAGATGAAGTTTTGGTTGCAAAGTTGCATCTATTACAAATCAGCGTCAAATGGTTCGCGACAATTAAAGTAGCCAAAAAGTTCGCAACACGTCTTTGTTAAAATTGAAATAAGGTTGTGTTGTCAACTTCTCCCCTCTACTCCGCTTCGCTCTGCCTTGGTGGAAACCGGGCCTTGCACTTTAAAATTAGGGTGGAAAAAATCGTGATTTTTTTATTTTAATAAAAATAAAACTATTTTTTTTATTTATTTGATTTTTTTGGTTTTTATTAGATTTTGCGATCATTTGTTTAGTTTTTCTTACGGAAAACATTTTTAATTACCTACGTAGAATTGACGTATTATAGACTGGCAACACCACCAAAAAAAATAAATTATGTGGTTATCTAAAAAAATTTCGTAATAAAAATCGTGATTTAAATCATGCAACCCTGTATAAAATACGGGAAAATTTTGTTTTTATGCAGAACAAGGCAGGTATTTGGCCGCAATCGCACCTGATATTAAGGCCGGGTAGCAGAGAAAATGGCGAAAATGAGGTTTTCATTTTTCATTTTTGAGGCACTAAACAGTAAAATTAAAGGCTAAGATTTTTATTGGGCATAGTTGAGGATATTTTCTAGGGCTATTAACGGATGGAAACACGATTTGATGAAGTTGACTCGATAGAATATATTCCCAAAGTTACCTCTATTCGTTTTCTATTTATGGTTTTATTTTTAAAATAAGCGATTTGAGATTCTAAATCTTTTACTAAACTAAAGTTCAGAAATAACTTGAGGGCTTTTAACGGATGAAATTTTTATATTGCGTCTTATTTAGTTACTATGTTAAAAAATGTGGAAAAAATCGTCCATGACGGCTTGGACAATCTCAATCAGTCGCGCGGTGGCGCTTACGGAGGACGGACGCGTGTCAGTTTTTTGGGCGTGACAGTTCGCGATTTGTCAATATTTTTGACAATGATGACTTTGATGAGTCACAGTATAATAATATCAGTGTTACTGGAGAAAGCTTAAATTTTTGATAATTAAGAATTATTATCAATTTTGTCTACCTATTGAAATTTAAATCGTTCGCATCCTTTTAAACGAAGACTCTACTCATGATACATAGTACATTCCTCAAATATGAGACAAAACCAATGAGTTAAAATTACATTTTAATAGTACCTACATACAATCGTCTTCACTCTTTAGAAGAGCACAAATAAATAATAAAAAATACTGTCTAAGGTCTGTAGCTAAAGGTCTAAGCTGTAAGATAGAAGAATCTTCTAGCCAAAAAGATGGCAGATGCAGTAGATGTTAACGGATTTAAAACTGGAGTTCATATGACTCCTTGTAGACTTGAGTGTCTAGAGCAGCGTCCCTTCCCCCACCATGCGTAAGAATTTTCAAAAAAATACTGTCTAAGGTCTGTAGCTAAAGGTCTACGCTGCAAGATGGAAGAATCTTCTACCCAAAAAGATGGCAGATGCAGCAGATGTCAACGGATTTAAAACTGGAGTTGATGTGACTCCTTGTAGACTTGAGTGTCTAGAGCGTCCCTTCCTCCACCATGCGTAAGAATTTTCACAAAAATACTGTCTAAGGTCTGTAGCTAAAGGTCTAAGCTGCAAGATAAAAGAATCTTCTAGCCAATAACTTTAAAACTATAATTTAAACGAATTTTGCTATTAGTGGACAAATTTCTGCTCACGATGGACTAATTATCTGCTATACTCTCGACTCTCTAAAGCACAACATTTATAAAAAAAATTCTGCGGTAATGCACTCCAGGTAACAGTGTGTGATGCTCATTGCTCATAGTGATTTTCGATACAGAGCCCCGTACATATGTTATACATAAATTATGGAAAGAAAACACCCAGACCAATACAAACAAATATGTATGCAATTTTAGTATGATATTTTTATTTATTAATAAACAAAAAGACTGAACAAAATTGATGCGTGTACTGATTAATGTAATTAACCACATGCAAAGCTTTGTGAATTGCAACAACTATAATTTATTATCCAAGCTCTAAATAATCGCTACTACGAGTAACTGATCATAAAATGTTTTTCCAATCGCTCAAGCTCCCGAGGATCTACCGATAGGTCGGGTGACGTAATCTTGAAATTCTTTTAGCCGGCGCGGAACTTCCGGAAGGTCGGGTGACGCCACGCCTCTTTGAACCGTGTTTACTTTGGCAGTTATATTCTATATTTATTCGATTCTAAAATATATTCCCAAAAATTTTGAAAGTTGTTTTAATTTGTATCACTTGGATATGATTTGTATTAGAAAGTGCTGTGAGTGTGACGCTTGAACGGAAGGAAGTCAACCTAACCTAACCAACTGCGTATTATTTTCTAAACTGCGTATTTCTATACTGTGTAGCCGCGAGAGCTCTTTGGCGCGCTGTCTTCGGCGAAGTATTGCGCGCGCAGATTTTGACAGCGCGAAATACCTACTTTAGCAGAAATACCAAGCCTTAAGTGAGATGCCTTGAAATAGCCCGGATAGTTAGAAAACTCGTCCCTATTTTCAAATACATAAGTGCTAATGTTAACCTTGATGTACTGTCCATCTGTAATAAACCAGCCATACCTAACCAGTCAGCTGTAAAACAATGTACTGTCACAAATGGCGCACTGCGTCGTCCCGGCACACCCTGACAGATATAGGTCAAGGTGAGGAAGCGCCACAACTAGTGATGGGAAGTAACTTGGCTTACGACTAGTTGATGCCAAGTGGACTGGTCAGTCGTCAAAACTTTTTTATTATTGAAGAATCGGACGCTTTGCGTCGAGTCGCGTAACGGTCGGACAGCATCGCGTCATCGAATCACGACACTCCCTGACAGAATAGGCCAAGGTGAGGAAGCCACAACATTTGCCAAGATTTAATGGACTGGCCAAGTCTGTTTTACTATTGAAAAGAACAAGTGTTCG
Organism: Ostrinia nubilalis; assembly: GCF_963855985.1. Taxonomy (NCBI): domain Eukaryota; kingdom Metazoa; phylum Arthropoda; class Insecta; order Lepidoptera; family Crambidae; genus Ostrinia; species Ostrinia nubilalis. The sequence continues at coordinate 1,219,419 of NC_087116.1, read as the reverse complement.
TAATGCGACTATTAGAGCTCATTGCACTCTAGTTGAAACATGACATTTCATCATCATCATCATCATCTCAGCCATAGGACGTCCACTGCTGAACATAGGCTTCTCCCAATGCTTTCCATGTTGATCGATTGGTAGCGGCCTGCGTCCCGCTTCCCCGCTACCTTTACGATGTCGTCGGTCCACCTTGTACGTGGACGTGACGTGAAACATGACATTTGCCATGAGGCAAATCAGTCTGCTTGCTTAAGTGTTAGGAAATTGTCTTCTTTAGAGCTAGTCAAGTCGGTAGTTCCAAATGTCTTGATTCAAATTCAAATCATTTATCAATACGTAACCCTTTCAAGCTGTATACGCCCTATAGCTTGCCCTACCAACATGTCGACTGGTGCTAAGAAAAAGTGGTGGAAAGAAACATGCTCTTATTTATTACAGGAAAGGATGAAAGCTAGGCAGGTAAATTGCTAAAGCCCGGTCTGTGAGCATGTAGAATTTTGTTTAATGACCCCTAGCTACTAGGGCATGAATATCGGAATCTCGGAATCTCGTAATATCGGAATCTCGGACTGCGAGATCCGATATTTCAATTCCGATATTGAGCGACCCAATATCGTAATATCGGAATCAGATAAAAGTTTTAATTGAGATTTTAAACAAATCGATTAAACTCGCCACAACCTGCCACAAAGCCCAAAGTACATGATTGGCAAAGACCAATGATTTTCTCATGTCTCTCACCATCACTTTTTGTTCCACTGCAAATATTTTAATATCTTTACTATTTATGGTTAATTTAACTTGTTCTAAATCAATTTTAGCATTTGCCATAGGTACTTGGTCAACAAAGAACGACATCTCAACTCCCTTTCAAACATTAATTTTACTGGACTATGGACCGTCAGTTCTGCGTACTATGTGCCCTGCCCATTGCCACTTCAGCTTGCTAATCCGGAGCTCCTCATTTCTGATTAGATCTCGTAAAGAAACACCAAGCTTATCCCTCTCCATAGCAGGTTGTGCCCTATATTCAAAGGCCACGTTTTCGAGCCGTATATCATCACTGGTAACACACACTAATTGAAGACTTTCGTCTTCATATTCGACGATTTACCTCTTTCTCGAAATTGCATCTAACTACCTAGCTGATCGTTTGTCCCAGATAGACATACTTACTTGTCAACAATCTCGAGAATCGAGCTCCTAACCGAAACTGGGTAAGGAGCAACATGGACATTCGACATAAGCTTCGTTTTTTCCATATTCATCCGAAGGCCTACCTGTTGGGAAACTCGATTAAGGTCTTCGAGCATTGTGATAAGGTCTTCCAATGGTTCTGACTTAGTACGCAAAACAGACGGACGATGAGGCAGCAAGGTTCTGAAGTGGAGTACCGGAAAGCGCAGCGTAGGACTCATAACCATAAGGTGGACCGACGACGTCATAAAGGTAGCAGGAAGACGCTGGATGCAGGCCGCCACCAACCGGCCATTGTCGATGTGTTCAGCAGTGGATGTCCTATGGCTGACATGATGATGATGATGATGGCTCGTGGTTTTGTGAGTTGTACATCGATAATCAAAAAGGAACAAATTACAAGCATATTCAAGTTTTTTACCACTCTCTACAATTTTTGTAACACGTGATTTGAATCTGAAATTCGTTCCGCCAACATAAAACAGGGTAATATAATGAAGGAGTAAAAGTTTGTTTGATACCTGTGATTTTACAAAAACACTTTAATTATTTGCTAGTCCATATAGGCTCATTATCAGTACCGAACGATTCAATATCAGGTGATCCGTCTGTTCGTTTGCCTCTTGTCACATAAAAAACCAAATGCAATGGATACCCATAACGTAAAAATGGTTTTAAAATACTTCAATTTTATGAAGTGCTGTTTTGTACTAAATTAAAGATTTTGATTAAAATCATTATTTTATTGTAAACAATCCAGAATTATTACGAATATAACCAAATATTAATTTTATAGCACATGAACTCAATTCCGATATTAATATCGGAATTCCGATATTGAGATCTAATATCGGAATCCAATATCGGAATTGAAAACCTTCCGATATTACATGCCCTACTAGCTACCCATCCTTATCGCTCGCGTGTAATTATATTGCTGTCGCGACTGTGCAACTGGCACCCGCAGTGAGTGTGCGAGCGCGATAGCAACATAATTACGCGCGAGCGATAAGGATGGGTAGGTTGGGGTCATTGGACAAAATTCTACGTGCTCACAGACCAGACTATAGCACTAGTCAATTTAGTCGTGATATTTGTTTTTTTTTTTTTCAATTACAGGCACTCTAGTCAATTTTGTCTTGATATTTTTGAACTTTCCTAGTCAAGGGTGGGACAAGTGCCAAAAATCAAAAATCAAAATCAAAATTATCTTTATTTGTTTAGACTAATTAAATTAGTTCTTGCAAATCGTCAAATGCTCTTAAGGAGCCTATACATGTCTCATTCTTTTTTTGCCCTACCAGCGCTTCGAGACAAACATTTCATTCCAAGTCTTCCCAACACTAGCTCTGTCGAATACTCCGGATGTTCGCAATGCCTAGGCTTTGTGGTTGGCATTTGCGCTTTGTAATATGGGTTATGAGGCTTTCTCTTTGTACTTAGATAGCTACATTGTCAAAGGAAATTATGTTCAGCTGTGAAAATAATTTGAATAATACACTCGACATCAAATAAATCGCACCTCCCGCGACAAGCACTTTTAAACGTATGCATCCCCACTTCCCACCAATATTGGCACCATTTAAAAGCCTAGTTCTAAACTTCATTTCATTCAAGGAAAGGTTTTTACCCCAAAAATGTGTCTTTAGAAGGACCCAGAGTCACTTCTTCAAAAAATAGGTAGTTACGCTTGAGCCAACTTTTATGGCTACAAAACTGTTAAGTTGGGATTAGTCGCTATCCATCTGTTAAAGAGGACACGTGTGATCATTATTTGGTTTTATAACCATAAAATTTGGTCTAATTGATCCCAGAGGTGAAGCCCAAAGTGAGGTCTTTTTTCAAGTCACATTTATGGTATACTAGCTTTCCGCCCGCGGCTTCGCCCGCGTGGAATTTTGTCTGTCACAGAAAAACTTTATCGCGCGCGTCCCTGTTTCAAAAACCGGGATAAAAACTATCCTATGTTCTTTCCCGGGACTCAAACTATCTCTATGCCAAATTTCATCAAAATCGGTTGCGAGGTTTAAGCGGGAAAGCGTAACAGACAGACAGACAGACAGACAGACAGAGTTACTTTCGCATTTATAATATTAGTTGGGATGTTAATCATTTATTAAGAAATTAAATGTGTTTTTCTTTATGGATATTTATTGGGCTTTCAAATAACACCAATATTGTTGGGGCACCATGATTGTGTCAGAAGAAAATCTTTAAAGTTCGCGGCGCGGAAGGTGCGGTTTATTTGATGTTGAGTGTATTTCCCGTTTATGCAACATTTTTCTTCAAAACTCCGCCCCTATTGGCTGCAGGGTAATGTTATTAACCTAAAGACTTGCTCGATAAATGGGCTATCCAACACAAAAATATTTTTTCAAATCGGACCAGTAGTTCTTGAGATAATCGCGTGCAAACAAACTCTTCAGTATGGCGATTATCACACTGCGCAGCGCTCCGCCGCGGTCCGCGTGATTTCATATAAAAAATCCCGCGCGCAGACGCGTTGTCAGTGTGTTGTGCCGCGCGTGTTTTCTATACAAACTGAGGTAATAAAAAAAAAGCTGTCGTAATAAATTGTCGATAATATTACAAGCTTCCGACTGCTAATTATCAAACGTAATGTAATAAACTCCGTAATAGGTGAAAGCCTCACCCACATCTATAAAACTCATAAAACTAATTTATTTAAGCAGGTAGGCTTCTAAAAAGCAATTTTACACGCCCCAGTATTAACCCTACCACTGCTTCGGGACAATAAATGGGCCAGTGCTGAGAAGAAGCAGTGCAAGAAACTCAGTCATTATTGTCAGCCTCTTTTTCAAGGGTTTACAGACTTTAAAAATACTTAAAATGACTCATTATAAGGTCTGATGATGACTGATGACGGTTCAGGGAAGGGCAACGAAAGCCTGTCAACCTTGCGGCAGGCTTCGAGGGTCGAGGGCTGACATTTGCAACGGTAGAAAGTGAAATAATAAACAGCCAATCGCAAGCCCGTAAATGGATATACTATTATACCTGACGCTCGTATTCAAAAACATTGCTATGAGGTCTCACAGTGCGCGTGGACGCACAGGGTGACAACCAATCACAGAGCTCTATTCAACGCTGTGCGTTCGATTTTCTGATTCACTTGAGCAAGCATCGTTTGTGAATACGAGTGTTACATTTTTTATGCATAACAAGGCAGGTATCTGACCGCAATCGCACCTGATGTCAAGTGAGATGCCAGTCTAGGATGGTACACATATAATATCTGCCCTGTAAGTGCCTATTCACTCTTGCCTTGAAAAAGCCCGGATTATTGTGTACCAGCTTTCCGCCCGCGGCTTCACCCGCATGGAATTTTCTCTGTCACAGAAAAACTTCATCGCGCGCGTCCCTATTTCAAAAACCGGGATAAAAACTATCCTGCGTCCTTTCTCGGGAATTTCATCAAAATCGGTTCTGTGGTTTAGGCGTGAAAGCAAGACAGACGGACGGACAGTCAGACAGAGTTACTTTCGCATATAATATTAGTATAGAAGTATAGATTTAAGTATTTATGTATGACCTCTAGTATATTTTTGTTTGAAAAACTGGTCATCTGGTGGCCTTAAATTATTCATATTTAATTACAACATATTTGTACATAGTTTACGTTAGAGACTTGTTATTGAAATACAAAGTAGGTAATTAGATATTGTCTCACAGTAACTAACCACAGTGCGGTTAAATACAAACGTATTGGCCGTAAATAAATATAATACTAATATTATTTGTACATGAGTCACTTTGATATAATAACATGTAGAATATCCTCCAAAAATAATGAATCAGAAAAGGGAAAATATCTCGAAACGTAATATAGGTAGGCCTCACACTAGGTGGACCGACGATCGATTCAGAAAAGGGCAAAGTTGTCGGAAAACGTAGTGTAGGCAGGCCTTCCAATCGGTGGACCGACGATCAATTCAGAAAAGGGCAAAGTTCTCAGAAAACGTAGTGTAGGCAGGCCTCACACTAGGTGTACCGACGATCGATTCAGAAAAGGTGTTGTAGATTAGATGACAATACAATATTATGGTACCATCGAGCTGGTTTGATGATGGGATCATGGGACTGGAAGGTGGCCATAGGAACTCCTAAACAAAACGGCCGAAACTCATCGAGTTTGGATTCATTGGATTTGTCTTTTCAAACATTTAAGTGCTAGATGATGTCCAGGGTCAGTCAGGAGGTGGCGATAGGCACTTCTTTTTGGCCTTTTAGTGCAGTAATTAAAAGCGTGTTTTTAGTTTTTTAAACTATTAACTTATTTGTTTCTTTCTTCCAAATAAATAAATGACAGCCGCATACGCACCGCTTTCAGTGCGTACGCGCAGATCGTGCCAGCAATGCTAAAGCGGGAGAAACGCGCGATGGTGACACTTTCGAGAATTTACAAGTCGAGTCTGTTAAATTGAATCTAGATCTTTTTCAACTATCACACTATTGGCTGAGGTTATAGCATGTACCATTGATGAGAAAGGTATAATATAGGTTCATAAATAAATAACTATTCCACCAAAAACATAAATGTAAGAAAGGAGAGCCAAGTTCAATACAAAAATTATGCTTGGCTGTGGGCTTCGCCACAAAAAGAATGGAGATCTAAATGAGTGCCAAATTCTATGTAAAATCAAGTAGGTTAAATGTTACTTGGCCAAAAAGACAAAAATTAAAAAAAATAATATGTCTCCCATATTCAGTGATCTTCATCACAAAAAAAATGGATTCTTCTCAAAGAATCTTTCAAATCGGTCCTGTAGTTGTGCCTATACAATACAAACATACAAATCTTTGCTCTTTACAATATTTGTTTAAGTTAGTAAAAACAACTGTCCTATCTTTGGGTGTTTTGGAAGTATTGGAAGAGATCATTCATTTAGAATAATACTATTTCTTTTGTCAGTTGTTTTGTCGCTCCAAAACTTGTACCCGAATCACTCGTTACGAAACTCTGCATAAAAAACATAAATAGAAAACCTCTTTTTGTGATGTCGGTAAAAAAGCTTACAAAAACTTCAGCTGAAACGAGCGAGTAGTTTGGGGTGCATAATTTCGGCATCCCTCTCACAGCCCGGCTAGCTCAGTCGGTAGAGCATGAGACTCTTAATCTCAGGGTCGTGGGTTCGAGCCCCACGTTGGGCGAAATACATTTTTGAAATTTGTTTTTTGAAGAAGCAAATTTTTTCATTTAGAACATTTTTTTTACTTTACTAGAAAAGATATAGGTGTAGAAAAAATGGGAACAAATGCGTAGATTCGGGATACTATGACTCGATACTTATTCCTGTTAGGATTTACCCCACTGAAGGCGATCTGCGGTCAAGTGAACGCAACACGCATCATGTAATATGAACAAACAATCATAACGGTCTTAGATACATTTTGTATTGATGCGATCTGAATCAGATATCATCTGACAGGTGCGGGCTGTTTTCATTTGACCTGACCGCATCCAGTATGCAAACAAAACGAGTATAACCACTCGTACGATTTTTTTGCTAGCTAGCATTTTTAGAAAAAGCCCAAAAAGATCTCTTTTGCCATTTATTTACCCAGATTAGTACATTTTTCCCGCAAAACGCAAGATAAACGCAAAGTAAACTGTATCGTACCGCTGACTGTGGTTACTGAGTCTACCGGGAGATTAACCGAAGGGCCTTATTTACTCGCATTAATTGGGGGCAATTAGGAACTGGGAGATTAGAGAAATTTTAACTGGACTGCGTCATTGTTTTAAATAGGATTGTGGCGATACTTTTGTTATGCTAAGAGCCGTGTATAGATCGTTTCTTCCAAAGGCGCACCCCACCAATTTTTGGTCGAGGGAAGCGCTGGGTGCGGGGAGTTTGATCAGAGCAATCCGAGCGTCATTATTGTAGTGTGCGTGTGACTCATGGATAGTTTAGCGTGTACTGATAACACTCAAACATTAGCGGAAGAATGGTGGGGCGCGTCTTCGTTGATGAAACGATATATAGCTGATAAGGCCCGGTTTCCACCAAAGCGTAGCGGAGCGGAGCAGTGCGGAGCGGAGAACGAGAAGTGGAAATAATGAAATCTGATTTGTTCTTCAAAACACTTCTCCGCTCTGCTCCTCCTATGTTCTTTTGATTAATTTCATCGCGGGTCCAATGACAGTTTAACTTTCCCCCGGGACAAACTTGACCTTCACTGGTTGGGTTATTGGCGGTCAAGCTGTAGATCCTGGCTACACAGGAGTTGCAGCGGTGGGCATAGTACCGTTACTTTTAGCATCGATGATCGACGATTTTGGGACTGTATCGATGCAGCATCGCGTTTTCGCGACTTCATGCATTCGGACGCGGTATCGAAAACGCACATTTAGCGACTGCTATCGCTGGAAAAGATCAAAAAGAAGAAGAAATGGTGGATCTACAGTACCACCGCCTATAAAAACCCAACCAGTGAAGGTCCCGGGGGAAAGTTAGTGTCATTCCTTCAAATGGCAGATTTGGCTTACACACACCCTAGCGGGGTTGGGGTTGCCTGGCATTTGTATGTTTGTCCCTTTAGCCGCGTTTTACACCCATAAGGAAAGTGAGAGTGCTACTATTGAATACTCTGCCATAATGAAGTATTCTCCTCGAAGTCTGCTAGAATAACATGGCCATTGGCTTATCTAGGGTCGTTTTTCAGGGGGAGCTGGCCCCTGACATAACTGTTATGATACGAAGGAGCGATTGGTATAGCTCATGAGTCAATACTATCAACTATCATCTTCGAATCGGTAGCTCAAAATCCTGGGGGGGGGGGGCAGTGGTCACCAGACGATTCTGGCTTCCAGCTATAATTATTAACGCACATAATTATGCACATGGTCAATAGTTTCGCACGTCAGTGGCAAACTTTGAGTATTTGATCGTCACAATGTCCTTTCCATATTATCATTCTTCTAAGTCTAATATTTTTTCAACAAGCACCTACTTACATTAATACCAACTGTGCCTACTATACTGACGACTCTAATCATCACACAAACCACTTCAAATCACTAATTGAGTTCAGGGGAACAAGTGAAAATCTAGATCTTCCGTGGCAATTAGCAGTTTCTAGCCAAACACATCGGTGTTGTTAATTGATTTGTGCTCGGTGAAAGTTATTGCCAATTGGAAATACAGACTATTCTGATTTCTTACGAATGAAATTTTATTTTCATTATTCTAGTCGCAATCACTGAGTCTGAATATGGAAGTCATTGGGGGAGGCCTATGTTCAGCAGTGGACGTCCTATGGCTGAAATGATGATTATGATAAGAGGTCTGAGAGAGACTTTACCAGTCGCCAATGGTGTGTAACATGGCTTTATGGGACTTTACTAATGTTTTCTCTGAACCATTGATAGTATAATTACTTATTTTCTTTCACTGTAGTTATATTAGGTATTCACCAACAAAAATAATCTGAAGGATGTGCTATCAACTGCAGGTATACAAAATAGAATGAAGTAGGTGCCTATCTCATATTGATCTGTGTATTAATTTCAAGATTTACTGAATGTTAACATGAGTTTGATTTGTTCACCAAAAAAGTTGTAATGTTGTAACATAATAATAGGAGAAATAGTACTTTAGTTAGCTTGTATACAAGCTCATTATAAATTAATGTTTATAGATCAAACTTTTTGTTGTAGTATTAATTAAGATTAAATAATATTTGTAATCATTGAGTGTAGAAATGAGGCCAGTCATCTGGGTAAATATTGAGACAACAATAATTAGATTCATTATTTGTAAATATTTGTATTCATTTATGTTATTTTAGCTTTAATTTGATTTTTAAACACTTGCACTATTTGAGCAAGTTTATCTTATTTTTGAATGACAAATTCAGATTAGAATTGCTTTCTCTTCCAGTAGGACTAAAGACATTCCCCCTTATTACAAAAAGTTAAACTCTAGTTAGAAGTCAGGAAGTCCCTGGATGTCATCTGCTACCAACGGGTCATTATGAAAATCATTGGGGAAGGCCTATGTTCAGCAGTGGACGTCCTGTGGCTGAAATGATGATGAAACTCTAGTTAAACTTTGGTTTGAATTGACATTAAGTAAGACAGGGTCATCCTAGGTGTAACCCAGCCCATAAACATGTTATTTTACAGACAGAAATGTATGAATATTGAACTAAAATCAAATTAATTCAATCTTAATAAACTAGACTGAAAATTATCAATTTAATCTTTCACTGATAATTATTTTTAATTGATGAGCTCATGCATTTGTCGAATGTGTGTTATCATGAAATTTTCATTAGTCTTAGTATGTTTATTTTAGAATTATTGATGAACATTATTTATTTAGCAATTATTATTTCTGTTTATTTCATTTTAGGTTTTCTTTTAAACTTTCCTTTTGATATTAGGCTTTGTTTACAATAAATCATTTGTATCTTTGAAAGGCTAGTAGATTTCAATGATGTTTAGGTATGGAATTGGACAAACTTTAGATATTTGTTACATATAGTAAGATGGTGAAACCCAGAGGGTATAAGTTTCAGTCTAATTACTTGAAGTAATAATATTTAGAATAGAATTGCAGGAATTATCACAATCCTATTAATAACCATAGAAAGATACCTAAGAAAGAGGTATAAAGGGCTAGTCTCATACTAAAGATAATTCGAAGCTTTCTTCTCCTCGATTACTAAATACTTTTACCTACATTAAAGTAGCGTAAAATTCCGAACACAAGGAATGATTCGTGTAAATATTGACAAGAAACTTTAGTATTGTGTAACAAAGTCGTAGGGCATGGGTCCCTAAAATATCACTGTTGTTTACTTTCTGAAGCGTTTATTTATAAACATACCTTCACTGCAGGGGGCGATGTAGACCACACCGTAGAAAATCCATCATTGAAAATTTTCGTCACACGTCACTTAAAAAATTACGAAAACTGAAGTCACCACACAACTGTATAGCACAAATCGAAGTCTATAATCACAGGATATTGTGGAAAAACCGATCGAAGTCACAGCAACTCGGTATCCAAACAGGATATCGAGTTAAAAACAATTTTACGTATCATCACCATCGAAACGTATTTCCGCGGCCCATTTTTATGGAACTGCAGCAAAAATCACAGAAAACTGAAGAAAAATAACACTTTCAGTCACCAATCACGACGTAATTAGACTAGTTGGGTTACCATTAATTTCTAATTAATTTTTATTATTTAATTTGATGAAAAAAGTGATACACCCACAAGAGTCAACAACCGTTTGACAGCCGAGGGGAACATTGGCTGACGCCATTTTGGATTTTGGTGTTGCAACTTGAAAATCTCAATTTCCCGAAAAAAATTATAGAACCCCAAAAAGGATGAATAGTTATTTTATTTTATCAATCGTAAGCTTGCGTTAGATTTTATTTATCGGGTTAATTTATTATTATAAAGAATAATAAAATTATGCCTTTTATAATGGAAAGCTCACGCAAATAATGAAACTGCTGTTTCAATTTAATCATTACAGATGGAGTTGTAGTAAATGCAAAATGGTGCAGGTCTCGGCCACTAGGTGGCGGTCAATGAGAAAAATTTAATTTTTGAGGGCAAATGTTATTCGAGTTATTTATTTGGAGAAACTGGAAAAAGCGAACATTGTATTAGGCATTTAGGCTACCAATTATTGTTTTGAACTACCATCGCCATCTAGGTAAAAACTTCACGCATTGCGCCCGCACTAAAGTTTTGTTTGTACTGTATCCCAGTGGCAGACCACTGGACCACAATGTTTTGTTTAATAATGAGACTTCGATTGATACCTACGATTAAAAATAAATCAATTAAAAGACATAGCAATTGGTAATTTTTTTATAATTATTGCTTTATAAATGTTCATAATACAATACAATATTTTTACTACAGTTTTAGGAATGGTAACTTGACTCTTATAAATAGGTACACCACATAACATACAATAATCTGCAAACGAGATTACAAGTTGTAAGTAGGTATTGTCTATCGCTTTAAGCTTTATTATGTTTCATAAATAACATAAAGTAAGTACATAGATCTACTATAAAATAATATCACAGAAAATATTATGTAATACTGTAATGTGTCTAGATCAAATCCTAAACAAAACTGGATTACAATCTCATGACTAGTAAGACTAGACTACTTCAATAAGTTTGGTACCCTTTCCAACACACACATACATAAATAATAAATACTTACTAATAAGCGTATATTTAAATACTAATAACTACTAATATTGCAATAAATACACGTATAAAATGATAATTCCATTTCTAAAATGCTTTCCCATCTACTGTAACTATGCCAGTGAACAAAGCACCAAAAGAGGCATAATTTTTAGCAAAATCCAAGCCAATCAATCAATAACAAGTGCCATCAGCTTAGAAGATTTGGTGTCTTCTTCTACCCCAGGAAACAGGAATCCCTTCTTCCCCAACTCTTCGTAGGTGATCTCGTAAAGGTCGACAAAGTTTGCCTTCTTGGCCACAGCTTGGGACGCTGCAGCGGTGAACACGGTCACTGTGACTTTGATGCCGAGGGATTTGCAGAAGGGGACCCTGGAAAAATGACAAAAAAATTAATTAAGTTAATACACGATATCTCGTTCGTCGTTCGTTTCAGCCAAATGACGTCCACTGCTGGACAAGAGCCTCCCCCAAGGATTCCCACAATGGCCGGTCCTGCACTGCCCGCGTCAGGCACCTCCCATCTCAAGACATAAAAAAGTGCATAAGACATTCGTTTTACCACCTAATTTAAATTTAGTTTGCCCTAAGGGATGACTGAGAGAGAATACCATTACCTATAAATGTGCCTTTTCAACCGGCTTTCAACCGGAATTCTCTTTCTAGGTAGTTGTAGTAATGTTCAGGAATAACATTGACTTCCGATCCGATTGATTGACTGAATTTCCGTGCTGAGGAATGATGAGCATAGAAAAGAAACAATGGTTACCAAATGAAAATTATTTATTCTACAAAATACATAATTTAACAAACAAAACTATAACAAAGAAAACATTCAAAATCTATTCCTGTCCGTCTTATCGAGCTTGTGGCGTTGCTTGCAATCCACCTTCACTGGTTTCTTTTCAGGAATTACATTCCTTTTGATATGGCAAATTGGTTGAGCATAACCAAAGTCCAGTTCACAATAATACAAGTGCTTATTCCTATCAGCAGGATTGGGGTAGTAAGCAGCATACAAAACTTCATCGACCATGTAAATTTTCACGTCAATCGTGTGCTGAAATAGAACTCCACTTAGAAGCATTCTCTCAATAACTCCACACGTGACATGACCAAATTTATTCCCCCAAATGTTTAGGAATCTCAGAAAGAACGGCTTTTTTATCGTGTTGAGAATGTCCAGAACTCCTCGGTCGGTCAGCTTATTATTAGAAATATCTAAAGCCCGAATCTTTGAATATGGCATTCCAAAACTTATAGCTCTTGCACCTGTGTCTTTGATCTCGTTTCCAGCTATATTTAATAGGATCAGCTGCGGTGATTCAGCAAGGTATTTCGCTAGCAACTCAGCTCCATAATCCCCGATCCGGTTGTACCCTAAATCTAAATATAGAAGAGTCTTATTCCGTCTTAAACCCCGTGCGAAATACTCCATGTCATGGCTAATGAAGTCGTTTTTCTGCAAATGCAGCTCAATAATACTGCTGTTTCGTTCAAGCAAATATTCGATATGATAAGCCAGCCATTTGGTTTCGTAATTGTATCGGTTGAAGAGCGGATTGATTCGGCTGAAATCGAACACTTTTAACGTAGTATTCGCGCCGTGATCGATTCTCAATGCTGTTATGATTGGGGCCACACTCGTCAAAGTCTGTCCAGTTTGAGCTATATCACAGTACTCGAGACTTTTGTTATTAATCAGAAACTTTGCGAAATATTCTCCGCCTTTAGTCCCTAGCTTATTCCCATTCAATCTCAAATACTTCAGCTTCATAAACTTCGCATATTTAGCCAGACTTAGCGCAGACTTCTCCGTCAGTCTATTGTTCATAACGTTCAAATTGATCACGCTGGACCGTCCTTTCACCAGTAACTTCTTCACCAGCTTATGGAAGCCAAGATCCGTGATTTGGTTGTAGCACAGATCCACCATGGTGATTCTTCGAGGCTGTTCTCGAATATACAAGCAAATGGCTCTAATATCACTATCTTGGATCCTGATTTGGTATCTGTCGTACAGATCCTTACCACGGAGGACCAGATATCCTGTGCCATCGGAGTTTCTTTCTGTGAAGAGGTTCAGACGTATTTTATTTAGCTCTGTACTTCTCAATAGACGTGGAGTTCCAGTAATCTGTTTCAGCAAATGTTCGGTATTGCAGACACATTTCCTTTGCTTTCGACGAGGTGATTTTTGAACCATTTTTCTTTATAGAATATTTTTACAAAATTAACGACGATGTTTTCAACATTGTGACAACTAGTAAAATGACAACATCCATCAAACAATAATAAGACCGGAACTAAACAGTTCGAATAGGTAAGTAAGTACAATAAAGTTGCTATATAAAAACTATATTTAAATCAGTTGCACATTTTTTAAACCTACAATTTACTCTAAGAAATTCACATCACTAATTAAGAAGTATTGTTCAATTACACCAAACAAAAACATTAATAGAGACCCATTAAGCATCGGCGTATTCCAATAAGCATTTCAAGGATTCCCAATCAGCCTTCATTGTTCGTGCCTCCTTGCGGTCGCGTTCCTCACAAATTCCACAAATTCCTCATTTATTGGAAGAGGGTCGGAGGTCCGGAGGGCGGGAATTCCTCGACACCTCATAAAGATAAAGATGGCTGGAAAACTCGGTCGTTTATCACTATCTATAGAAATAGGTTTTGGGTATAGCCATAGCTGAGCCGGTTTTGTCTGAGCTTGGAAGGTTAGGTGATTAATGGCGTAGAAAAACGTTTTGTCACATTATAGTAAGATGCTGATTATAACAAAAAAACTTTCATATTGTGCGTAATTTCACCCGTTAAAACAAATTTAAATTTTACCCTATTTTGTGGGTGTTTTTTTTTTAATTTTTACTAATTTCTTTGGGTTCACCAAAGTTCACCAACAATGTCGATGGGTGATCAGCAGTTTGAGAGTCGGCGCACACCGTTGATTTTTAGTTGGCCGATAGTTGTGCCCGATTTTATTTTGTATGAAGAATCGGCCAAATCGAATCGGCGTAGTGTGCGCACTCCCATACATGCCTACTTATACTGATCAACAGCCCGAGCCGACCCTATCGGCCGACGAAAAATCAACGGGTGTGCGCATCATACTCTGATTGTGTGTGGTTCGTGATTCAATTTAGAAATTATTCCCATTTACCTGGATTCCAATAACTGCTGTCCAACTTTCAGCCCTCGCCACTCTGGAGGCAACACCAGGCCATACGCAGTCAGGTACTTGTCGACTCCAAAGTGGGTGAAAATATCCACGCTGCGGGAGACCAGGTCGACGGCTCCGAACAGCTTCGCCCAGACCCGGTCTTCTGTCTGAATGGGAAAATAAAAAATAGTACAAGTTTTACAAAACAATAAAACTTGTATTATTGAGCAGAGACGATGCACAGCATCTGGTGAGAGATGCGTCTACTTCCGGTGTAGTTTTTTACCATTTTATACCTTAAATGACGTCATTTCCGCAATTATTTAATAGGAATTGATTTGACTTACTTCCGTTTGCCGCCATTTTAGTCACCTGGGGGCGAGCTTGCTCGGAGTTCTTCATAGAGAGCTCACCAGGAGGCCTTCTTGGGATGCTGTGCATCGTCTCTGCTCAATAATACAAGTTTTATTGTTTTGTAAAACTTGTACTATTATTCGGCATGTGACGATGCACAGCATCTGGTGAGAGACTTGTTTATTAGCTCCTGGTGACTACTTACCAATGGCGCTATGTGATGAAAGTTTTCGAGTTTCTGTAACAGAACTAGATTAGAACATGATTAATTTCAGGGTATTAACATGTTTTGTTCTAAATGCACAGTGAGAGCAGCACTAATATCACAAAGTAGGAGGGTTTGTACTTTTGTATGTTTGAAATGAATAAACTGGAAAGCTACTGAACTGAATTCAGAAATTCTTTCCTCATTAAAATGCAGATTGAGTGTGTATTGATATAATTTGCCCGTATGGCAGTAAGATTCATGCGAGTCATCAACATAAGTTTATAATACAGGCGTACGATGTGATTGAAGAGTATCCAACATGCATGCTTTAGATCTGTTGATTGAAAGTTATTAATTAAATAATATGTTATTTGGTGTATCGGTCGTAGATCAGTTAATAAAAGTGTCTGCCTTATAATATTGCTATTATTGTTCTGCCTACACCAATATCTCATCAAATAATTTAATCTATGGCTAAATATCAACCCAAATTAAAGATGCCACAACGAAGTCAACAATGCCAGGAGAGGTTTTAAATCCAACAACCTTTATACTGTTTTTATCCATGTAGATTCCTAGTATTACTTGGTGTTGAAAAATAAATAAATAATGTGTTATTATATTCCGCTGTTCGCCTCTGCTCGCCTGATTCCAGTAACTTACGCAACCGTAGCTAGGGCATACCTATGTTGTTTTTTGGGATTTGCTGTCATTTTTCCCAGTTGTTTGTATGATGCCGTAACGGTGCCGAACTTACTCGTAGGTCAAGGTTTATTAACTTAATCTTGAAATTATTCAGGTGAGACTATGTTTTGTCATGTCAGCAGCTGATGTAGATGGTAGGAGAAAAATATACATAAGCTAGTCTACGAGAAGCCTCGTAAAGGTCACATTTTAGTGTGTGTTGTGTTGTTAAGTGAAATTGGTTAAGCTTTTATGCTTAGTAAGAAAATTAAAGTTATCTTTAATATAGTTTTAGATTAGTAATACCAGCCCCCCTAGACAAGTAGCACTTTTTGATCGAATCGAAAATTGGATACGTTATAACTTCATATAGAAAAAAGAAGGCTAATCGACCATCCTTCGACTGGTTTGCGATTTTAAAGTGAATTTTGTCTAGACCCACAGGGCATAAAGGTAGTAGAAGAGTAGATAAACGATTTAGTCTAGCAAATAAATCTTGCTGTCGAGCTTCAAGAGGCAAGTATATAGCTACGACTGTTTTCCTTAGGCCATTAGTTTAACCACCAAGGCCAGGTTATTTTATAAGTTTTTAAAGTGGGTTTTTGCCAGGTATGTTTTAGGAACGATACCTTATTACCCCCAAACTCAACATCCTAAAAAATTACATGTTACCTGATCCTGACGTGGAGGTCACCATGTGGTAAGAACATGGTGGAGATTCTGTATTTTGAGGGTCGGCCTCGAGCCCTGCCTAAGAAAAGCCAGAAAGGTCACTTCGAGGTGCTAAGCAGGTACCTTTTGCTGTGGTGAGAAACGGGACAGCAAAGATTTAGCCTAGTTTACCACCATAGCCACCCTGGTTGAAGTCGTTGCAAAGGCTGCTGGTGAATCTCTGTGGGGTCTCTGGATATCCAGTTTCCCGAACTTTTGGAATATTTACCTTTAGATTTGAACCCAGGAGATGCCACTAAGT
The DNA here is from genome assembly GCF_963855985.1 of Ostrinia nubilalis. NCBI lineage: Eukaryota > Metazoa > Arthropoda > Insecta > Lepidoptera > Crambidae > Ostrinia > Ostrinia nubilalis. The sequence goes on along the minus strand of NC_087116.1, from coordinate 1,202,624 downwards.
AGGTTGTTTTCCCCGTAAATCGACCTAGATCGTCAGATAAATTTGATTGAATCGACCTGGGAGATAATATTTTGCGCTGTCAGAGCTATTTTTACCCGACTGAACCGAAAGGAGGTGATGTTTTTCAAGTTGAAAAGTTAGAGAGACAGTTCCAATAGAGGCTCTGAATGTGCCCCTTCCTCCCTTAGTTTCGAGTATAGGCTATGCTTTGATTGTCCGATAGCAAAATTAGTGAACGCACATGAAATGAATGAAAGAATGAGAAATCCCCCATCGCTGATTATGATTTCTGATATTTTGTAGACATCCAGATGGTTGTTAAGAGATGCTGAGCTGGAGTCTTGTGTATTGGATCGGTTGTGTGGGGTCGAGTTGTGATGAGCCCTCACTGGAGATCAAGCTTACCATTATAGGCACTTGTTGAGTCGTATAGATTTCGTATTTACCGACAAAATCCTTAGAGATGACGACTTGTTGAACCTGAGTTCACGTAATTGACAAGGTTTAAAGTGTTCCAGAAGATAAAATGTTACACACTAACCTTCCGTTCCAGTAGTTGCTGTCTCGCCTGGTTTGTCAAAGGTGACGAGGTTTAGTAAGTAGTTTGTGATTGTATTAATGTTTTTCGGTATGCAGTAGAGAACGAGAGATTGATAATTTTAGGGTACCTTGACAAGACATGCGGAGAGGCCGGCGGTGTCTCTGTGATCGGTATCTGCATCCAGATTTAGAATTTAGCATTCAACTACTTCAGATCGGATCAATACTTACATAATTGTATCTAATGATTAAATGATTAGGACGTTTAATAGAATAGGTTGTTTGGTCTGTCCTTCTTGCGAAGGAATATTGTGAGGAGCAGGCTCATGCTGAGCGGTGCCTTATCTGGTAATTTCAGCACCTGTTTTAACAGGATTTCGGTTTATTTGGTCAGCGTTAGACAGTCAAGAGTGTTAAAACGCTGAATAAAGCACGGCGTTGAAGGGACAAGCACCGGCTTGGAGGTGAATGGCAGACGCATCCCTGGAACCATTGTCAGGTAACAGGTTGACCTCCGCAGTCTGATGGCGCCTGCCACTGCCTAAGATACGCTCAAAGGCAGCCTCCGTAGAATTTGCTGAGTGGAAAGTCACTTGACTTTGCTATTCTTATTTGGTCAGCGCTAGACAGTCAAGAGTGTTGAGACGCTGAATAAAGCACGGCGTTGCAGGTGCAGGGGCAAGCACCGGCTTGGAGGTGAATAGCAGACGCATCCCTGGAACCATTGTCAGGTAACAGGTTGACCTCCGCAGTCTGATGACGCCTACCACTGCCTAAGATACGCTCAAAGGCAGCCTCCGTAGAATTTGCTGAGTGGAAAGTCACTTGACTTTGCTATTCTTATTTGGTCAGCGCTAGACAGTCAAGAGTGTTAAGACGCTGAATAAAGCACGGCGTTGCAGGGGCAAGCATCGGCTTGGAGGGACTGATTTGGAATCCTTGGCTTTTTGTTCTAAATCAAAGGGAGTTATTTTGAGGCTTATGTATTTGCTTTAAAGATAATAAGATGTGTAGGTAAAGGTTACTTATTAGTATTTGACGATTTGTAAGAACTAATTTAATCAGTCTAAGCAAATAAAGATATTATTATGTTTTGATTTTGCTTGAAGTGACCGGCTAGAGAACCAAGGTCGGATTATTTTTTAGATATCACCAGTACGAGCACAGGGTGATTTTGCCGAACAAAAATCCAGCACTGGGAGGGTGCTCCTCGCACAATGCTTATTAGGAATTTTAGCCAGGATACGCTCGTGACATGTTCAAATTCAAATTCAAAAACGTTTATTGCATGTCACATTACAATTTATATGTTGTTGCAAAATAGAAGTATACATGTTCGATGTACTTAGCACATTTTGTCATACTTATTAAGCTTCTTGATTTGCAAAAAACATTAGAATTTAATAATTCAAGCTGTAAGCTGGCTCAGTGTTGGGGGTGGCCACCCAGTCTACTAATAGTTGTAGTTTAAAGTGCTTTGTTGATGTGGTAAAGCATTTGTAGGTGCTTTATTTTATGAGCACAATGAGCCTTTTTAAATGGGTATTTATTAAGAAACTCGTACCAGAAAGAGTTATCGTTCGATTGTGGTGATGCTAACAACGTATTTTGATTGGTAATGTTTGCGATTGGGGCTGACGGGGCCGCCGTTAAAATTGTATAAGATGGTTGTGGGTACGTTATTCAATCTATTTATACAATATAGAGATTCGCGAGAATGCTCATTTGATCGAAAAGAGTGTTAAAGCTATCAGAATCCCACGTACCTCGTTTCATCCGTTTTGAATCTCGCCGGGGTCCGAGTTTCTCCGGTATCCGACGCTCTGGGTCCACCTGCTCGTCGTCCGGAAGACACTCGTCCCCTTTGGCGCCAACCACCATCACGTACATGTCGTTCGCGGTCACACACGCGCGGTCAATTGCACTTTTTAATTTTAAACTTAGTATAAGAACGTTGAGAAATAAATTATTTCAGTAAAAATCTGAGCAGAGTTTCTGCTTACGATGTTGCTAGTTTGGAAGTTAAAGACGCTATGTGAAGAACTCCGAGCAAGCTCGCCCCCAGGTGACTAAAATGGCGGCAA